>NC_064920.1:685474482-685824982 GCF_023897955.1 Schistocerca gregaria | reverse complement strand
ATTACTTAAATAGTAAAGTTTTGTGGAATGAAGTTGAATTTTATGTTAGTTACTTTGTGATGTGGCCCTGAGCACATGTTCACGCTAATTCTGTGAGCGCAGATTAACAATTAGAAATTCATAGTTGTTCAGGTGGTTATTCATCTTAAATGTTTGCTAAAGAGAATAGAAGTCAGCCCACAGGACGTTCACTCTGTTATTTTATGTATTATGTGTAGTTTCTTTGCTAGTTGTACTGGAAATTTTTGGAAATTTGTGGTAAGTCCCCATGGGACCAAACTGCAGAGGTCATCGGTCCCTAGGTTTACACACTGCTTAGACTAACCTGCGCTACGGACAACACACACACCCGTGACTGAGGGAGGATTGGAACCTCCGACGGGTGGAGCCGCACCAACCGTGGCAAGGCGCCTGAGACCACGCGCCACCCGCGTGGCGTACTCAAAATACATTGTTCACAACGTAGGTGCGCGAAACTTTCCTGAGCTCACTTGAGGTATCAGAATGTGTGGAGGTTTATTAACGTTTTGCAACTGTGATTCTATGAGATTTTTATACCTCCTTTTGTGAGAATTTTCGTTCGAATTTAAATTGTTTCTTTGTAGGTGAAGTTTGGCCATGTGTGTATTCGTATTTTACACGGTACATAAATCGATTGATTCAAATGTTTAATGCCCTGCAGTAAGGTACAATGATTTTGTTTGACCATCAGCGATGTCTTACGTAATACCTTGGTAATTTTCGGTGAGTTGCTTTTGTGAATGCTAACGGACTCAATGTGTTCCCGCCATGGTGTGCTCGTTACCCCCTGTCCGTCCAAGCCGCTTGTTTCAATTCTTTATCGTGGAATAATAGCCCATAACAGATTAATTAATTAATTTAGCTCAAATATTAAACTTTGCGTACACTTTATTTTTTGAGTCAGTCAACACAAATTGGCTTTGCCGAACCATTTCAGATACAGTGAAGTGACTATTCTGATAGTGTGAAACAAATACTAACAAAGAGATAGAGGGGCTGGCCAGATCTTACCTCAGCTCAGTACAGCCGATAGATACACAAAAAACAGAACCGAAAATTTACGTTCCTAGCTTTCGGAACAAATGTTCCTTCATCAGGGAGGAGAGAGGGTAAAGAAAGGGAAAAGGGAAATTGATTCAGTTACTCACAACCTAGGTTATGAAGCAACAGGGAAAGGAAAACAGGGAGGGTATCAAGGATGGAGGCATGGTTGTCAGAGGGAAGACAAAGATATTCTACTGTAAGAACTGTGCCAGCTTCAAACCAAAGAGGATGCACACAGAAGTAAAGAGGTATATAGTATAAAGATAAAACAACTATGTAGGATGAAAAGATGAGTGAATGGCTAAAGAGGAAGTGGAAAGAGGAGAAGACTGAAGAGTAAATGGGAGTGAGGTTGTTTAACGTAGTTTCAGTCCAGGGGAATGGCGGGATGAAAGGATGTGTTGGAGTGCAAGTTCCCATCTCCACAGTTCAGAGGGACTGGTGTTGGGTGGGAGAAGCCAAATGGCACATACGGTGTAGCACGTTCCTAGGTCCCTAGAATTATGCTGGAGGGCATGCTCCGCTACTGGGTATTGGACATCTCCTAGGCGGACAGTTCGTCTGTGTCCGTTCATGCGCTCAGCCAGTTTAGTTGTTGTCATACCGATGTAAAAGGCTGTGCAGTGCAGGCATGTCAGCTGATAAATGACATGTGTAGTTTCACACGTGGCCCTGCCTTGAATTGTGTATGTTTTACCAGTAGCGGGTCTGGAGTAGGTGGTTGTGGGGGGATGCATGGGGCAGGTTTTGCAGCGGGGTCGGTTACAGGGGTAGGAACCGCTGGGTAGAGAAGGTAGTCTGGGAATATTGTAGGGTTTAACAAGGATGTTACGGAGGTTAGGGGGGCGACGAAAGGCAACTCTGGGTGGTGTGAGGAGAATTTTGGCAAGGGATGATCTCATTTCAGGGGTTGACTTGAGAAAGTCATATCCATGGCAGAGTAATTTTTTGATGTATTCGAGGCCAGGATAATATTGGGTCACGAGGAGGATGCTTCTGTGTTTTCTAGGGGTAGGAACATTGTTGTAGGACGGGGAGGAATGTATTGCTCTGGAGATCTGTTTGTAGACAAGGTCTGCAGGATAGTTGCGGGAGATGAAAGCACTGGTCAGGTTATTGGTGTAATTGCTGAGGGATTCGTCACTGGAGCAGATACGTTTACCACAAATACCTAGGCTGTAGGGAAGGGAGCGTTCGATGTGGAATGGATGGCAGCTATCAAAGTGAAGGCGCTGGTGTTTGTTTGTGGGTTTGATATGGACAGAGGTGTGGATAGATTCGAAAATGAGTTGGGGTTATGGAGGGAATTAAGGAGTGTTTCTTCACCATGAGTCTTTCATCTATAAACCTATACCAGGCCAGGGGCAGCAGCTGTTGTGTCTTCAGGAAAGCCTCCTCCACGCGGCCCATGAAGAGGTTGGCATAGGATGGAGACATCCTGGTTCCCATAGCCGTTCCCCTGATTTGTTTGTAGGTCTGGTCTTCAAAAGTGAAGTAATTATGGGTGAGGACGAAGTTGGTGAGTGTGATAAGGAGTGAGGTTTTTGGAAGATCTTCGGGTGGGCATTGGGAGAGGTAGTGCTCAAGGGCAGAGAGACCATGGGTATGTGGGATGTTTGTCTAAAGGGATGAAGCATCTATGGTGACAAGAAAGGTTTCAGGTGGGAGAGGTGTGGGAATGGATTTGAGGCATTCTAGGAAGTGGTTTGTGTCTTTGATGTAGGATGGGAGTCTGTGGGTGATAGGTTGGAGGTGTTGGTCTACCAGAGCTGAGATACATTATGTTGCTGCTTTGAAGCCTGCTACAATGGGACGGCCAGGATGGTTCTCTTTGTGGATTTTGGGTAATAGGTAGAAGGTAGGGGTACATGGTTCAGGTGGAGTGAGTAAGTCTATGGAAGCCGCTGTGAGGCCGTGTGAGGGACCTTGGATTTTTAGGATTTTCTGCAGCTCAGTCTGGATGGAGGGAATGGGATCCTGGATAACACCAGCTACCCACTATGTACCCTAATCCTATACCACATTATTTACATTCATTCCAGAAACATGCATTCACCGTAGCCAAACTGCAATCCCTCATACTTTTCCTCCGGTCCTGCTTAACCTTTGGAATTATCCCTAAACTACTTACCTTAAAAGTTCCCATCTCTCATAACCTGGGTTGTGAGTAACTGAATCCACTTTCCCTTCTTCCCTTTCTTTACCCTCTCTCCTCCCTGATGAAGGAACATTTGTTCCGAAAGCTAGGAACGTGAATTTTCGGTTCTGTTTTTTGTGTATCTATAGGCTGTACTGAGCTAAGTACTGGCCAGCCGCTCTACGTGTTTGTTAGTATTTGTTTCACCTCTTTGTATGAGATTTTCCATTAATCATTTATTCTGATAGTGTATCACGTAGTTTGTGTATTGATCAATGTTACTCAAGAATTTATCTTTCCGACAGTGCAAGGTGGCACAATCAGTCGGAATGCCTTTGACGCACATCCCCGTACCTCTGTGCTGAAATTGTTTTCATGTGAGTCTCATATTGTATGACGCTACGTGGAATACAGTTTAATTTAATCCATGCCCCTACCATGCAGCGTGATTGGAGTTCCCTTTGCACGTAGGAGACCAAAGAACGTAAATTTCGTAACGGTTTTTATTAATCGAAATATTATTACCGAGCAATGTCGTATACACATAATCTAGTGCTGGGGGCAATATATTAGATCAATAAATGCAGATTATAAAAGAACCAAATTTCAAGAGCAATATAACCTTAGCACCACACCATTTTGTGGAATACCATTGCAAGGGATGACTTGAAATACGAAAAAAAAGATTGTAGGAAGATTGATTAAAGCTTTAATGGAACAACATCAAATAATATTTGCACTATCGTCATGATAAAGCAACGATTACCTCCATATGTACTAAATGTGTTGGTTCGGGATGCACCTAGCGTTATCCGTTTCGTTTGTTAAACTGACCGGATTTCAATGTAGAACCAGTAAATATAGTTCAAACTGGGTTGTTGTCGTAAATTAAGGTAATTGCATCAAGAACCGCAGCACTACAGTAAGAGGTTAAGATGTGCATAGGGATTACCAGAGAGTGGAAACGGTTATAAACCTAGGTTACGTAGTCTGGAATACAGATTAAAAATAGCACAGAATATCAAAGTATTATTTATGTACGGTAGTTTCATCTTATCCATCCGCTGGTAACCGTGAAGTACGAATAAATATTGGGTTCATTTCATATCCACTCTTTCATTAACATCTTAAATATAACGTTCCCCTTTGTTGGCAATCTTAATCAAAAAATTTAATGTCCACAGAGACGAAGCCAATAATCTTGTACTTACAAAACAGAACCTATAACCAAAGTGAATATTCCTTTCCACTTGCATATCGGAATAGTGGTCAAGAGGGCATATGCATGAGTATGTATCTCACTTTTGTATTTTTTCCCCACCTCCTGCAGCCTTTACGCTGTGGAGAGGTTTGAAATGTAACGATATCGGCGCAACATTTACTCATCAAAACCTGTAAGCAGGCACCTATCCTTCCCTCTCTGGGCAACTATTGGGGATGAAATTTTCTTGCACCCCAAAGATTCGAACCGACTACCTCCGAGTCTAGCACAGGTGCAAAAGCTTGCGAGAACCAACACAGCAAAGAGATGTCAAGATATCATTAATAACGTTCGTTTGGTTATTTGCATAATTTCTAGCACCATGTATTTGCTTGCTTTTGATTTAGGTGCAGAAGACTTCGTGAAAAAGCTCATAATTTAACTTTCCTGCTCCTGAACATTCTGAAAAAGAGACCGCTCTAGATAGTAAATAATATCAACATTGTTCCTCTGTTCTTGCGTCGATGACATAAATCTGAGAAAGACACCAAATACTTAGTCAAGATGGATATCTATAGAGAGACACAGTCTTTCATGATGGTTCTACTTCTGCACTTCTTCGACTCCTTTTGCTAATAATCTAGTGTTCTACTCTTCTCACAGTACCGATCATGGCTGTCGCTACGAATAGGCATCCTGATGCTACCTGAGCTACGTAAACACGCTGTCTGAAGCACACGTGTAGGATGTGGGCGAGAGACGGGGTGCCTCACTTGCAAAACAAGCTAAGTGCACAACAGCCTTGCACATTCTGCTGTCTTCTCAGTTACATGAAACGTGATCACAATTGTGGTTATGGACGGCCGTCAACTACATAATGGAATGATGACAGTGACAATTTGTGCCGGACCGAGGCTCGAACCCGGATTTACTGCTTATCGCGAGTTGCGCAACTGCGATTTCATTTTATATGCGAGTAACGGCTGTAATCGCCACTGTGCTTGTGAACATGTATCGTGTCCGAAGAAACATGGCATCGTACTTTTGAATAAGGGACTGCAATATCGTCCTTTTGGATCAGCAACCTATTTATTTTCATTTCATTAAATTGGAGCTGTCACTCACTATCTACAACAGGTGGTTGACTTTCTTTTCTGTTTTAGTGTTTCATCGTATTATGGTGTCAGATGAAATGAAACATGAAAGTCAAGTAGAAAGACATAAACATGTTAGTCAGTCAGCAAAACCGGAACATCAACTGAGTTAACGACATGGACAATGATCTGCATTGATTTATTAAAGGAGTCGTCCCAGCATTCACCTAAAATGATTAACGGAAGTGGGGAAAATCTAAATCAGACAGGAAATACTATTTCAGCCTTCCAGTTGTCCAGCTGTCTTGCTTCATTCGCAAATGGGCAAAGATTAAGAGAGGAATCATGTAGAGCAACAATAGGAAAGGGGCGGGGGGTGCTTGGTAAATAAATTACTTCAACGTTGACTCAAAATGATGCAGAGCAGTGGTTCTCAATCTTCTTCAACTCATTCCCCCCCCCCCCCCCCCCCTTTCGATGCTGCTTTGCAGTTTCAAAATGGTTCAAATGGCTCTGAGCACTATGGGACTTAACATCGATGGCCATCAGTCACCTAGAACTTAGAACTACTTAAACCTAACCAACCTAAGGACATCACACACATCCATGCCCGAGGCAGGATTCGAACCTGCGACCGTAGCAGTCGCGCGGTTCCGGACTGAACGCCTAGAACCGCTAGACCACCGCAACCGGCTTTGCAGTTTCCACCTTCCTTTACGCACCGTAGCTATAATGACATTTCGTGGTTTAAAAGGATCTGAGTTTAACTGGGTTCGAATCCTCTTTAGTACAAACTATACTACTGGCCATTAAAACTGCTACACCACCAAGATGACGTGCTACAGACGTGAAATTTAACCGACAGGAAGAAGATGCTGTATATGCAAATGATTAGCTTTTCAGAGCATTCACACAAAGTTGTCGCCGGTGGCGACACCTACAACGTGCTGACGTGAGGGAAGTTTCCAACCGATTTCTCATACACAAACAGCAGTTGACCGGCGTTGCCTGGTGAAACGTTGTTGTGATGCCTCGTGTAAGGAGGAGAAATGCGTATCATCATGTTTCCAACTTTGATAAAGCTCGGATTGTAGCCTATCGCGACTGCGGTTAATCGTATCTCGACATTGCTGCTCTCGTTGGTCGAGATCTAATGACTGTTAGCAGAATGTGAAATCGGTGGGTTCAGGAGGGTAATACGGAACGCCGTGCTGGATCCCAACGGCCTCGTATCACTAGCAGTCGAGATGACAAGCATCTCATCCGCATGGCTGTAACGGATCGTGCAGCCACGTCTCGATCCCTAAATCAACAGATTGGGACGTTTTCAAGACAACAACAATCTGCACGAACAGTTCGACTAGATTTGGAGTAGCATGGACTATCAGCTCGGAGACCATGGCTGCGGTTACCCTTGACGCTGACAGGAGCGCCTGCGATGGTGTACTCAACGACGAAGCTGTGTGCACGAATGGCAAAACGTCGTTTTTCGGATGAATCCATGTTCTGTTTACAATATCATGATGGTCGCATCCGTGTTTGGCGACATGGCGGTGAACTCAAATTGGAAGTGTGTATTCATCATCGCCATACTGGCGTATCACCCGGCGTGATGGTATGTGGTGCCATTGGTTACACGTGTCGTTCACTTCTAGTTCGCATTGACGGCACTTTGAACAGTGGGAGTTACATTTCAGATGTGTTACGACCCGTGGCTCTACCCTTCATTCGATCCCTGCGAAACCCTACATTTCAGTAGGATAATGCACGACCGCGTGTTGAAGGTCCTGTACGGGCCTTTCTGGATACAGATAATGTTCGACTGCTGCCCTGGCGAGCACATTCGCCAGATCTCTCACCAATTGAAAATGTCTGGTGAATGGTGGCCGAGCAACTGGCTCGTCACAATACTCCAGTCAGTATTCTTGATGAACTGTGGTATCGTGTTGAAGCTGCATGGGCAATGTACCTGTACACGCCATTCAAGGTCTGTTTGACTCAATGACCAGGCGTATCAAGCCCGTTATTATGGCCAGACGTGGTTGTTCTGGGTAGTGATTTCTCAGGATCTATGCACCAAAACTGCGTGATAATGTAATCACATGTCAGTTCTAGTATAATATATTTGTCCAATGAATACCCGTTTATCATCTGCATTTCTTCTTGGTGTAGCTATTTTAATGGCCAGCGGTGTTTTGTCATAATCATTTCGGAGAAATTTGAATGTTTAAATAATAATTTATATTAAGATAAAGTAAGTTAAAATGTGTTCAAGAACATTTATTTAACAGTTTCAGTGACATGTCTCAAACTTATCGTAACTAACCTGTTGTTGTTGTTGTTGTTGTTGTTGTGGTCTTCAGTCCTGAGACTGGTTTGATGCAGCTCTCCATGCTACTCTATCCTGTGCAAGCTTTTTCATCTCCCAGTACTTACTGCAACCTACATCCTACCGAATCTGCTTAGTGTATTCATCTCTTGGTCTCTCTCTACGATTTTTACCCTCAACGCTGCCCACCAATGCTAAATTTGGGATCCCTGATGCCTCGGAATATGACCTACCAACCGGTCCCTTCTTCTTGTCAAGTTGTGCCACAAACTTCTCTTCTCTCCAATCCTATTCAATTATGTGATCTACCCATCTAATCTTCAGCATTCTTCTGTAGCTCCACATTTCGAAGGCTTCTATTCTCTTCTTGTCTAAACTATGTATCGTCCACGTTTCACTTCCATACATGGTTGCACTCCATACAAATACTTTCAGAAACGACTTCCTAAAACTTAAATCTATACTCGATGTTAACAAATTTCTCTTCTTCAGAAACGCTTTCCTTGCCAGTGGCAGTCTACATTTTATATCCTCTCTACTTCGACCATCATGAGTTATTTTACTCCCTAAATAGCAAAACTCCTTTACTACTTTAAGCGTCTCATTTCCTAATCTAATTCCCTCAGTATAACCCGATTTAATTTGACTACATTTCATTACCCTCGTTTTGCTTTTGTTGATGTTCATCTTATATCCTCCTTTCAAGACACTGTCCATTCCGTTCAGCTGCTCTTCCAAGTCCTTTGCTGTCTCTGTCAGAATTACAATGTCATCAGTGAACCTCAAAGTTTTTATTTCTTCTCCATGAATTTTAATAACTACTCCGAATTTTTCTTTTATCTCCTTTACTGCTTGCTCAATATACAGATTGAATAACATCGGGGAGAGACTACAACCCTGCCTCACTCCCTTCCCAACAACTGCTTCCCTTTCATGCCCCTCGACTCTTATAACTGCCATCTGGTTTCTGTACAAATTGTAAATTGCCTTACGGTCCCTGTATTTCACCCCTGCCACCTTCAGGATTTGAAAGAGAGCATTCCAGTTAACATTGTCAAAAGCTTTCTCTAAGTCTACAAATGCTAGAAACGTAGGTTTGCCTTTTCTTAATCTTTCTTCTAAGATAAGTAGTAAGGTTAGTATTGCCTCACGTGCTCCAACATTTCTGCGGAATCCAAACTGATATTCCCCAAAGTCCGCTTCTACCAGTTTTTCCATTCGTCTGTAAATAATTCGCGTTAGTATTTTGCAGCTGTGACTTATTAAACTGATAGTTCGGTGATTTTCACAGCTGTCAACACCTGCTTTCTTTGGGATTGGAATTATTATATTCTTCTTGAAGTCTGAGGGTATTTCACCTGTCTCATACATCTTGCTTACCAGATGGTAGAGTTTTGTCAGGACTGGCTCTTCTGTTACCCAAGGATTTCTATTAGCCCTCGTGTTTTTACCTACTTGATCTTCTGCTGCCTTCACTACTTCATCCCTCAGAGCTACACATTCTTCTTCTACTGTATTTCTTTCCTCCATTCCTGTCAATTGTTCCCTTATGCTCTCCGTGAAACTCTCTACAACCTCTGGTTTAGTCAGTTTATCCAGATCCCATCTCCTTAAATTCCCACCTTTTTGTAGTTTCTTCAGTTTTAATCTACAGTTCATAACCAATAGATTGTGGTCAGAGTCCACATCTGTCCCTGGAAATGTCTTACAATTTAAAACCTGATTCCTAAATCCCTGTCTTACCATTATATAATCCATCTGATACCTTTTAGTATCTCCAGGATTCTTCCATGTATACAACCTTCTTTTATGATTCTTGAACCAAGTATTAGCTATGATTAAGTTATGCTCTGTGCAAAATTCTACCGGACGGCTTCCTCTTCATTTCTTCCCCCCATCCATATTCACCTACTATGTTTCCTTCTCTCCCTTTTCCTACTGACGAATTCCAGTCACCCATGACTATTAAATTTTCATCTCCCTTCACTACCTGAATAATTTCTTTTATCTCATCATACATTTCCTCAATTTCTTCATCATCTGCAGAGCTAGTTGTCATATAAACTTGTACTACTGTAGTAGGCATGGGCTTTGTGTCTATCTTGGCCACAATAATGCGTTCACTATGCTGTTTGTAGTAGCTTACCCGCATTCCTATTTTCCTATTCATTATTAAACCTACTCCTGCATTACCCCTATTTGATTTTGTATTTATAATCCTGTATTCACCTGACCAAAAGTCTTGTTCCTCCTGCCACCGAACTTCACTAATTCCCACTATATCTGAGTTTAACCTATCCATTTCCCTTTTTAAATTTTCTAGCCTACGTGCCCGATTAAGGAATCTGACATTCCACGCTCCGATCCGTAGAACGCCAGTTTTCTTTCTCCTGATAACGACGTTCTCTTTAGTAGTCCCCGCCTGGAGATCCGAATGGGGGACTATTTTACCTCCGGAATATTTTACCCAAGAGGACGCCATCATCATTTAATCATACAGTAAAGCTGCATGCCCTGGGGAAAAATTACGGCTGTAGTTTCCCCTTGCTTTCAGCCATTCGCAGTACCAGCACAGCAAGGCCGTTTTGGTTAATGTTACAAGGCCAGATCAGTCAATCATCCAGACTGTTGCCCCTGCAACTACTGAAAAGGCTGCTGCTTCTCTTCAGGAACCACACGTTTGTCTGCCCTCTCAACACATACCCCTCCGTTGTGGTTACACTCACGGTACGGCCATCTGTATCGCTGAGACACGCAAGCCTCCCCACCAACAGCAAGGTCCATGGTTCATTGGGGGGGGGGGGGGGGTAACTAACCTGTAGTCTTACTTAAAATATTTTGGTAAAATTCGAGTTTTTTAACAAATTACCATTAATGCTGAACGTTGTTACAAAGGAGTACTTAAATCTGCTGAATAAATCAAAATTGGTAAATAACAGATGCATAATAATAAAGTCGTGATGTGGAAGATTTTGTTGAAAAGAATGAATAATTCAAAATTACATGTCGATATAAGTTACTGGTGTAGAGCTCTAGCTTTGGTCCTGTTTTTGCCGTTAATGAAATTCATTTTGACTCCCTGTAAATTTTGACAGACGTCATTAAATTTCTCGAATACACCTGAGAGACAGGAAACGTGAGGACTGTGTAGTTCGTGTGCTTCAACAATTTGTAGAAACTTCGTAGACACTTTGCGTCTTGATAGCTATCTCAACTTCATGCGTTGGAGAAGAACTCAGAATTATCTGTCAGTTAGTTAGCTGCATGCTCCAGCGAACATTTGAACATTATTTTTATCGAAATCATGTGGAACGAGTCACTTTACAGAACATTTTATTTTTAAGCCTACTGATGCAACTATATTTAAAATTAGCTTGTTTCTCTTACAGGCTTGTACGTTTCACATAATTCATCTGTGGAATAGAAGGAATTGTCCAAAAAAATGCTTTTAGATAAGATTTAACACCTACTTTGCCACTTCTCAAATACTTTATGTTTTGGAAAAATGATAAAAATGTTTGTTGTTGCATACCAAAGTCTTTTCTGAGCCACTGACAGTTTGAATAATAGGCAATGAAGGTAATTTCTTTTCTTCTGGTGTTGTAGACATGAACATCAGTACTATTCTCAAATGCTTGTGGATTACTATGATGAATTTCACTAGTGAGTACATATACTGTGAAGGTGCACTTAAAAAGGCACACTCCTTGAAGAGATACCTGCAGGATGACTGCAGGTGAGTACCACATATTATTCATAGTGCTCACTTTTTTGCTATCGGTACTTTCTTTCTAAACAGTGATTCATTCAAAAAATTACTCCATAAGACATTACTGAGAGTAAATATGCAAATATGTCAGGAGGCTGATTCGTTTGCTTCCAGTACAAGAAACTGTACAAAGAACAAAAGTACCTGAACCGGATTGTCTGAACTGGTCAATAAATGCTTCTTCCGGTTAAAGTTTTCATCCACCTTTACACTCGAAGATTCGTAGCATTCTACCCTGCTTATTGTTTACTGTTCACGTGCTATATTAATTGTTGGTAAGACCCTATCTGATGTACAGAACTGAATATAGTATGTTTTCTCAAAATTAATGATGAGACCAATGTCAGGGAACCACATTCTGTTACTACATCTCTTACATGATTTATAATAACACTAGTATTGTCTGCAAGAAGAACCAATTCCGCTTCATGAATGATCACTCACATGCATTGCCTGACAAAAAATAAAAAATAAAAACCGTCCAGAAGGGGTGAAAGAATCCAAGTGAAACTTTACGGGTTGAAAGAGTGTGATATTATCTCAGTGCTTCCAAAATGGAGTGAAATTTACAAATAATTTGGCTCTGAAGCCCACTCACCAGTGTGCGTTGCATTCCCTCTGGCCTGGACACATGCACTGATTCGGTTAGGCAGCTGTTGCGTCCACTCTCAGGCAAACTGGTGCAGTTGGATACTGCCACTGGGACAGAGCTGGCGTCTGACCTGGTCCTACATGTGTTCTACCGGGGACAGATCTGGGAATCTTATTGGCAATGGAATTACTCCAACATCAAGCTCACAGTTAATAGACGCACATGCCACTTGTGGACGAGAATTGTCCTGTTGACGATACAGTCGCATGAGAGCGAGGACGCTAGATGTCCGTGACCTAGTGCTGTGCCATTAGAGAACCCTCAACCACTAACAGTCGTGGCGTCAAGCCATACACGATGACACCCCAGATCGCGACGCCAGGAGTAACACCACTGTGCCTTTCTAAAACATTAGAAGAATGAAATCCATGCTCGCCGACGAGGCTCATCCGGGGTAGTGCAGAACCACAGTCCGTCACTGAGCACAGTGCGACGCCATTTTATCAGAAATCCATGCTTCCCTGTCACGGCACCACTCCAGGCGCAGCCACTTGTATCGTGGTGGTAAGAGCAGTCTATACATGGAGCGGTAACTCCCTAGTCTGGCTGCTGATAGTCTCTGATAAATGGTGCAGTGACACAGAGTCCTCAGGGAGTCCATTACTTGTGCTCAGATTGCACGTGCAGATGTGGAGGGGTTAAAATGTGCTTGGTACATAATACGGCGACCCTCACTCGTGGAGGCCAGAGGAGTCGACCAGAACCTTGACGACGAGTATGCCTGCCCTCAGGTTCCCATGTGGTCCATGATCGGGCCACTGTCGCATCTCAATGGCCCACAAATGTGGATACTACACAATTCCACCTGCCGGCCCAATGGGGATCCAAAATAAGGCCCCTTTGTCAGGTGCTGATAATGCTCTCACAAGAGTACGCACCATCTCCAGGTACTTCACAGTGACAACTCAATATCTATTCCTGTTCGCGCCTCTTGTATACCCTACCAAGCCTGGCAACAAAAGTAAACACGAACAACACTAATGCATTCTAGTGGTTATTCTGCAAGTCTCAGAGAACCGCATCTGTAATTGTTTACAAACCACCTGTTGTTGTGTATGCACAAAAAGTTACACTGACATCAGACCATGTCGTCTGGGTGCTTTACTCTCTGTTTCAGCCTGTGTAGGGTGTATGTCCAGCCACTAAAATATTCCGCCCTTCCAAAATTGTTTGAATTATGAAGCAAAAATTTTTACGCTGTGTTTGTTAACTATAATTCAAATCAATTTATTGTAAAGTCATCAATTCCATAAAACTTAATTTTTCGAAGAGAGAAACGTGATCAGTAGAAACTAGCGCATTGCAAAGATCACAAAGTATTATTATTTAAGGATTGTAATAATAAGTGAGTGGATGTGTAAATAGCATTTTAGATCAAGCAACCATTCTGAAACCCAAACTGTTGTCTTATTTCAAATTTGCAATTGGTTGACATGCCTAGGAACGGATTGGCAAGGTTAGTTTAAGGGGTCGCCAGATGCCCTTCCTGTCTGCAACCCAGCCAGTTAACCTCCCCCCTTCCCCCTCCCCAGGCCACCAAGGCAGGAGAATAACCCACGACGGACGAAACAAGGAGGACTTCAAAAGCAGATTAGTACTGGCAAAAGAGGCATCCGTGGCTAAGAGAAGTCTACTAGTGTCAGAGATGCACCTTAAATTGAGGAACAAATTTCTGAGGATGTACATTTGGAGCACAACATTGAACGGCAGTGAAATATGGACTGTGGGAGAAATCGGAACATTTTAGGTGTGGTAGTAAACAAGAATTTTCAGAATTAGGTGGATTAATAATGTAAGGAATTAGGAGATTCTACGCAGAGCTGAAGATGAAAGGAATATGCGGAAACCTCTGACAAGGAGGGACAGGATGATAGGACATCTGTTAAGATATCAGGGTATAACTTTCTTAGCACTATAACGAGCTGTAGAGGGTAAAGGTTGTAGAGGAAGACATAAATAGGAATACATCGAGCAAATATTTGAGGACGTAGATTGCCAGTGCTACTCCGAGATGAAGAGGTTGGCTCAGGAGAAGAATTCGTAACGCGCTGCAGCAAAGCAGTCAGAAAACTGATGACAAGAAAAAAATAAAAAAAATAAAAAAAAAATAAAAAAGTTTCCAGTTAAATCTTGTACTACTCTTGAGTATGTTACTTTTTGACACAATTTGGAAAAAAACATCAGTAAGGAAATTGGACGATAATTATTTAAGTCTTACTTGTCACGTTTCTTGTAAAGTCGGTTCACAATGACTTATTTCAATCTGTCTCGAAAAATTCCCTATCATTTTATTGACAGTGTTTGCGGAAAAGACAGTCGTTCAGAAAAGCGCTTTTATCTTAGTAATAGCATTAGGGATGTAGGGTCGAAATCCATGCAACGTTTCATTTACTTTCTTAGGAACGAGGTGCTACCGTGATATCCGGTAAAGCTGATTTCAAATGGGCTATAAATCTACACTGTCTAATCATCATGGATGCTGCTACACTTGTAAGTGTGGTTGTTAAGATGCGTTTTAAAAAGAATGTCCCTCTTAGTGTGTGTAGAAGAGTCTTTCGATCGGTGGTCAAATATCTGGTGAACAACAGTTCTTCTCTTATATCGTTATTTTGATTAATGATCTATACAGAGTCTAGTAGCAATCGTTCGTTATCTCTACCTGTTGATTCACCCCTTTTCATTCAGCAAGAAACCGAAGAGCTTGTTGTCCATACTGAAAGCCGTCAAGTCAGTTCTTCTTGAAACTGTGTAATGACTGGAAAAAAGTGATTTCATTATTTCGCACACCTAATGTCTGAGCAATGTTCGAACAATTTCCGTAACTCCGGATGGAGTAAATGTTTCCGCGATAGTGTGATTTTCCACATTTCGCTGTTGACAATGATACAGTATGGGAAACAAGGGTGCTTATGTTTGAGCTGTTGTAGATTTTCCGAATAGCTTACCTGCAGCATTGCATTGCTGCACTATGATTTTACAACTTGGAATACATTTTAACGGACTCAAGCTATCTTAATGAGTGTGTTCATTATTTTGGTATATAAGATACAAATTTCGCATCGTACATGGCACAAACTAATTGCATGACCTGAGTGTACATGTAGTTGGGACCCAACGTCACAATCCTACAACTGAAACGCAACGTTTATGGGGGGAAGGGATTCATACAATCCAAGAATACATTGAGCACACTAAAACGAATGAGCTCATGGAGCTCTATTGGGCAAATAATTACTTGTTGTTTGAAACTGGCAGCGGTTTATTTATATGAATTTATTTTCTTTCTATGTAGCGCGAAGCAGCGGAGCAGTGTAAAACCTCGTGAATATATAGTGAAAAGTTTCTACCAATAGAGCCTGACTTCGGCCTGTGCTTAGATTATTCATCAATCAGAAAGTTGCAGCTGTGTAACAGGAAATGTATTTTAGAACGTCGGTACACTCACTCAGCAATTATTGTACTCTTTCAGTAATATTTATCCTGTTTCACAGTTACGCTATGTGCCGATGTTTGCAAAATCGCTATTTACCGAAATTTGTAAAATATGTTTGACGTATTGAATTACATTATGCAAGGGGCAGTACTTTTATAAAATCCTGAAACAATCTCCTTGCGCACATTGTTTCAGTTTCTTTCTATCTATACAGCGCGTGTGTGTTTTGGGTCGTGACCTGTAACTCGAGGGAGACATTGACTCACGTGAAGAAAGGTCTGAGGAAACTCAATAGCGCCTTGACAAAGGAGGACGAGCACAATAGGTATTTTCTTGTTTTCTCAGAGGGTCGTCTATTGAGTGGCGGCCGCTCGTTAGTTCGCCATCCATATCTGGAAAAACAAGTCATTGCCATCGGGGTAACGATGTCACACACCTGCGTACGTAGTATTAAAATGTGCGGCTCTATCTAGGTATACCAGTACATTTGTTATGTGCCACTCTAAGAGAACTGAAATACAGCTTCCCACTTGGGACGATCCGAAAGTTTATCAATAAAAAGTCAGCACAAAAGCTCTGCTTCATGGAGCGCTCGTTATCTTGAAGAGAAGAACCTTTGCGGGAGGTGGATAAGAACCGTTTCTTCGAAATACGGATTCCCTTCTTCGACAGCGCGGAATCGTGCTTCTAGGGTCAATTAAAGGTTTTGAATTATTAGTTTTCTCTTCAGTTTAATCTGTGTTATTAATCGAGAGAAGACCCCTCACAAACGAAATCAAACAGGCTCATTATTTCCTGTAATTCCTTACTGAAGCGTTTAAACTATTCAGTAGCAGGGAAACTCTTAAAAGTAGCTAGTATTCAATTCGCAAAGGATATTAACTTCAGTTATTCCTTACTGCGATGAGTCAGACAGTGGAGCGTGCAAAAAAATCACCTTCAGTCCGGGACACAGAATTTCTTGGAATTTGGATACGTTTCTCACAATAATTTACATTTTGCATTAAATTTACATTTAGTAAGAACAGTAGATTTCCGGTTGTTATTTCCTTGCCTCTTTTGGTTGATTATCACGAATAATTTCTGGTATTACAGTGCAAGGAAACTTTTCCGTTACTCAGGTAAATGCAGCACTGTTTATTCGCTTTGCGTTAACATCTTTTACCACGTTTTTAGTTAGAGACACAACCCATCTGATAGAAAGTATGCGGACACCTGTTAGTGGACTTTCCCTTTATGACGCCTTGAACTCTCCTGGACACACTTCCCATTTGAGTCGATTGATGTTTCGAAGTACTACATGGAACAGGTATTTGAATGTTGTGCAGCTGTGCCTGAATTTAGTGGAACTAAATTTCTAGTTGTTGTTATTTAAAGGTCACCTCACTCTGATTTCAGAACATTTCTGCTCAAATTATAGGAAGTGTAAAAAATTACTTTTATATGGTGCGTTCACTATTGCTTGTGTAAGTGAGTGTGCAAGAAAGAGATCTTTTTAATTCAAATCAGCTGATGCACACTATGCTCTTTCCAAAGACAGTGCAGGAGAACAGTAGCACAACCACAAACAACATTTTTGTTCTGTTTTTATTACTAGAAGGGCACTCTGTTAACAAAAAGGTGAATGAACAAATTTTAACGCTAGAAGATTTTTGAGCTCAATAACATGTTAAATATAATTATAAACTACTTAGAAAATCTAATCCAGCTGCTATAAACTCCTTTTTAAGCCTCATTAAGGAACAAGAGTTTATGTATATAGTGCTGATAACACATACGGTATTTATAATGCTTTATTCAACACATTTCTCATGGTATAGGAAAGTTACTTTCCATTAGAACGTTCAGACCGGGTTACTAGCACTTACAGGCAGCCTGGGTGGCTATCTAGTGGGATAAGAATATCATGTAGAACGAAGTGGGAATTATATCAAAATGTTAAAAGCAGTCACAATCGAGCTGCAGCTGCCCATTGGAGACAGTATTGTAAGGTTGTTAAAATATTAGGAAGGCAAAAAGTATTTGGTACATAAATAGAATAGCTAATTTTCAGGATACAATTAAAACCATTTGGACAGTCCCGAAGGAAGTGATGGTCATCAGCGCAAGGTTGAGGGAGGGTACAAAGTCGTGCGTAGTAGAAATGTTTCAGTTGCTGACAAGTAGTATACGTATATGTACTGTATTTAATAACCACTTCCTGAACGTAGCAAGTGGGCTAAACAGAAGCATAGTTCCTACAGGGAATCAAGTAACTCTCTTCATAAAAAGCTTTCCGAGACTTATCCGAAATACTGCATGACATTGACAAGGGGGAGATTAAGTCAATAATTAAAACATTGAAGAGAAATCTTTTATAGGCAATTCCGATGGTATGAAATTTCATTCCCCGTCTGCCTTGCGATACGTTTTGGGTGGAGCGACCAGCACCTCAGTGGACCACTCTGTGGTCGCGACAGAGCCATGCAGCAATACAGTGGCAGCAGCAGCAGCAGCAGTTACACGCATAGATCGCGGAGGTAGACGCCCTTTGCAAGCAGCTCAGCAAAGTACAACGTCGACAAGAGCGGCATGGACAAAAGGTACCAATGCCGTGGCTCCAGGAGCAAATCCTCGAATGACCTTTCGTTCCCTAATACAGAACAGTCGGTATGCTGGTATCATCGAAAGTCTGGTGAATAGGCGTGCAAGTGCACCCGAAATCGCTGAAACTGGCGTTACTTCTCGACGTAATCGCCCTGCAGGCGTACACATTTTTCACAACGCTGACGCCATGATTCCATGGCAGCGGCGAAGGCTTCTTTAGGAGTCTGTTTTGACCACTGAAAATTCGCTGAGGCAATAGCAGCTCGGCTGGTGAATGTGCGGCCACGGAGAGTGTCTTTCATTGTTGGAAACAGCCAGAAGTCACTAGGAGCCAGGTCAGGTGAGTAGGGAGCATGAGGAATCACTTCAAAGTAACGTTAGCTCGATGTGCGGGTGTGCAGCCCTTCCCCGACCTTTTTGTTGCAGTGCAGGAAGGAATTTGTTCTTCAAAACATTTTCGTAGGATGCACCTGTTACCGTAGTGCCCTTTGGAACTCAATGGGTAAGGATTACGCCCTCGCTGTCCCAGAACATGGACACCATCATTTTTTCAGCACTGGCGGTTACCCGAAATTTTTTTGGTGGCGGTGAATCTGTGTGCTTCCATCGAGCTGACTAGCGCTTTGTTTCTGGATTGAAAAATGGCATCCACGTCTCATCCATTGTCACAACCGACGAAAAGAAACTCCCATTTGTGCTGTCGTTGCGCGTCAACATTGTTTGGCAACATGCCACACGGGCAGTCATGTGGTCGTCCGTCAGCATTCGTGGCACCCACCTGGATGACACTTTTCGCATTTTCAGGTCGTCATGCAGGACTGTGTGCACAGAAATGCCAACTCTGGAGGCGATCTGTTCAACAGTCATTCGGCGATCTCTCAAAACAATTCTCTCCACTTTCTCGATCATGTCGTCAGACCGGCTTGTGCGAGCCCGAGGTTGTTTCGGTTTGTTGTCACACGATGTTCTGCCTTCATTAAACTTTCGACACATCCATAACTCCATCACCACATGTTTCCTTCAACTGTCGATGAATTTGAATTGGTTTCACACCACGCAAATTCAGAAAACGAATGATTGCACGCTGTTCAAGTAAGGAAAACGTCGCCATTTTAAGTATTTAAAACAGTTATCATTCTCGGCGCTGGCGGTAAAATTCCATCTGCCGTATGGTGCTGCCATCTCTGGGACATATTCACAATGAACGCGGCCTCATTTTAAAACAATGCGCATGTTTCTATCTCGTTCCAGTCCAGAGAAAAAAAAATCGGAGGCCTTAGAACTTGAATGCACCTTGTAAAATGTCTGATAGATAAAGATGCTGCGGACCTCAGCGCACAGTTGCCGGCCAACAATTCCTCAGTACTGATACGTGTGGAATTGCACTGGGACTATGCCGCACACTGATCTGGGACTTCACCATCACCGACGTCTGGGAGCCAATTGTCAGATCGGATTTCCTGCCTTTCTGTCTGCTGATGCTGGACGTGGCGAATTCCTGACTCTGGGACAAAATGACTGGCCTGGGTTCCATTGCACCATGGCTGTACACAGCGCTAACCCAGTGCAAAGCAGGAACATAAGTACTCTTCCATATTATGCCAATTTCCTGCTTTGAAAAGGCCTCCTGGAACTCTGAAATACACCAAATATCTTATGAAAATCACGAACGCCCCCCCCCCCCCTCCAGTGTCATGTAGTCACCTTGACGCCGGATCACCTGCCAAAAACTAAGAGGGAGGTATTATCCGGCTCTTGCAACGTCCATGGTCGTCTCCACTGTACCTGGTTCTTAAGAAGAATGGAGCACGACGTCCACGAGATCATTCTAGAGTGATTGATGCAAGAACAATTCCAGACCATTACCCAGTCCCATTGTTGCGAGACTGCAATCATGTTCCGCATGGTACCACGATCTTTACTGTCCTGTATTCCGCCGAGTATTGTACCCAAATAGTAGTGGTGAAGGAAGATATACCGAAAACAACAATCACTACACCATTCTGATTGCGGCCGCTGTGGCCGAGCGGTTGTAGGCGCTTCAGTCCAGAACCGCGCTGCTGCTACGGTCGCAGGTTCGAATCCTGCCTCGGCTTGGTTGTGTGTGATGTCCTTAGGTTCAAGTAGTTCTAAGTCTAGGGGACTGATGACCTTAGATGTTAAGACCCATAATGCTTAGAGCCATTTCAACCATTCTAATTGCTTGAATGTTTACTACCTTTGGTCTATGCAACATGCAACATGGCTCAGACTTGGCAAAGATTTATTAACAATGTCCTTTGGGGCAATCTTTCGCGTGAACTATCTTGATGACACTTTGATCCTTTTGTAAACTGAAGAAGAGCATCTGTAACATCTTAGAGATGTGTTCAAATGGTTGGGACAATATGGTGTGGTTCTGAACACAGCTGGATGTATATTCAGGCGACTTGAAGTCTATTTCCTCAGTCACTGTATCTTCTGCATGTCCCCTCCTCCTACTGGGCAAAGTTGAAGCTATTTCGCGAACTCGGAAGCCAAGGGCCATCAATGAGTTTTGTCGGTTCCTTAGGGTGCTAAATTTTATCGCCGGCTACTATAGTGAGCAGCAGAACAGTACTAAGGTTGATTGGAACTGCCCGGTGCAGTGGACTCAGGCAATGAATTCCACCTCCGAAGCTGCTGAACAAATCATGGCAGATGCTGCACTTCCGCCGCATCCTAAATACGTCGCACCCTTAGCGATGGTAGTTGATGCAAGGCTAAGAACTATAGGTGCAGTAAGGCAACAAGGAGAGATGGCTCGAAGCAATCAGTAGCCTTTCATTCCCGTAATCTGTCGCCATGACAATGCAAGTATTGTATGTTTGACTGAGAATTGTATGAATGGAGAAGGACTGCCGCAAGCAGACGCGCATGTGTATGCCATGGCAACATAGCCACGTAGATGCACCGGTGGGAAAATTTATACCTGTACACATGGAAGTTGTGGTTTCGTTGCCTCCATTACATGGCCAATAATACATTTGACTCTCAGAGAGAGTCTCACCCGATGGCTGTAGGCGGTACTATTGGACAGCATCTCCCAAGAAACATGAGCCTCCGCCTTTGTGCTCAGAGGGTTCTCAGGATTTGGTTGCCCATGGTACGTGACAACTGATGGTGGCATGCTGTCTGAGTCAAAGTTATTCTCCAAGCTTGCAATTTACTGCGGGTATGTCCATCACAAAACAATGAGTTAACACCCTGCATCAATGGTCTGATAGAGTGACAGCATCGTTTACTCAAAACAGCTCTTATATGCCATGATACGACCTCGACGAATGTTCTGCTGATTGTGTTACTTGGGTTGCGAAATGCCTCGTAATCGGACTTAGACACTTCGCTGGCAGAACTGGTTTTCGGCGAACACATACGTCTTCGGTCGAATTCTTCGACCCTAATTCTGTCCAGTTTGCCACCCAAGATCGGCCAAATTTTCTTCGTCAGTTGCGTGAGCTCATCGTTTGCATCTTTTTCTAGACATGGCACACCGTCTACGTGTATCATGATTTGGTCAGTTTCACACGTACGCTATATACAGACGGTATGAAGCCTTATCTGCAATCTCCGTACGCGGGCCCACCCTGAGAATGCACGGACCGCGTCTGTCTCCAATGTCTGCATCATCTTTCAGGACGTATCATAAGCCGGCCGGTGTGGCCGAGCGGTTCTAAGCGCTTCAGTCTGGAACCGCCCGACCGCTACGGTCGCAAGTTCGAATCCTGCCTCGGGCATGGATGTGTGTGATGTCCTTAGGTTAGTTACGTTTAAGTAGTTCTAAGTTCTAGGGGACTGATGACCTCAGATGTTAAGTCCTATAGTGCTCAGAGCCATTTGAACCATTTTTGAACGTATCATAAGCCGATGTTTCCAGAAGACAGCATCCTCCTTTCGTCTCAGTACCGCAGCAGCAGCCACAACCCCAAGCATAAGCGCAAGTACAGCCAGTACGCACAACCCTCTATGAACGGTACGTGCATTTCCCTACACGTTTCAGAAGTAACGCTCCGCTTCAACCACAGGGGCAGACTAAGGAACACGTTATCGTCATCCACCGTCACTGCCGTGTGTGGTCGAATTACAGTCAAGTGAAATTGCGAACGTAGTCACAGGTGGTGCGACAGCGACAGTGTCTTTATTCTTTGTCTTTCTTTCATTATCTGTGTAATTTTGCATAGTTACAACCTTAGATTTACTACTTATTTTCCGTTAGCCTCCCAGAGTGTTACGGACGATATTACGCTAATTAAGACGTATTCTCATTAATGCAACAGGTTGAATACAATTGTTTTACTCTTAGATAAATATTGTTCCAAGTTAACAGAGAGTAGATTATTTTCATACGCGCTGACGGCTTGAAGAAGCACGCTTTCCTCTTCTGTTAATGGACATGCTATTAATACGTCTTTTCTACTGCTAATCACGTTTCACGTGGTTGAAATACGTTTTCTCTTTAGGAAGCATTATTTTTATGATATCAAATGCACTTTATAAATTAAAAAGCTGTTAGCCCCTGAGAAATCTGAGTAACAGGACAAAGTAAGTATTAATAGCATTTCCATTAACAACAGAAGAGGAAGGCGTTACCCTGCAAGCGCTAATAGTGTCCAAACAATTTTGCTTATTGGAAATCTCCCTCTAAAGTATCTTTGAACAACAAAGCTGTCATCTCGAGAAGAATATGGAAAAATTTGAAGACAAATCTTTTTATTTGAGAAAACAGAAGAAGCGAGGTGGGTATTACAAGGCTCTACTGAAAGGAAGTGCTTATGGGTTATGAATATAAAGCCATTCTGGAACGCTTCAGTGTTGTGAATGTAATATTAAGTCAAAAACCATGATGTCTCCATGATGGTTTTACTTTACGGTTCGCTTGTCTGTTTTGAACATGAGTTGAAAAATTCTTTTGAACTCTATCAATTAATTGGGAGAGAACAAGTAGTAGAGCAACCAATAGATCAAACAAAAAAACTGATATTTACGAGTAAAATTACGATGGTGACACCTCTGATAGCAATTTCGTGATGCTGTTAGGTATTTTATCCTCCGAGAAATACAGGAGCTTTATTAATTATAATGATTTTTGAAATTTTGCCATTTTTCTCGCATGTCCGAAACGTGGAGCCAAATTAAGTCTATAACGATGAAAAGCTTTAAGGATTTAGAGGAATCCTTTTAAACTGAATGTTTCAACTGAAAAGCTTCATTACGATACCTCATGACTATATGTATTGTCACCCTTTGCCATATCTTAAACAAACAGTAACAGCTTTCATTCAGCTGATATAATTATGGTCGAAAACTATTTAAATTTGTCACGTAGGTGCACACTTTCCTTGTGTCCAGGTACACTTTCCTTGCATCCAGGCACACAATATACCTAAATTCTGTTTTTGATTATAGGATAATATAAAGCGAATTAATAGGGAAATCTGAATGTGGCGTTTTACACCACTTCACATCAGAATGTTACAACATTTCCTTTCTTATGGTACTCAGGTTTCTCAGAGGCCAACACCTTTTCAATTTCCAAACTGCATTTGCTATCCTTAAAAAAAAATGTGTTTCCTAAACAGAAAACGTATTTTATCCATATAACTTGTGACCTTTGGTGTGAAAGGTTTACAATGCTTTGCTGGCTACTTTTTTCTAATACTAACAATTTTGCCATTAGTGTTTATCTTTTATTTATTCTTTGTAAGTGCAACCGTCAGTATTGTCATCACTGTATTCACACTATTTTCTGAGCTATCCGAAACAGCAGTAAAACCAGTGAACTGTGTTGAACTTTCTTAAATATACATCAACTACATATTGAAAATTGGACATGAGAGAAAGCTGCAACATATAACGAATGAAACAAGTTCGCTGTTACTAGTTACTTATTTCCAAAACGCATTTAGAAGGTTTGAACCTGCATCATCAGCTGAATTAATATAGCATGTGTGGGTTGTATTACAACTCTGGAGTAATCTGTGGTACTTTCTAGTACAGAGCAAAGAATCGTTATTTCAGAACGTGGCTTAGAGCTCTGTGGAAGTGTTTGACTGAAGAGTCGCTTACAGCAGAGATTAGAGTTGCTCAGATCCATTTAGCGTTCTTCTTCAAGCCGTCGGAGCACATGAAAATAATCTATTCTCGATTAACTCGGAACAGTAAAGTTATTTATCAAAGAGTAAAACAATCGTATTCAACTCGTTACATGAATGAGGAGATGTCATACATGAGCATAACGTTGTTTTTAACTCTCTGTGGAGGCTAATGGAAAATAAGTACGAGGTGCATTCAAGTTCTAAGGCATCCGATTTTTTTTTCTAATTAACTACTCACCTGAAATCGATGAAACTGGCGTTACTTCTCGACGTAATCGCCCTGCAGACGTACACATTTTTCACAACGCTCACGCCATGATTCCATGGCAGCAGCGAAGGCTTCTTTAGGAGTCTGTTTTGACCACTGAAAAATCGCTGAGGCAATAGCAGCTAGGCTGGTGAATGTGCGGCCACGGAGAGTGTCTTTCATTGTTGAAAAAAGCCAAAAGTCACTGGGAGCCAGGTCAGCTGAGTAGGGAACATGAGGAATCACTTAAGAGTTGTTATCACGAAGAAACTGTTGTGTAACGTTAGCTCGATGTACGGGTGCGCAGCCCTTCCTGGACCTTTTTGTTGCAGTGCAGAAAGGAATTTGTTCTTCAAAACATTTTCGTAGGATGCACCTGTTACCGTAGTGCCCTTTGGAACTCAATGGGTAAGGATTACGCCCTCGCTGTCCCAGAACATGGACACCATCATTTTTTCAGCACTGGCGGTTACCCGAAATTTTTTTGGTGGCGGTGAATCTGTGTGCTTCCATCGAGCTGACTAGCGCTTTGTTTCTGGATTGAAAAATGGCATCCACGTCTCATCCATTGTCACAACCGACGAAAAGAAACTCCCATTTGTGCTGTCGTTGCGTGTCAACATTGTTTGGCAACATGCCACACGGGCAGCCATGTGGTCGTCCGTCAGCATTCGTGGCACCCACCTGGATGACACTTTTCGCATTTTCAGGTCGTCATGCAGGACTGTGTGCACAGAAATGCCAACTCTGGAGGCGATCTGTTCAACAGTCATTCGGCGATCTCTCAAAACAATTCTCTCCACTTTCTCGATCATGTCGTCAGACCGGCTTGTGCGAGCCCGAGGTTGTTTCGGTTTGTTGTCACACGATGTTCTGCCTTCATTAAACTTTCGACACATCCATAACTCCATCACCACATGTTTCCTTCAACTGTCGATGAATTTGAATTGGTTTCACACCACGCAAATTCAGAAAACGAATGATTGCACGCTGTTCAAGTAAGGAAAACGTCGCCATTTTAAGTATTTAAAACAGTTATCATTCTCGGCGCTGGCGGTAAAATCCCATCTGCCGCACGGTGCTGCCATCTCTGGGACGTATTGACAATGAACGCAGCCTCATTTTAAAACAATGCGCATGTTTCTATCTCTTTCCAGTCCGGAGAAAAAAAAATCGGAGGCCTTAGAACTTGAATGCACCTCGTAGTAGAGACGAAGTAGCAGCTATGGGAAAATAAACGGACAATGGAAGAAAGGCAAATAATAAAGACACTGTCGCTATGGCATCATCTGTGACGACGAGCGAAATTTCAGCTGAATGCAAGACGACCACACGGCGGATGACGAAGACGTGTCGCTTAATCTGCCCATGTGGTGGAAGCAGTGCGTCACTCCTGAAACGTGCAGGGACATGCACGTGCCGCCCATAGTGGATTGTGCGTACTGGCGGTACGAACTTAATCAGAGAGTTTAAGTTTGTAGTTGCGCTTGAGAGACACTAACTCAAGCGTGGTTGTTAGTCTCTTGTATGCGTCCTGCAAGTTGCACAATGATGTCCAGTGGCAGTTCCGTTTGAGATGCTATGATCACCTTAACATGGTGGTTGCTCCGTATTGTACACGGAGGTTGTCGGAACAGTACCAACGTCCTCTTTGCTCCACAGGTGCTGAATGTAGTGTAGTGTGACCGCGCTGTGCATACAGTTTTCATTGAAGCATCTACCCTTCAGATGATCTCAGTTTTTAGTTTCTTATAATATTCTTCCTGCGAGGCTGCTGTTGTTATATCCTGTAGTCCTGCAGCAAATTGATGATCCAGCTGGCTCGCTACCAACGAAAACGTCGTTGAATCACCAGCATTTCCTACATAATGAAAACTTACCTCCACTAGACGAACCATGCACTGGATTATGTGCCCAGAATTGTGGGAAGCATGTGGCTAATCTGACTCCTGTAAACGACTCCCTTTTGTATTCATTGAATAACGTCAGGGTCGCCAATTGTCGGGTGAAGCTGAGATTAGGGCTGCTAGAATCTGATAAGCGTGCTTCTTGAAGCTACCAGTGCATGTGCAAATAATCCATTCTCGAGTAATTCGGAACAATCTGTCTTATATAAGGTACCATCGTCTTTAAAACACTGCGAATTAGTAGACCTAACTTGTAACTATATACAGTTACACAGAGAATGAAAGAAAGGCAAAGAATAAAAACATTACCGCTGTAGCTTCATCTGTGGCGGTGCGCACAATTTCATTTGCGCGACGACCGCACACAGCTGATGATTGCGGGTGACAATGACGTGTCTCTACAAAAGGAAGAAACAAAATACAAACGAGGAAGTACAATAACTAAAATAAAATACCTCCAGTTTCATAGGCACCTTGGTCTGTCGTAGTACATAACACACACCATCACACTTTGCAAAAACTGAGGGAACAAATATGGCGGCCAGAAATTAATAATTGCAAAGAACACACAGCAAAAACTAAAACATTATTTCAATGTGCAAATAAAAAATATGAAAAACAAAATACTATTTCTGAGGAAGTCAGGGGTGAAGTTAGTAATATATCTGTTTATATTATTAAAATTATATATATCGCATATATTATTATAAATTATAATCAGTGTATTATTTCGATCCTTATCTAATTGTAACACGTAACAGATGTACTCTTAATAACCCACAGCTCTGCCATAACTAAAGCTTTACTCTCCTTGTGCGACTCCTTTCTAAAAAACTATAGCCTTGTTTTGAAGTATTGTTTTGTTTTTCTGTACTACACAGTGCCACAGATAGCCTAAAGTTATAAAACTGCACTACTCACCTTGCGTTGGAAAGATGTGCCCGGCCTCTAATTGTAACAACGTGACTCTATACCCGAGGTTGCTGGTGGAGATGTGCAAATCCGTCACATCTCGCGGTTTATCTTGCGGTTTGAAAGATATTCCTTTCGCTGCAGTGTATGCATTCAGTCGTGAACGTAGACAGACGTTGCGGAAGTGGCGATGTGATGGTGATAATGGGGGAAACCTTTAACTTCTCCATTTGCAGCTAAGAGCACAAAGTTTAACTTTAAGGAATGCCATTATTAAATGGCGTTCCTGTCGTTTAAGCGCATCACATTTCAACCCACACTTGATGCGTTGCACAAGATTTTTGTAACTGTGAGTAACTTACATTTTAATTACTTCCAACACACATATGCGACCGCATTATAGGTTGAACGATGACTGCACAATCAAACATTATTTTACTTGTTCATTTTCTGCAACTGATGAGAGCCACCACTTATACGTTAGTCCACCATGGTCTCCACTATCAGACTTTCCGCTGCCCTCTCGATCTTTGGGCCTGCTGAAACAAGAGAGTTTTTGCGTCGTTCATTTCAGCCAATCCAGATATGGAAATTATGTTTCAAGTTCAGCCAATAGAAATCTTCTGATGCTATGACGGCAGGTCACGTTAGAAAGGTGCCTCGCTGTAACTTCCAAGTCATAGCGACGCCATATTGTCCCTCTATGCAAACAGAAAGTTTTGTACTGTGTAGCACAATTTTATGACGTCTTAAATGTTTGTTATTTGACATAAATGTTACACACTTCCTCTTAAATGTTTTCTAAAATGGCAATGACAATACAAGTTTGAAAGATGCAAGAACGAAGACAGAAACTCTCCTGTTTATCTGTCTTACTTTCAATTCTGACCTGTCTTAAACCATAACCACATTTTTTTATATATACTGCTTACGAACAATTTAGATAACACTTATTTTCATTACTTTAATTTCTGGGAGAATATTTCCTCAAAATGTGTGTTGGTTTTTAATGATGTTTCTTCCAATGTTTGAAATATTAATTATTAAATTCGCTGCCTAATACTGAATGTCGTTACTCAGCACCTTGCTGTCTCTGTAAACGATATTTATCAATACCTTGAGTTTTGGCATCTAAAAATACTTACTGATTTTTATTTAACATAAATCAACATCAGATCTGTCTTTCGGTGCTTTGCTATCTTTACACATCACTAAACATTGTTGACGGCAGGCTGCTGTTGATTACATTCTGTGAAAGTGTATTGCTTTTGATTTTTGGCCTTGATTATTGTGTCATTGAAGTAAGGCAGCTTTCCTTCTTCTTCTACTCTTCCTCCCGTCGTACATCAGCAAGGTAATTACTTCTAACGGACAATTTTTATCAATTAGTAACAAACAATTGTATATTAACAGTGTAAGAGAAATAGATGTTCATTAAATTCCAAATGGTGCCAACCATCATTATCACTAACAGTGTTCTTATGCATCGTTACATTTATGTGACATTAACCTTCAGTAACTCGTCTTTCTCTAGTCTGGAAGCCAGCAGCTCTACTGACCCACATATATTTTGTGTGTTTCACTTGGTGAGTTTGCTTGTGTGACATCTGGGCTGACGCACCTGCTGTGAACCTCCGTAAGTGGAGGACTGGCCCACTGAAAGCCATTAGCTCACCTTGCTTTCTTCTGTCCCAGCATGGAGCGCATTTCCACTGCGAATTTACATTTACCTGTTCACATATAACAGTATTTTTATTGTACTTGTCGCAACACACTGCGTTACTCTTTATTCCTTTTGAATTCAAGAGTCCTATCTCAAGTCTGCAGGAATTAGTTTTTCACGACTGACAGCATCCATTTGGTATTCAGTGCCTACACTTTTATTATTACCTTCAAAGACCCTTTTCTTCTTGTTTTTAATACCTTATACAGCAATTGCTGAATATTTCTCTTTCTCTAGTCTCATTTTTCATCAGGAAGGTGACAGTCAGCTACCATATAAAGTTGGATATGTTTTATTGGGTGTTCACCTCTTCTTCGTACTATCATATTTTCATGTCTTTATATTCTTCTTATTATTGCACTGACTCATAATGATTAGTATTTATCCTGATATCTACCAGTATACTTGTCTCGAAAAGTTCAATATTCCTTTCCTACCTTAGTACTAACTAGCTCATTTCTTACAGCGTAATTACTTCACCAACGCGCCTGCTTACTAAAACAAATTGTGGCCCATTACCACTTGCCTACATTATCCAATCTTCTCTACCTTAATAAGCTATGGATCGTTACCGATTGCCCAAAGCAGTATATCGTCTCTCACGTTCTTGTCATTCACAGATCTTGATAGTCTTTGGCCCTTTATCAGTTAATTACAGTACTTCGTCTTCTATCACTTGTTCCACATCTGCATCCCATTTGTATTGACTACGGTATTTCATATTCTAGTAGTCTGACCTGCATGCGCTAGATGGCTTCGTTTTAGAACTTACCTTTCTTGGCTTATTAAAGCTAGTGTCAGTTTAGACTCACAATGTTGTTCACTTGCCTGCTCTTTTTCTTTGTAACTTTTAATCACCGTGCCTATCATGTTTATTTTGGTACGCTCAAGCATAGCGTAATAATGAACTCAGAGTTGTTGTGTCACTGACAATATGTAAGATATTTTGTATGTTTCTGTGATAAATCCTATTCAATCTCTGCACCTACTAAGTGTTACTTAGTTTCTGTTTCACATTTGTCTTTACCACAACTTCTAAGTTTCGCATCTTTATACTCATCAGTGTCTTGGACTCTATTAACGAGTTTAACGTACCATTCACCTTCACTTTTCAGGCGTCAATAGTTAAAGAGTATTGTTGACAGTTTTACAGGAAGTAGGAGAGTAGACAAAATAGAGAAATCTACAATAAAGGAAACAGCACTACCGCAGCTTGAGGTTCTATAATCGCCAATTATATGCCAACTAAAGAACCGTGAGTCCTCTGATGTTTTTATTGTTGGCTACTGCAGTCTCTTCAACATTTTATATACATCAAATCTTTGTGATAAGTCCACTTCCTCATAGAATGAGTCCGTACTCTCGGCATCACGTAACATTTCTTTATAACTTTTATCTACCTTTTGTTTCTCAGTTGTCCTTTATTTAAAGTTTGACCAGTAATTCTCCATTCTCTCACAATCATCATTTTCTAGACTACAAATGTTCAGCAGTTTATCATTCTATCAATTCATCCTTGGATTACCACAATGACGTCCACAGCTCGTGGTCGTGCGGTAGCGTTCTCGCTTCCCACGCCCGGGTTCCCGGGTTCGATTCCCGGCGGGGTCAGGGATGTTCTCTGTCTCGTGATGACTGGGTGTTGTGTGATGTCCTTAGGTTAGTTAGGTTTATGTAGTTCTAAGTTGTAGGGGACTGATGACCATAGCTGTTAAGTCCCATAGTGCTCAGAGCCTATTGAACCATTTGAACCACAATGATCACCCTTTATGGAGTTAACCTCGTTTATCACACTATAAAACGAGACATTACTCTGTTTTCTGTCTGTTCAGTGGACTGCCCTTAAGTCTAGTGTTTACAATGTCCATATTCCCCTCACACGCGGAATTGGGTTTGTTTTCATGTGTATTATCCATTTTCATTTTATTGTGCCCTTTTTGTCTCCTCTGTAGCTTCAATAATTTTATTTTGTGTGGTCCCTAACACGTTTACGTCTATCCTATCCAAACCTCACATGCTACCTATCAGTCTCCTGTATTGATCTATCTTCTCATGTGATGCAATGTGCATAATTTTGCACTGATGTCGCATTAATTCCCAATAGCGGTGCGTTATTTCGTATGTGCTTAATGCTTCGCTTTTCGGTACACACTGTAGACCTGCTTGAAAATGGTCGACGAAAATGCCCATCAAATCTACATCTTCAATTGATCTTCTCTTCATTTTACAACAAAGCTCTCCCGGACTGAAAGATCGTTCATTTGCTTTCTCATTATATTTGATTTTAATCCGTGAGCTTTTAGATCAGTTGGAGTCTTGCAAACAATTTACTTTGAAGAACTACTCCTTACACGAAACGTAACATTTCTTAGTACACATATTCTTTTTAATTATCTGAGCACCATTAATCTTAACTAAACTGACGTAATTAAAGTAAATAGCAGTCAATTGAAGCTTACTCGGTTCAGTTATTTCTCTATTAGTTAATACTGGCACATTGTCTCCACGACAAACTAGGGTTGCTAAGAGAACTTCATTCAGTATAGACACCATATTAGACTCTAAATAAGCAGATATAGGCTTACCTTCTTCAAACGAGTCTCTACTCTTACATACTTCTGCTGTTAAAATATTAATTATTAGTAAATTTTGCCATTCTTCAAGCCTCTTAAATAATGTTGAGGTTTCTAAGAGACTCTCGTCTTCCACTTTGTCAGATCTGATATTTGTTAATGATAATTTATTTTTTTAAATTATGTACATATGCAGACTGAAGCGACGAATGAAAATTTGTACGAAGGCTGTGATTGAAGCCTTTGTCTTCTGCTCACTAAGCAGATGCGCTAACGTGGCTTCGCACAACCGCAAGGACTACCCCCCCCCCCCCCCTCTCCCTCAATCCAAACTCCCATTCACGCCTCTTCACGCCTCGGCACACTTGATATTCCCGCGTAAACTCGAACTGCACTGCAGAGGCTCTCCAACTCTATTGGAACAGCATATGACGGAGTGGATGATGCTTCCTCAAACCCAGGCGTCGGTGCTTTAGTCAAATGAAACAATATATGATCTTTTCAGTCTCAAACACCTATGATGTATATATGTTGCCTGAAACGGCGATTGAAAATTTGTGCTAAGGATCTCCCGTTGCCGCAGTTCCTGTTCCTTCGGACATGCATGCATGTCCAAAGGAGCTTCACATCGTACTTCCGAACAACATAGGCACTGCAGTAGCATTTGCGTCGCTTATGTTAATTGTTTAGAGAACTGTTGTAGCAGAGTGAGCCTGACCTTATCAGCGTTGGAGGTGACAACAGCAGTATCATGCACCACAGCGAAGAAGCGTCTGGGTAGCATTGCAAGTATTTAAGAATTGTATTAATACTCTGTACTTCCCCATATTTATCTATGTTGTGCCAGGGCAGATGATTTGAATGAGTTTATTGTAAATACTAACTGAATTATTTGAAGAACAGACAAGGAATCATTAACCGCAGCACCTACAGACGATGTTTGAAGAATGTATTTGAGATATGTTATCAACTATTTAGCTGTTCATACTGGTAGTCTGAAGGTATTTGGATGATAATACTGAAGTGAGATAACTGGTCTGATGATTAATGCACTGTGCACGTTTTAATGAAAGTGAAGAATACCACGAGTGCTAAGCAACACTCATTCTTAGGAACTCACTTAAACTCTTAGGACTCTTTAGATTGGCCATAGGTAAGAACTTACTTCAACACGCATTCACATATGTATTTAGGACCATAAATAGATACTTTCAATTAAATGTCCGTTGCATACATTCGGAGATTTGAGTGTTAGGACCCTGTTGAGAGGCGCTCCACCTGCGTTGGACTTGAATTACTCTTTGGGCCCTGAGGAATGGGAGAGCGGAAACAGGCAGTTAATTAATCGCAGCGGCAAACATCAAAAGCACAACATTCTGCAGCAGTTCCTGTATTTAAGAAAAGAAAGAGGAATCAGCCTTCTAAGTTTTGGAAACAATCTTTGCATCAACTCTTCTTAAAGTGTGTTCTGCAGAACCCTGGGGTTCCGCAGAGATCACTCAATATCTGTGCGAAACTTAAAGCCCCTTTTTTTTATAGCACTGAAGATAATAAAAAACAATAAAGGTTAACCCTTCTACGAAATTAAAAATAAAATAATAACTAATCTTCCCTTCGACTCTGTAATTTGAATAGCCGATACCAATATGACATCGACAGCAGGTAAGGCTTTATTAATCATCATACACATCAATTGCACAAGATGTCATTGTAGCAGGCCATTCAAACCACCTCCTTCGCCTATCTCACAGCACACCTGCATCCGCCTGTAGTCAATCATCGGAAAGATAAGCTACATTATAGTCTGTAACCCGAAACTATAGACATAAAAAAGAGTGTCTACGTTTGTTTCTCAAAGGAGTATTGTACCCTACTCTGAGCAGATAGATAACAGTTCATGGTCACTCGGACTGGCAGTAACGCAGATACCAGGCGGCTCTAGAGGTTGATGACGGTGTTCACGAAGTGAACGTCTAACCAAAATCAAATTTCAGGGCATAGGAAAGTTGTCATAAATGTACACAGAATATCAGGGAGCAATCTGAATCAAAACCTAAAGTAGGCAAGGTTAAAGGCATCAATGGACCAGTGGAGACTGGCTGAGAAGTGTGTGGCAATCTCGAGTCGGAGGACAGCAGCACGTGACTGTAAGTGGCTGTGGCAGCACCTCCTACAGTAGCAAGCTGTTGCTGGGATATGCAGCTCAAGTATCTCTGACATGCCCTCCACATCGGTACTTGAGCTGGGTGAGAAATCCGACTATCTGTCAGATGCAATAGAATTCTATAGTAGATATGCAATGAGAATTCAAGCCAAAATAATATCTTATCTCAAGGCCGCTAATAAGGACTTCTGGTGTCGGTGACACATTTGGGCTAGTTACATTCAAGGTGACAGTTCTTGCCCCGCCACCCCTCCCAAGGGATAATGGAGGGAATCCCTATACACTTTCAGGCAATTACACTCATGGAAATGGAAAAAAGAACACATTGACACCAGTGTGTCAGACCCACCATACTTGCTCCGGACACTGCGAGAGGGCTGTACAAGCAATGATCACACGCACGGCACAGCGGACACACCAGGAACTGCGGTGTTGGCCGTCGAATGGCGCTAGCTGCGCAGCATTTGTGCACCGCCGCCGTCAGTGTCAGCCAGTTTGCCATGGCATACGGAGCTCCATCGCAGTCTTTAACACTGGTAGCATGCTGCAACAGAGTGGACGTGAACCGTATGTGCAGTTGACGGACTTTGAGCGAGGGCATATAGTGGGCATGCGGCAGGCCGGGTGGACGTACCGCCGAATTGCTCAACACGTGGGGTGTGAGGTCTCCACAGTACATCGATGTTGTCGCCAGTGGTCGGCGGAAGGTGCACGTGCCCGTCTACCTGGGACCGGACTGCAGCGACGCACGGATGCACGCCAAGACCGTAGGATCCTACGCAGTGCCGTAGGGGACCGCACCGCCACTTCCCAGCAAATTAGGGACACTGTTGCTCCTGGGGTATCGGCGAGGACCATTCGCAACCGTCTCCATGAAGCTGGGCTACGGTCCCACACACCGTTAGGCCGTCTTCCACTCACGCCCCAACATCGTGCAGCCCGCCTCCAGTGGTGTCGCGACAGGCGTGAATGGAGGGACAAATGGAGACGTGACATCTTCAGCGATGAGAGTCGCTTCTGCCTTGGTGCCAATGATGGTCGTATGCGTGTTTGGCGCCGTGCAGGTGAGCGCCACAATCAGGACTGCATACGACCGAGGCACACAGGGCCAACACCCGGCATCATGGTGTGGGGAGCGATCTCCTACACTGGCCGTACACGTCTGGTGATCGTCGAGGGGACACTGAATAGTGCACGGTACATCCAAACCGTCATCGGACCCATCGTTCTACCATTCCTAGACCGGCAAGGGAACTTGCTGTTCCAACAGGACAATGCACGTCCGCATGTATCCCGTGCCACCCAACGTGCTCTAGAAGGTGTAAGTCAACTACCCTGGCCAGCAAGATCTCCGGATCTGTTCCCCATTGAGCATGTTTGGGACTGGATGAAGCGTCGTCTCACGCGGTCTGCACGTCCAGCACGAACTCTGGTCCAACTGAGGCGCCAGGTGGAAATGGCATGGCAAGCCGTTCCACAGGACTACATCCAGCATCTCTACGATCGTCTCCATGGGAGAATAGCAGCCTGCATTGCTGCGAAAGGTGGATATACACTGTACTAGTGCCGACACTGTGCATGCTCTGTTGCCTGTGTCTATGTACCTGTGGTTCTGTCAGTGTGATCATGTGATGTATCTGACCCCAGGAATGTGTCAATAAAGTTTCCCCTTCCTGGGACAATGTATTCACGGTGTTCTTATTTCAATTTCCAGGAGTGTATATGAGTTATATTCAACTTCAACCAAGGGAACTACCGTCCTACCCACGCATCTGTAGCCGTTGGACTAAAGAACATGACTTAACTTGACACATTAGACGTAAGATATAAAATTGGTGGGGAAACCCCTACCATCTCTCGACCTCCCCTCTTCTCCAGTTCCTCATCCCTTATGACTAGTTTAGTTGTATGTACTTGTTCATTCGAGGTCTGTGCATCAGAGAAAGAGCATCAGGTTTGTTTGGGAGTTGGTGTGGGTATTTGTTATAAATAATAATTACAACAAATTAAATTTATTTTTATTTTAATTACATGAGTTTTACCATTTTCAGTACATGCTCTGTATGAAACAACCAAGTGTGAGTGTTCATTATAAATAATGTGGGTGTTCATTACAAATAACAAATTAATGATATTATTATTACAGTTAAGAGCGGTTTCTCCCACTGCTGTCTATCTCACATTGCATCAATGTCAGCATCAAGATGTGCTCAGCAAAATGGCAGACAACATTACGAGATAAGACACTTTGACATTATAAATTAATGACATCATGACATATTATGCAAAATGGTTTTAAATATTAATGTAATTTATGATGTAAGACACTCTGATGATGCAGTGTGTGACTTACTAAATGATGTCAATGTATATTATGCAAAACAATGTATATTTTCTCTAGTAAGATGGAAGACCCATACATCTACATTAAAAAACAAGACATGATTTTTAAATTTGATTCATGTGAGTTGTGAGATATTTTTGCAGAAATGGCAGAAAATGTAAGTCTATCCATTGCATTAAGCGAATTGCGTCCATCACTTTGGTAAGGTTAGACTGGAAGGAACATCTAGCAGTTTCCTTCAATTGAGGGTAGGAGTTGCGCAATATGATTCTGGAGACGAAAGTACCATATTCCTATACACACGGAACATGCTGTATTACCAGTAGACGTATTAGAAAAAAATATATACTCCTCTGCTTGAACCTTCTGTAGCTCAGTTTCATTCACTTCTGTTTACTGGTGTCTTCGATGGCTAACGGAAGACTGACAAGGAATGAAACACCGTATCAGATCCCTGCCACCAGTAAGAATTCTCTTTTTCTCCTATATCTGTGCACCAATCAGTATCGAACTTCTCAATCCCACTATTAGATCTTATGCCTTGGCCACTTCTTCCTGGTCAGCCAGCATCCCTGTGCAGAATAAAACACATGTAATTACATTTAACATGGCACAACACAATATTTAAACAAGTAAATTCTTGACACAGAGCTTCATTATTAGTGTGTGATATCACTATAACACAGATGAATAAGTACTGAAAAAAATTCGAAGCACGTACAAATGCCCGCCAACCAAATCAGCCAATCATATTGTTCCAGCCAATCAATATATATTAATGATAGTTATTTCCACTTCATAGCAGAAGTGTATTTGCATGTTCAAATAATGCACTGCAGCAACACACGCCAGTAAATAAGAGTGACTGCATTATTAATGGATCACAGTTCCAAGATGGTGGTGGTTAGTGTTTAGTGTTCCAAGTAGACTGGGGAAAAAACCCACACACACGAGACATTATCAAGTGACGCTGCAAAAAACATTTTCCCTTCCCACAGGCATAAAAATAATGTACTGTGTTAAAAACAAAGACTTCAGTAATAACAGCGCTTTACAGAAGTCAAACACTAGTGGATATACAATGATGAGCTAAACAAAAATGATGCATCTGCTTAGTATCGTGTAGCGCTCCTGCGGGCATGCAGAGGTGCCACAACACGACGTGGCATGGACTCGACTAATGTCTGAAGTAGTGCTGCAGGGAACTGACGCAGTGAATCTGACAGGTCTGTCCATAAATCCGAAAGAGTACGAGGGGGTGGAGCTCTCTTCTGAACAGCATATTGCAAGGCATCCCAGATATGCTTAATAATGTTCATGTCTGAGGAGTTTGGTGCCCGGCGGAAGTGTTTAAACTCAGAAGTGTTCCTGGAGCCACTCCGTAGGACGTGTGGGGTGTTGCCTAGTCCTGACGAAGTTGCCCACGCCCGTCGGAATCCACAATGGATATGAAAGGATGCAGGTGATCCTACGGAATGCTTAAGTACACTAAGTGATCAAAAGCATCTGGACACCTGGCTGAAAATGATTTACAAATTCGTGGCGCCCTTGGTAATGCTGGAATTCATTATGGTGTTGGTCCACCCTTAGCCTTGCTGACAGCTTCCACTCTCGCAGGCATACTTTCAATCAGGTGCTGGAAGATTTCTTGGCGAATGGCAGCCCATTCTTCACGGAGTGCTGCACTGAGGAGAGGTATTGATGTTGGTCGGTGAGGCCAGGCACGAAGTCGGTGTTAAAAAACATCCCAAAGGTGTTCTGTGGGAATCAGGTCAGGACCCTGTGCAGGACAGTCCATTACAGGGATGTTATTGTCGTGTAACCACTCCGCTACAGGCGTTGCATTATGAACAGGTACTCGATCAAGTTGAAAGATGCAATCCCCATCCCTGAATTGCTCTTCAACAGTGGAAGCAAGAAGGTGCTTCAAACATCAATTTAGGACTATGTTGAGATAGTTACACGCAAAACAACAAGGGGTGCAAGCCCCCTCCATGAAAAACGCGACCACACCATAACATCACAACCTCCGAATTTAACTGTTGGCATTGCACACGCTGCTAGATGACGTTCACCGAACATTCGCAATACCCACACCCTGCCATCGGATCGCCACATTGTATACCGTGATTCGACACTCCACACAACGTTTTTCCACTGTCCAATCTTCCAATATTTACACTCCTTACACCAAGCGAGGCGTCGTTAGGCATTTACCGGCGTGATGTGTGCCTTATGAGCAGCCGCTCGATCATGATATCCAGATTTTCTCATCTCCCGCCTAACTGTTATAGTACTTGCAGTGGATCCTGATGCGGTTTAGAATTCCTGTATGATGGTCTAGATAAATGTCTGCCTGTTACACATTACGACCCTCTTCAACTATCAGAGGTGTCTGTCAGTTAACAGACGACGTCGGCCTGTACGCTTTTGTGCTGTACATGTTCCGTCGCGTTTCTACTTCACTATCACATCGGAAACAGTTGACTTAGGTGTAAGGCGGCAGAATAAATGAAGGTCACATTTGCACTTTACGTGAGAGCTTTATACATCGCAAAGTGAATATGACACCTAACTTAATACGGCGATAATGAGCAAATTTGCCTACCAGTATGTAATGCAAAAAGGCGTGACACTCAATCGACGGTAATTAACACACCGTTCCTATAATGCATGTTTGAGCAGAAGGTGAAACAAGCAACGAGAGGTGTTTTAGTTTCGAATTCCGAGGGACTGGGGCAGAGGCAAGGCCGCAGTACAGGGGGTACCACAGAAACCTCTTAAAAGGGGTCCCAGGCGGAAAGTCTACGACCGACCAGGTGACTCAGATGGGGCGAGCGAGTATAATGACCCATCTGAGGGAGGACAGGAAAGAAAGCTTTTAGAAAACTGCCTTTTTGAATTCCAAATGGATACGAAACAAGACTAGTGACGAATTTTCGATCGCGTGTCCAGCGAGTGGTGCACACGTAAGAGAGTCAGTGTACACATTTTCCGATTGACGGAAACGCGCTAGGAATGAGAAAAGAGCCAAAGTTTCGACACAATTTAATGGTGGGGACCTTCTGATTCGTAGAGAGAGTTTCCACAAAATAAGTGGTATGGTCCTATTGCTCGAAAAAAGCTGTGACGTGAAGAACGAAAGAACCCAGGTGGGGAGACAGATCGGCTATGAGTTCGACAAGACGAAAATTTTGGGGGGACTCTTCTCTGAACTGGCGTCAAGTGCAGAATGGAGCGCATAATGCTCTGCACGACGCAGAGGAGCAATTTGTGTGAACACTACGTTCACAGTGGCAAATATCCAGCTAGAAATCAGCTGCAGCATCGTTTGGCTCCAACTGTGGAGTAAAGAGCCAGCCAATTAGTTAACTGTTCTTGCCAGAACTGTGAGGGCGTTATAATATGCACACTGCCCCAACCATGCGCGTATATATCGCCACATTCTAAGACTAGGGTGAGTACATGCTCTCTCGCATAACGAGAAACACAGGGAAAGTTTCTGCTGGAAAATTCAGCAAAGGTGTAATTAGTCTTATAGGAATTTTAGCGGAAGAGAGCGGCCTTACAAACGACAGCCTAGCGCAGCTTAAGGTAAATACTGTGTGCAGAGGTGTAAACTTGTTGGTTCACCAGCTTGCGTCCACTGAAAACTCGAGCGACCTTGGGTAATCTTTTGCTCAATTTGTCACATGACTAACCATCCACCGTAAACTTGTCATCCTAAAAATAGTACCAAACCTTGAACCGGAATTAGACGATTTTTGTAGTACTGACCAACATCATAATGTAAGTGTCGGAACAATTTTGTAAAGTAACTTCTAGTTAACCTTTAATATTGATGTGTTTAGGAAAAGTTAACGTTCTGAGAGTTAATGTTTAATATTGTTGTGTTTAGGATTCTTTCACTTCTTGATGTTGACTACATGTGCTATATTGACAACTGCTTTTTGTTGTCGCATTGAAAATTGCGTAAAAGCGTGTATTTTTGTGCTAATATTGCAACATTAAACATGTCATTTCAACTTACACAGTAGCCTTCAATCCTAGAATAAGTAAATTACAAATATTGCACCTTACACAGGGATGTTTAGGAGTGTGGAAATCTCATGTACAGACGTATGATAGAAGTGACAAGCAATCAACTGACCACGATAGAAGTTCCGCGGAACGCCCCATTCTCCTGTCTCATGATGTCTAATGACCACTGAGGTCGTTGATATGGAGTACCTGGTAGTAGGTAGCAGCACAATGCACCTAATATGAAAAACGTATGTTTTTGGGGGTATCCAGATACTTTTGATCACATAGTGTACATGTCACCTGTCAGAGTCGTACCTAGACGTATCAGGGGTCCCATATCACTCCAACCGCAAACGCCCCCCACAATTACAGAGCCTCCACTAGCTTGAACAGTCCCCTCCTGACATGCAGGGTTAATGAGGTTCTCTCCATACCCGTACACATCCATCCGATCGATTTGTAACGAGACTCGTCCGACCAGAGAGCATATTTCCAGTCATCAACAGTCCAATGTCGTTGTTGGCTGGTCCAGGCGAGGCGTACAGCTTTGTGTCGTGCAGTCATAAGGTACACGAGGGTGCCTTCGATTCCAAAATCCCATATCGATAATGTTTCGTTGAATGGTTCGCAAGCTGTCACTTGTTGGCTCAGCTTGAAACCTTCAGCAATGGTCGGAAGACTTTTACCTCTGTCACGTCGAACGATTCTCTTCAGTCGTTATTGGTCCCGTTCTTGCAGGATCTTTTTCCGGCCGCAGTGATGTTCGAGATTTGATGTTTTACCAGATTCCTGATATTGACGGTACACTCATGAAATAGTCGTACGGGAAAATCCCCACTTCGGCGCTACCTCGGAGAAGCTGTGTCCCATGGTTCGTTCGCCGACCATAACACTACGTTGAAACTCGCTTAGGTCTTGATAACCAGCCAACGTAGCAGCAGTAACCGATCTGACAACTGCGCCAGACACTTGTTGTCTTATATAGGCGTTGACGACCGCAGTACCTTATTTTGCCGATTTACATATCTGTATTCGAATACGCAAGCCTATAGCAGTTTCTTTGGCGCTTCAATGTAGTATACATGCAAATAAACGATGGAAAGCCGAGCAGGAATGTCTCTACCTATTGCCAAAAAATACAATGTTAACGATTCACTGCCACAAATGGTGTAGCAGAAGAAATGGTAGATAAACGGATTATACACTCCTGGAAATGGAAAAAAGAACACATTGACACCGGCGTGTCAGACCCACCATACTTGCTCCGGACACTGCGAGAGGGCTGTACAAGCAATGATCACACGCACGGCACAGCGACACACCAGGAACCGCGGTGTTGGCCGTCGAATGGCGCTAGCTGCGCAGCATTTGTGCACCGCTGCCGTCAGTGTCAGCCAGTTTGCCGTGGCATACGGAGCTCCATCGCAGTCTTTAACACTGGTAGCATGCCCCGACAGCGTGGACGTGAACTGTATGTGCAGTTGACGGACTTTGAGCGAGGGCGTATAGTGGGCATGCGGCAGGCCGGGTGGACGTACCGCCGAATTGCTCAACACGTGGGGCGTGAGGTCTCCACAGTACATCGATGTTGTCGCCAGTGGTCGGCGGAAGGTGCACGTGCCCGTCGACCTGGGACCGGACCGCAGCGACGCACGGATGCACGCCAAGACCGTAGGATCCTACGCAGTGCCGTAGGGGACCGCACCGCCACTTCCCAGCAAATTAGGGACACTGTTGCTCCTGGGGTATCGGCGAGGACCATTCGCAACCGTCTCCATGAAGCTGGGCTACGGTCCCGCACACCGTTAGGCCGTCTTCCGCTCACGTCCCAACATCGTGCAGCCCGCCTCCAGTGGTGTCGCGACAGGCGTGAATGGAGGGACAAATGGAGACGTGTCGTCTTCAGCGATGAGAGTCGCTTCTGCCTTGGTGCCAATGATGGTCGTATGAGTGTTTGGCGCCGTGCAGGTGAGCGCCACAATCAGGACTGCATACGACCGAGGCACACAGGGCCAACACCCGGCATCATGGTGTGGGGAGCGATCTCCTACACTGGCCGTACACGTCTGGTGATTGTCGAGGGGACACTGAATAGTGCACGGTACATCCAAACCGTCATCGGACCCATCGTTCTACCATTCCTAGACCGGCAAGGGAACTTGCTGTTCCAACAGGACAATGCACGTCCGCATGTATCCCGTGCCACCCAACGTGCTCTAGAAGGTGTAAATCAACTACCATGGCCAGCAAGATCTCCGGATCTGTCCCCCATTGAGCATGTTTGGGACTGGATGAAGCGTCGTCTCACGCGGTCTGCACGTCCAGCACGAACGCTGGTCCAACTGAGGCGCCAGGTGGAAATGGCATGGCAAGCCGTTCCACAGGACTACATCCAGCATCTGTACGATCGTCTCTATGGGAGAATAGCAGCCTGCATTGCTGCGAAAGGTGGATATACACTGTACTAGTGCCGACATTATGCATGCTCTGCTGCCTGTGTCTATGTGCCTGTGGTTCTGTCAGTGTGATCATGTGATGTATCTGACCCCAGGAATGTGTCAATAAAGTTTCCCCTTCCTGGGACAATGAATTCACGGTGTTCTTATTTCAATTTCCAGGAGTGTATTTAGAAAAGTAACGCACATATCGTCGCTTCTGTACACCTCTCCAGCCTAGCTGCCGTGAACCAACTGACGACGGCACTGATGAGTGAGCAGCGCATATTTAGAATATTCTGTCACACTTGGTAACCCACACAAGTTAGAATACGGTGGGCGGTGGGAAGTAAGCACCAATCATGAGATACAAACGATAGTCAATTATACGGATCCAGCCTGGAAAAACAGCAATGCATATGAATAAAGTCTGTATTAACTTTAATTGCATGTCTACAATCCTCAAAAATAATTTCAGAAATGACGTTTTATTAACGCACCTCATAAATAACTAACGCTACGACTGCAAATAATATGAGCTCAGATCAGTGCAAAACCAAGACACAGCAAAGCACAGCCAGATACAATTCCAAATAATATAGGTCCAGAAACGCTTCAATGGCTAGATACGAAAAGCTAATGCAGCCGCCGGGCTGGGACTTTATTTCCTGTAGTGGACCATCGAGACGTGAGGTCGTAGCTTCATGATCCCTGTAGTCACTGTCGCCACTAGATGAGCAACAAAAGCTAGCTTTAGCCTAAAATCAGTCAATTTTTTGTGGTGACAGACTGTTCTGTAGCGTAGGCCAAGGTCTAGTTTAGGTTGAAAGGTGATAATGTGAAGGTGATGTATATGTCAAGTAAACGCTGTGGCAACAGATTGACATTTGTCGTGGCCTAATGTTTTTGGTCGTGGCATACTTGATAGTTCGGTTTCAGTTAAATACCCCCTTTCTTAATATTGTTTTTATCATAAAAATTTTGTGTGGTTTAGGGTGCGTACCTTTCATACATGTGCAACTAACTCTACCTTCATCATGTTCTTAAACTTCTTGAAATTTGCCATCCCTATGGGTATTTTTACTATATGATGAATCAGAAATCCTTCACACCTCCTCATGAGAGTATTTGCACTTTTGATTGGTGGTGATACTTTGCGCATCCTTGACCTTTGTCATGTTTATTTGCTTTTAGATTATAGATCTTGTGTCTGTCATTCCCAACTCTAATAAGATTTCCTTTGTGCCATTATAAAGCGAAACTTAGTACGAACTGATCTCCAGCAGTCATATTCAGAAACTTGCAAGGCATTTAAGAAACTAATATGACCAGTATGTCTACCACTAGCAAATGAGGTTTGTTTGATAATGATTGTTTATGTGAGTAAGAAATAAACTTTGGGAAAGGGCAGCTATTTTTAGAGCATTGCCACAAATAAAAATATACATGTTACAGACAGCAATGTTGAAAATGTCTTTGTTGGAGTCTGTATTAACAAGGAACGCCTGTACTACGCCACCCCATGACACCATAGTTTTATAACACATTGATTCCCTGGAATGATTGTACTTCCACACAAGTCAATGGTCAACCTGAATGTATTAACTTTAATTCTGCGGAAGGTCTGGTTTAGATCCCATATCAGTCTCACTTAGTATCTGTATGCATGTAGAACTAACACTGGAATGCATTGTAGCATAGCAATATTATCAGAGTATCTACCAACAACATATGATTTTTGCTGATGACAGTTATTTGTACCAGTGGTTCAGTTATCCCGCATTTATTCTCCGGTTAGGCGTTATTACGTGTTCGCACAACGCGTTTTCCGTGCTATTCCGAGAATAGAACTAAGCAATCTGCAAAAAAAATTCTGTCAAAATTTAATTTTCTTTGATAGAATCACAAGATAATATGTAATCTTTCTTACCTGTTGTTCCTCTTAGTCGTTTATTTCCACTCTGGTAGTATGAATCTATGGATTTCGCCGATTAATATAGCAACGGTGATCTTTCGCACATCCCATCAACCACATGAACAAACAGCGACCGGTTTCTTCGGCTCAACTCGTGTAACTCCGTCCCCTTTGGCCTGCTTATTTCTAGATGCGACGTGGATTCCCCTGGCAGAGACATCACATACCCTATGCACGGATTAAAAATCCACTTGTGATTCGTTCAGAAATCAATTTAGAATGTGTTCAAAAATGTTCGAAACCAACAGGGATGCGTTTCAAAATCATATCATCAATCGATATACCAGCGTGCGTGGCTGTTAGGAGCATTGCGAAACAAGGTTTTTTCCTTCAAGAATATGAAAATATGAACTTGGCGCCCTCTAAAAGCACCGCCTGGGGCAGATAACAAGGTCCCCCCCCCCCCCCTCTGCTCTAGATCCGGCCCTGCTGCTAGGTAACCTGAAAAATGCGTAGGACTTTATGTATAATATTTGAATCGAAAGAGTTAACTTATAATCCAGTTGTATGGATACTATGTGTATTGGGAATGACGTTACCACTTCCTTGTGCACACGTGAGAATGTGACCATTTCATCTTGTCACCACGTCTCTAGGATGAACCATCTCTCTAGAATGAACTACCTTTCCACCATTAGAGCATACATATATAGCGCATGTTCCGATTAATCCCACAATTGACCCCAGGGGCTCGCCTGAAAAACTGACACACAAAATGTCGTAACAGTGGTTCGTGTATGTTTATATCAGAATACAGTCAACACTCCACCTTCGCTACAGTCCCCGTATGTGTGTGTTTTTGCGCATATAAAAGAGTTGACTTTATCGTTTAGTATTATGTGGCTTGACATTTGAAAGAAGTGCCTTTGGCATGGAAAACAGGGGCGATGTGTCATGGCATGGAAGCAATGAGGCCTTGGTAGGTCGATGGAGGGAGTTGGCACCACAACTGCACCCGCAAGTAGTTTAATTCAAGTAAATTATCGGGAGGGGTTACGATGAGCTGATTCATACAGATCCCATATGTATTCGATCGGTTTCAGACCTGGCGAATTGAGGAGCCAGTACGTCGATTAGAACTCACCACTGTGTTCTTCGAACCGCTCCATCACACTCCTGGCCCTGTCACATGGCGCACTATCTCGCTGAAAAATGCCACTGCAGCCGGGAAACATGATCGTCATGGAGAGATATATGTGGTCTGTAACCAGTGTACGATACTCCTTAGCCGTCATGGCTCCACTGGATCCATGTATGCCCACGGGAATGCTCCCCCATAGCAGAATGAAGCCGCCGACAGCTTGTCTCCATCCCACAGTACAGGTGTCAAAGAGTTGTTCCCGTGGAAGAGGGCACATTCGCGCTCTCCCATCGGCATGATGAAGAAGGTATCAGGATTCATCAGACCAAGCGATGCTCTGTCACTGCATCAACGTCCAATGCCGATGGTCACATACCAATTTCAGTCGTAGTTGCCGACGTCATGATGTTAACATTGGCACAAGCATGGGTTGTTGGCTACGGAGGCCCATTTAAAGGACCGTTCGATACACTGTGTGTTCAGACACACTTGCACTCTGCACAGTATTAGAATCTGACGTTTTTTCCATCAGAGTTCACTGCCTGTCCTTTTTCTCCAGTCTGCCCAGCCTACGGCATCCAACAAATTTAAGTAGTTCCTCACTGTACATTCTAAACAGCTACAGGCCAACAAATGGGCGCCTAAACACTTTCACTGAAATCAAAGAACTCTTACAGATAATTCTATGCAGAAACTGTGCACTAATACTACTAGAACGACCTAAACAAAAATACATTGCAGGTCTTGAATGATAGTACGGAAGTTCTTAATACATTGGAAACATATGTCTTAAAAATGCATTTTCAAATCCAAGATGTACAACTACGAATCCCTGTATGAAAACAGATCACAGTTTCAGAAACCTATGTGACTTTCAGTCATAGAAACAGCTCTGGCAGGCCATGATGAAATCAAAATGTGCTTACAAAAGAAAAGGTACAAAGAAATAGGAGTAATGAAGCCCTAATAAACAAAACTTAACAGCCCTTAACAAAGAAACATGGGAAATGCTAGAGAAAGACACTTCAGCGAGTCATAAAATAATACATTTTATAAATGCCTTTTCAGACTATCACAATATTTCATATCATGTTAAAAAGACTAGTCATTAATAAAACACAGAACACAGATAACAAAAGGAATTTGGTCTCTAAGAACAAGATAAAAACGTTGCACAGAATATACAGAACTAGCAGTGATGGAAACTGCCAATAGTATTACACAAAATGTTGTTGTTGTGGTGGTTTTCAGTCCTGAGACTGGTTTCATGCAGCTCTCCATGCTACTCTATCTTGTGCAAGCTCCTTCATCTCCCAGTACCTACTGCAACCTACATCCTTCTGAATCTGCTTAGTGTATTCATCTCTTGGTCTCACTCTACGATTTTTACCCTCCATGCTGCCCTCCAATACGAAATTGGTGATCCCTTGATGCCTCAGAACATGCCCCACCAACCGATCCCTTCTTCTGGTCAAGTTGTGCCACAAACTTCTTCTGGTCAAGTTGTGCCACAAACTTCTCTTCTCCCCAATCCTATTCAATACTTCTTCATTACTTATGTGTACTTTCCATATAATCTGCAGCATTCTTCTGTAGCACCACATTTCGAAAGCTTCTATTCTCTTGTTGTCCAAACTATTTATCGTCCACGTTTCACTTCCATGCATGGCTACACTCCATACAAATACTTTCAGAAACGACTTCCTGACACTTAAATCTACACTGGATGTTAACAAATTTCTCTTCTTCAGAAACGCTTTCCTTGCCATTGCCAGTCTACATTTTATATCCTCTGTACTTCGACCATCATCAGTTATTTTGCTCTCCAAATAGCATAACTCATTTACTACTTTAAGTGTCTCATTTCCTAATCTAATTCCCTCAGCATCACCCGACTTAATTCGACTACATTCCATTATCCTCGTTTTGCTTTTGTTGAAGTTCATCTTATATACTTCTCTCAAGACACTGTCCATTCCATTCAACTGCTCTTCCAAGTCCTTTGCTGTCTCTGACAGAAATACAATGTCATCGGCGAACGTCAAAGTTTTTATTTCTTCTCCATGGATTTTAATACCTACTTCGAATTTTTCTTTTGTTTCCTTTACTGCTTGCTCAATATACAGATTGAATAACATCGGGGAGAGGCTACAACCCTGTCTTACTCCCTTCCCAACCACTGCTTCCCTTTCATACCCCTCGAGTCTTATAACTGCCATCTGGTATCTGTACAAATTGTAAATAGCCTTTCGCTCCCTGTATTTTACCCCTGCCACCTTTAGAATTTGAAAGAGAGTATTCCAGTCAACATTACATAAAATATAAAAGAATATATGTCAAAGTACTGGAAGCAACCAAACAGTTAGATTCAAAAACTTACGAAAGTAATGGTGACCACAAAATCAAGGCGTGATGGTCCATTATAAATAAAAATCGTTCACCACGGAGCTCATAAGAAGATAGCAAAATGCAGTTTATGATAAGCAAAAACAACCAGAGCAGAACTCAATAAATCATAAACCTCCGCAATGACCGTTTTGTCACTGTAGGCCAAAAACAAATAGTAAATACGAAAAACATGGAAAACATTTAATAGTCACGACAGAAAAAAACTATGGGTTTTTCCAGTGACAGAAGAAACAATACAGCTAATAAAATACTTAAAACAAACAAGACATTGTGGAACTGATGTAACATCATCAACAGAAATTAAATATTCTATGCCGAACTGCTAGCAACCTCTGAATCAACTAATCAATGCAACACTTCTGGAAGGAATTCTTCCAAATTCCTTAAGCCAGCACTGATAAAACCAATACATAAAAAGGAAAACAAAGACTAACCAGTAAACTATAGACCTATGGCTCTTCCACAAGCTATACCAAAAATGTTTGTGCAAGCTTATACACTGAGACTAGTTGCATTTGTGATATAATATGAATTAATCAACAAGAACCAGTTTGACTTCCAGAAAGACAAATGTAACATAGATGCTGTCACATGTCTCATCAAGAATTTCATAACCAACTTCGACGCTAAAAGTAAATTTATGAGTATTTATGGAGCTAGCAAAGGCATTTCACTGTGCAGGCCACAAAACTTTAATAGAAATATCAGAAGTATGAGGTATAAGAGGGAACACAGGAGACTGGATCCAGTCATACGTGAAAAACAGGAGACAACATACAGAAATCACAAAAACCACACGAGAGAAAATAAGCTCTGAAGGGAGAACGCTGCACTTCTCTATGTCACAGAGAATAATTCTTGCCCTCATTAGCTTTCATTTTATACACAAATCGCATCCCAGGCATCACTATCTATGGCAAAACAGTTACTTATGGAGATGGTGCCAAAGTTGTCCTTACTACACTGCAGAAGTTTCTGTAGGAAACCCTTATACGTCCTCCATACAGTCCCGACCTCTCCCCATGCGATTTCCATAGTTTTGGTGCCCTGAAAACAGACATTCGTTGCCGTAGATTTTCTTCAGGAGGAGAACGCCTGGGTACAGTCATGGATCCTTAGGTAACCTAAAATATTTTTCCATTAAGGCATTGACCGTGTGCCTGACAATATGATAAATGTATTAACAGTTACGGCAGTTGATTTTAAAATAATAAGAAAGTTTACTTTTCTCCCATCACTCTCGTTTTCATCTGACTGCCCATATAATTTTATTGAGGACGGCGAGTGTCCATCAGAGACAAAGATATCTCCAGGGGAGTGCCCTAGGTAAGTACTGTAGGACTGCTATAACAACTGTCATTTCTGTTACGGATAAGCCATTTACAAAATGTTGTGTTACAACATAACAAAGGAGCAACTCAGGAGCACCACGAAAAAAGTGAACATTAAAAATAGTTAAACTTACCGAAACGATTAAGAAACAGTTTTGTACACTATAATAACTACCATTCCCCATTAACTTGTCACAGTGAATATTTTGTTTCTAGCAAGTGAGTGCAGTTTATATAATCCTACACTGAAATATAATCCTGATGACACAGATAACGAGAATACTAAACCCCAGATGCATTATGTTGATGTTAAGGAATTTCCCTGACAAGGCTCAAACAAGTGTCCAGAAGAGTCAAGAGAAAATCATTTCAGAACACGTAGATATGGATGTGCGACAAGGCTGCTCTATTTCACCATTATATTAACAGTTTACGATGACGTTGCGATCAGGGAAAGAAAGTCAAAATTTTACACTTGGGTTTCGGTAATCCACAAAAGGTAATAATTTTATTCTGAGGGTTGTGTCTGTAAATGATCAGGTATTAATTTTAAAGTCTATCGATGCGTTGGAAAGAGCTCTACGTGAGTTGCAGAACACAATGAAAAAGTGCAAATTCAAAATCTCGACGAGTAAAACAGTCTATTATTTTTTGTGGTCCATCGCAAGCGCGTTGCAAATTGGTTATTAATAACAAACCTATTGAACAGTTTGGCGAATTTGTCTTCCTTACAAGTGTGATTACATTCGTTCAAAAGGCAAAATCAAAACGTGTAACGCATATGTTATAGAAATAATGCTGATATTCGACGAGACTGTTACGGACTACATGACGGAGCTATATTTTGGTGCTAAAACATGGGAATCCTTCCAGCAACGCAAGGAATAAAATAAAGATCTTGGGAAAGCTGTATTTCTCCAGACCGTTAATGATGTGACGAAGAACGACAATTACGTAACGACGACATTCGCCATTCGCTCAGTATCTGCAGCGTATGTGATAAACCCTTCGAATATAATCAGACACAGAGCTCTCAAACAGAACTGATGCATTACATACATTCAAAAAAATCTGTGTTTCAGTATCTGTCAGTGGGGCTTCCGCAAAGTGGGTAGGCTAAATACTGGATGAAAAGACGAACAGTGAAAGAAATATAAAGTGTAAAACAAATCACATGGTCTAATGCTTGATGTACATGATTATGATGAACGACGAGCCGTCCTCGTAAACTCTTATATTGGCTTTTGCTATTCTTTCACTTACATTAAGATTTATAAGAGTGCACCGATTTTATATAATTTCCAGATCAATGACCTATGTATGTAGCCAGTTCCACTCTCTGCTTAGAACGACATACCGATTTCCAGTTCACCAACTGTAAGGCCTTTTGTAGAACATCATGAACTTTAATAACCTGGTTGTTTGCTTCCAGTGTTCTCCCCAGTATCGTCTGCAACGCTAAGATTGATTCTTTAGTTTCCCTTCTAATCTAAAACCCAACTGTCCCTCTGTCATCTAATACTTGTATTATGTACTAATTTTCATTCTCTTCAATATTTTACTCACACGGTTCATGTTGGAATAGTAGAACATTGTCAAGTAATACTACATTACATTACATTGTCTTTTTCTCGGCTGGACAGTTGTTAACGCTAAATAAGGAAACCTCCACGTTTTTCACCAAACGTTATTTAGGAGTTATGCTGATACGTCGTCGATGTCTACTGTTCTCCTATTCCATAGACTCTGAAGTAGTTCTTGAAATATATTATTAGTGATAGTGCAACCTGCTTCATCACTATTTTAACTCTTTATCGCTTAGATTTCCTTTATTTTTTCCCTATGTTATGTTAGTCCTCTGTTATTAAGGAGATTTTCTATCTATTCTTATCGGATAACACAAATGTAATCACTATCTGTCATTATGTTTCCGTTTCTGCTTTTGAAAATTGTCTATTTTTTTGCTGTAATTATTTTACTTTGAAGATTATTGTATCATACTTTTATATTTTATCGATTGCCATTTCCAATATCTACTTTGATATCGGAATTCCACGCTTCTTAACTTCTTTGAGTTACTAGTAATTTGATTATTTTAATGGAATTACTAGTAATTTGATTGTTTCATAGTAATTTCATTTGTCCTCTTCTTGAATAAATGTTTGATTTCTTTGTATTTTGGAGTACCTACGTCCCGCTTTCTTTTCCTTTGCTGATAACTTAGCTACAGACAATATACCGGATGGAAGCCAAACGACACTGCTATTTATGTTTAACTTTTGCTTGAGTGGTCTTGGTTTGTGTAATGTTGTCCGACAAATAGGTAGTTCAGATCTAAATTTCTGAGGGTATCAGGTGCTGTCCACGTATATCATCTTGTATCGCCAATTTTGAACACTGTAATCAGTGTAAAATGTAAACTTTCACGGCCGGAACTGTCATGATTAATAAAATTCTTTTCCGGGCTATTATGCCGTGGTCTGATGGATTTCGCATTGTAACCCGACGTTTCGTCCCCATCTGCGGAGGACATCTTCAAGGGGGTTCGTGGCTTCTGTTAACTTCCGAAACACACACTGTCTCACTACTGACTGCAGCAAATTTTTGTTTTCGCGTGCTCCCGCGCATAGGCGTGACGTCACATGTTTTGAATACGCGAGCGCAATTGGCCGTTGTCGGTTGCCGCCGTCCGCTGTTGCTATCATCCCATGGCGGAAGACTGGTACACATCTTCTTCAGCACCGGCATCCAGATGTCATTCAATTTCATGCCCTCCTCCTTCCTATTAAAATTCCTGGGGTGTTTCATAATCTCTATAGCCTCTCTGTAAAGCCTTTCATGATATCCGCTTGTGGCTGCCAGTACTTGAGTTCTATCAAAATAAATGTGGTGGTCTCCTGACTGCAAAGCGTGTTCCGCAACAGCTGATCTATCAGTCTCTCCCCTTCTGCAATTGCCCTTGTGCTCTTCTAGTCGTTTTTTGACCGTTCTTTTTGTGGTACCCACATATACCTCCCCACAACTACACGGGATCCTGTAAATTCCTGCTTTTTCCAGCGGTTTACGAGCATCCTTAGCCAATCTCAGGTGTTCTTGTATCTTCCGGGTAGGTTTGTAAATCACCGCGATATTCCGTTTTTTCAATATTTTCCCTATGCGGTCAGTGACGTCCTTAATAAAAGGCAGGAAAACTTTCGATTTTGCAAGCGCTTGTGCATTGCTATGATTTTCACGCGGCGGTCCTAACGCTCTTTTTATCTCAGCAGCCGAGTAACCATTCCTGAGTAATGCATCAGTGAGGTGTTCCAGTTCCGTATCCAGTAGCCCAGGTTCACAGATGTTCCTCGCTCTATCCGCCAACGTTTTTATTATGCCTCGCTTTTGCTGTGGGTAGTGGTTCGAATCCCGGTGTAGATAACGATCCGTGTGCGTGGGTTTCCGGTAAACTGTATGGCCTAAGCTACCATCCTGTTTCTTGTAAACTAGCACATTCAGAAAATTTAGTCTCCCTTCTGCCTCCTCCTCCATGGTAAACTGAATCTTCGGATTAATACCGTTTAGATGTTTGTGAAAACGGCCTAGTTCCTCTCTGCCATGCCTCCACAACACAAACGTATCATCTACGTAGCGGAACCAGATATTCGGTTTTTTGTTGGCAGTTTCTAGAGCCTGCGCCTCGAATTTTCCATGAAAAAGTTAGCTATAACCGGGCTTAAGGGGCTCCCCATTGCCACGCCATCAGTCTGTTCGTAGAACTCATCATTCCATTTGAAATATGTGGTCGTAAGGCAATATTTAAATAGTTCTGCAATGTCGGGAGGAAAAATTCTATTCAGCTGTTGCAACACCTCATTGAGAGGAACCATAGTAAATAGCGATGCCACATCGAAACTGACTAACATGTCCTCCGGCTGGACCACTATGCCGCTTAATTTACTGATGAAATGTGCAGAATTCTTGATATAGGAGTCTAAGAACTGAATAAAGTTCAGCTCAGCTGAGTAAAGACCCGACTGATAAAGTTCTTAGTACGGTTACGCGATTAATTAAGAAGTCCTCTATCGAACAGAACGTTCAGAAAAGTCTGTTCAATTCAGTTGCGCTGCCACCAAGACTCTATGGCTTGCCGAAGGTTCATAAACAACTTGTTCCTCTGAGACCTATAGTGAGTGCCATTGGTTCGCCCACCTATTCTATTGCCAAGTTTTTGACAACGCTATTACGGCCGCATGTGGGACGATCGGACTCCTATATCAAGAATTCTGCACATTTCATCAGTAAATTAAGCGGCATAGTGGTCCAGCCGGAGGACATGTTAGTCAGTTTCGATGTGGCATCGCTATTTACTATGGTTCCTCTCAATGAGGTGTTGCAACAGCTGAATAGAATTTTTCCTCCCGACATTGCAGAACTATTTAAATATTGCCTTACGACCACATATTTCAAATGGAACGATGAGTTCTACGAACAGACTGATGGCGTGGCAATGGGGAGCCCCTTAAGCCCGGTTATAGCTAACTTTTTCATGGAAAATTCGAGGCGCAGGCTCTAGAAACTGCCAACAAAAAACCGAATATCTGGTTCCGCTACGTAGATGATACGTTTGTGTTGTGGAGGCGTGGCAGAGAGGAACTAGGCCGTTTTCACAAACATCTAAACGGTATTAATCCGAAGATTCAGTTTACCATGGAGGAGGAGGCAGAAGGGAGACTAAATTTTCTGAATGTGCTAGTTTACAAGAAACAGGATGGTAGCTTAGGCCATACAGTTTACCGGAAACCCACGCACACGGATCGTTATCTACACCGGGATTCGAACCACTACCCACAGCAAAAGCGAGGCATAATAAAAACGTTGGCGGATAGAGCGAGGAACATCTGTGAACCTGGGCTACTGGATACGGAACTGGAACACCTCACTGATGCATTACTCAGGAATGGTTACTCGGCTGCTGAGATAAAAAGAGCGTTAAGACCGCCGCGTGAAAATCATAGCAATGCACAAGCGCTTGCAAAATCGAAAGTTTTCCTGCCTTTTATTAAGGACGTCACTGACCGCATAGGGAAAATATTGAAAAAACGGAATATCGCGGTGATTTACAAACCTACCCGGAAGATACAAGAACACCTGAGATTGGCTAAGGATGCTCGTAAACCGCTGGAAAAAGCAGGAATTTACAGGATCCCGTGTAGTTGTGGGGAGGTATATGTGGGTACCACAAAAAGAACGGTCAAAAAACGACTAGAAGAGCACAAGGGCAATTGCAGAAGGGGAGAGATTGATAGATCAGCTGTTGCGGAACACGCTTTGCTGTCAGGAGACCACCACATTTATTTTGATAGAACTCAAGTACTGGCAGCCACAAGCGGATATCATGAAAGGCTTTACAGAGAGGCTATAGAGATTATGAAACACCCCAGGAATTTTAATAGGAAGGAGGAGGGCGTGAAATTGAATGACATCTGGATGCCGGTGCTGAAGAAGATGTGTACCAGTCTTCCGCCATGGGATGATAGCAACAGCGGACGGCGGCAACCGACAACGGCCAATTGCGCTCGCGTATTCAAAACATGTGACGTCACGCCTATGCGCGGGAGCACGCGAAAACAAAAATTTGCTGCAGTCAGTAGTGAGACAGTGTGTGTTTCGGAAGTTAACAGAAGCCACGAACCCCCTTGAAGATGTCCTCCGCAGATGGGGACGGAACGACGGGTTACAATGCGAAATCCATCAGACCACGGCATAATAGCCCGGAAAAGAATTTTATTAATCACTGTAATCAGTGTTTCACCTTGATCACATAACTCAAGTGGCATTTTAGCCTTTTCATTCCTTTCTAACTCAAATATCCCTATGGTTTTATTTTTCTTGTGGAAACCGGCCAGAATGTCGAAGTTATCCATAATCATTATATCGTCTTTACCTCGAGTTATGTTAGTACAGTATACGAGGAACCTACATCCTCTCACATCTATATATTTGTCATTATTTGTGACATTTGGGCGTAAACGTATCGATCTGCTTCATCGCAGAGACAATTCAGAGTAATCGTTGCCGCGGACAATGCACTCAGTAGCAGTTATTGTTGCTACTTGACACGAGCGCACGTACTATGGTGGCCGAGTCGCTGCTAGACGGGCAGTGGGTTCAGACGATGTGCACGTCGGTATTGCTCAAACACATAGGCTAATTTGCTTTTTTTATAATTATTTGTTCCATGTTCAGTTCTCTTTAAGGTGTCATTGTGAAACGATTAATGTTGTTTCGTGGCATGTGGAATATTACAAAAGCCGAGTGTATTTCAATGAATTACAAGTGAGCAATGATTTCGATACTAAAGCGTAGAGTTTGTGATCCACTAACTATCAGTGTTCTTAATGGAACCTCTCATTACCCTCTTCCTCAAACTATCAGTAAATGAAATAAAAGTATTATTAACTTCTTGGAGTGGAGAGAGGCATCAGCGTCTTTATATAGCACACGTAGAGGTCTTGTTATAAGTATTTCCAATATTTTTCGTCAACATTGCTTGAATTTGGTAGACATGGTTCCATAATAACTGAGTCTGTTCGTTTATTATTTAATTTTTACATCAAAAACCTAAAAGTAACGTGGTATAAGTGTTCATTACCTTAATGACTAATTTATAATTTATTACTACTGCCATTCTGTTCTTTCTTACCTCCCTTCCTCCATTGTGTATTACTCTGAATTCCTCAGAATAAAAGTTGTACTTCCCTTTTGATATACTTTCATATACTACCAAAACACAGATACAGTAAAGTTTTTCCCACTGTTCTTTTTATAGGTCGTCCAATGTAAAAATATTATCAATGTTCGAATATTCCAGTTGCTTGTCTAATTATATTCAACCATAGTTTCCATGTATGAGGACCTGGGAAGTCTTGTGCATATTCTGTTATTTTCCTTTCTGTAACTTCCTAAAACAGAAACCGTGCGTATCTTCTGGAGCGATTAAAATCAGTGTCTTCAGCAGCTCACCATAAGACGAGAAATTAGTATTAAGGAGATATTTAGAAATGTTCTATATCACGAGAGAAATAATTCTCTGATCTCTCAAACTACAAGAACTTCTACTTACGCCATTAATATTCGCCCTCTGAATGACAGATAAAACTACTTCATCTGTTATCCTTAGTTGACGCAAGACTGAACTTCTTCCGCTGAAGCATTTATACGAGTTAGTACGACAAATTAATTAAACCGCTTTTTCCAATTTGTTTGATAACTAGATTCCGCTGGCAGAATTAGCAAGCTGAGAGCTGCGCTGTTAACCTCCACGGCAAATTGTTTTTCGATGCGCGGCTACACTTCCTTGCTGCTCGTAAGCCGCATTTGGGTCACAGAAGAATTGGGACCAGCAGAAACTGCAAAAGCTAATGCGTAGCGTCGCAGTACTAGGTGATGAGTGTTAGCAGTAGTCAAAATTGGAATAAGTGCGGTATCTGACATGACCGTCGATCTCATTTGCCTTGGCACAACACGCAGCTTCGTTATTTATTAGAAACCTGTAGGGTGTGGATAAAAATATAAGACTGCCAAAATAGTCTCATTTCTTCCCACTTTCGATGCATGTAAATCCTGATCAGTGGTCAATACTAGGAATGGCAAAGCTACTGTTCCAATTTTTTCGGAGGTTTTGAAGATGGTGGCGGGCATAAAAATTTCTGCAATAAAATTAGGAGTAGTACCATAATAATAAGATAATAATCGGGAGGTTCTGGAGTCCTAATTCTCGCCAAAACAGTCTTCAACAACTAGTTCTATTACTTGCGACAAAGTGAGATACTATTTTTAAGTGGGGTTGCTACTACCTACTGTCCATCGTCTTGAAACTTCAACTCCAATCGTTTAACTTTAATTTTAAAACACCTTTTCAGCTAATTTTCAGTCAATTTTCATGGTAGCTCAAGTGATAACGCAATCTGTCTCAAAATACTCAGTGACAATGGATAAACTTTCGAAGTGTAACGCAAATTTTGTTTACGTGTTTCAGAAGGAAACAAATTAGTTAATATTGGCAAAGGAGATCTGTAAAGATAATAGACTTTTAGCGCAAAGAAGTTCGTCTTATAGACAAACACTTCTTCGGAAAGTAGCGGAGTACCATGTTGATTACTTATGAAACGAGCCGATGCGAATAGCGGAAACGTTTCATACTGCTAACACGCATCCTGCTCAGCAACAAAATTCTCTATTTGATAGACAAATGCAATGATTATTATTTATAGAACATCATGTTGAACAATTCACGAATTAATTCAGTATGAACAAAAATTCTGTAGTCTGATAGATTATCATAGGGTAGCACACTTGGACACAAAAGGAATAAAACTTGCCTCAGAACAAAGGAACATAGAGCTCACGTTATCCAATATTATGTCACCTTCGTTCTGGGATCACTTTATCTACAACGACGTGACTACTCTAAAATTCACACATAAAAATTTGACAGAGAATACATAGAACCACTTTTAGAATATTTGTCGATCTTCCAGTCTGTAATAACACTGGGTGAAAATGAACACCTAAGTCTGTTCACGCAAGCTCTGCTTTCTCTTATTTTATTACGATGGTCGTTACTTCATACGTAGGAGGAACTAAAAAAATGCTTGATATTTGGGGGAGGAAACTAGTGATTGAAATTTTTTTCAAGAACATGGCTGCAATGAAAAACGCCTTTATGTTAATGATCGCCACTCCATCTCGCTTATAATATTCGTGACAGTTTCTGCCCTTTTTTATGATGATAAAAACGAGCTGCCCTTGTTTGAACTTTTTCGAAGTCTGCCGTCAATCCTGTCTGATATGGTGAGGATGCCGTGCGCAGTGCTCCAGGAGAGGATGGACGTAGTGGTGTGGGCAGTCTCTTTGGTATATTAATTGCATTCTGTAAGTGGTCTGATAATAAAACATATTCTCTGGTTGACATGCCCCATGTTTTCTATGTGATGGTTGCAATTTAAGTTGTTCCTAATTGTAATCCCTAGGTATTTAATTGAATCGGCATTTTTTTAAAATTTGTATGATTTATCGTGTAATCGAAAAGTTTTAGTACATACTCATGTGAAGATCTTCACACTTTAATTGCATAGAGTCAGATGTCACTTTTCGCACCATGCAAGCATCTTGTCTAAATAATTTTGCAATTCGTTTTGATATTCTCGTGAAAGTATTAGATGATAAACGACAGCATCATCGGCAAACAATCTAAGAGGGCAGCTTATATCGTCTCCTAAATCGTTTATACCGATTAAGGACAGCAGGCGGCCTGTAACAGTTACTTGGGGAACCAAATATGTCGCTTCGGTTTCACTAGATGACTGCCTGTCGATAACAACGAACTGTGACCTTCCTGACGGGAAGTTACTTGTTCAGTTTACTGAATTCTCTGTGATAAAAGAATTTCGAAAAAAAAACGTGTTTAGTAATTATGCATCTATGGTGCTGTTGTCGATAAAATTATGATTGCTATTGAAGGTATTTACCGTATGTTGCCACTGGTACACTGCTCATACGACCAAAATCTCTTTATATTTTCTGCCAAATTTCCAGAGAGTTTCGTATCTCACACTGTAGTCTGTGATAAGTTTTGAGCATCTGTAAATCGTCGCATATCTAGTACATTTTGCGTTCTTTTATGTATGCCATGCGGGTTTCGTTGCTTTTGCAACAGTGTCCTGACCTGTTTTGTGTGCAGTGGAGGAACTGTTCCGTCTCGTATTAATTTCCTTGGTGTAATACTCGTTTGGCTGAAGTTTGATAGTATGGAAGGAATGCAGACTATCTCTTACGAGAGCGTCAAAAGAATTTTTATATGCTTTTTCAGATAGATATATTTCATGTTTATTTCTGATGGATTTGGATGTTACGGTGAGTGTTCTGGCCCAAATTCCCGAAACTGGTGACATCAGCATTCCCAGAATTCTGACGTCATCATACCCAGACACAGGTAATAAGACCATGGCATCATCACTCCTGGAATTCTGATATCGTATATCCAAACACCTTATGTCATCGCTCCCGGAATTCTCACATCATCGTGTCACCATTCCATGAAGGCCACCCCTACCCCATCCCACCACTCCCACGTCTCTGCTCCTCGACGTCATCACGCTATCTGCCTACGGTGTGAGAACACCAATTCTCCACCTTTAGATTAATTTTCAGTTCGGTTGGGTGTGGACTATCAGTTTCTGTCTGCACTTTGTCCACTATGAAGCACTGCCTGCAGCAGCGATCAGCTGGGAAGGAGAACACTATTGGTAAATAATTGTCAGTTCTGTTTTTTCTGTAAAAATCGTTATTATTAGCAAAGGTCACCAGTTTTCGTGCTCGCGCCACAGTACTCAACAAAACACCAGGACAGCAGCTAACACCATATTGCTTATGCATGACACAGAGAAGTATTGCTTGTGTATTTTGCAGACATACTTACCTATTGTGGTAAATTAATAATGTATGATGAGATAAAAGAAATTATTCTGATAGTTAAGGGAGACGAAAATTTAATAGTGATGGGTGATTGGAATTCGATAGCAGGAAAAAGAAGAGAAGGAAAAAGTGTAAGTGAATATGGCATGGCGGAAAGGAATGGGAGAAGAAGCTATATGGCAGAAGACAGATCAAAGTTAATTATCGCTAACACCTGGTTTAAGAATCATGAAAGAAGGCTATACACATGGAAGAGACCTGGAGACACTAGAAGCTTTCCGATTGATTATGTAATGATAAGACAGAGATTTAGGAAGCAGATTTTGTAAGACATATCAGAGGCAGATGCGGGCTCTAACCACAATTTACTGGTTATAAATAGTAGATAAAAACCGAAGAAATTGCAAAAAGGTAGGAAATTATGGAGGTCGGACCTGGATAAGTTCAAGAAACCAGAAGTCGTTGAGGGTTACAGAGGGAGCCTCAGGCAACGATGGACAAGAACAGGAGAAAGTAATACAACAGAAGACCAATGGATAGTTTTGAGAGATGAAATAGTGAAGGCATCAGAGTATCGAATATGTAAAAAGACAAGGTCAAACAGAAATCCTTGAATAAAACAGTGGTCACTGAACTCAACTGATAAAAGAAGAAAATACGAAAATACAGTGACTAAAGCAGTGGCAAAGGAATACAAGCATCTAAAAAATGGGACTGACAGGAAGTGCAAACTTGCTAAGCAGGAATGGCTAGAGGACAAATGTAAGGATTTAGAGGCTTATATCACTAGAAGAAAGATAGATACTGCCTATAGGAAAATTAAAGAGGCCTTTTGAGAAAGGAGATTCATTTGTATAAATATCAAGAGCTTAGATGGTAGGCTAGTCCTAAGCAAAGAAAGGAAAGCTGTAAGGTAGAAGGAGTATATAGAGGGACTATATGAAGGGGACGAACTTGCAGGCAGTTTTGTAGAAACAGAAGTGGACGTAGATGAAGAGGAGATGACAGTCATGAAACTGTGAAAAGGATTTGATAGACCACTGAAAGACTTAAGTAGAAACAAGACCCCTGGAGTGGACGACATTCTATCTGAACTATTGATAGCTTTGGGAGAACCAGCCACGACAAAATTCTTCCATCTGGTGTCCAAGATGTACAAAACAGGTGAAATACCCTCAGATTTCAAGGGGAATGTTGTTATTCCAGTTCCAAAGAAAGCAGGTGCTGACATCTGTGAACATTATCAATTTAATGTATTGATTGCAAATATTAACACGAATACCTGACAGAAGAATGGAAAAACTGGTAGAAGCCGACCTCTGGTAAGATCACTTTGGATTCTGGAGAAATGTAGGAACAAAATCGGTAAAGGAGAGGCAAACCTACGTTTATAGCGTTTCTAGACTTAGAGAGAGGCTTTTGGCAATGTTTATTGGATTACTCTATTTGAATTCTGAAGGTAACTGGGATAAAATACCGCGAGAGAAAGGCTATTTACAACTTGTACAGACACGAGATGGCAGTTGTAAGAGTCGAGGGGCATGAAAGGGAAGCAATGGTTGAGAAAAAAGTGAGACAGTATTATAGCGTATCCTCGATGTTATTCTACCTGTACATTGCGCAAGCTGTGAAGGACAGCAAAGGAAAATTTGGAGCAGGAATTAAAGTCCAGGGAGAAGAAATAAAAACTTTGCGGTTTGCCGATGACATTGTAATTCTGGCAGAGACAGCAAGGGACTTGGAAGAGTATTTGAACGAAGTGGACCCTGTCTTGAAAGGGGGATACAAGACGAACATCAACATAAGCAAAACGACGGTAATAGAATTTTAGTCAAATTAGATTAGGTGATGCTGAGGAAATTAGATTAAGAAACGAGGTACTTAAAGTAGTAGATGAGATATGGGCAGCAAAATAACAAACCTGTGTGCTAGCCATTGAACTCTGGCTTAACAAACTAAATTATGAGTTATTAGAAGCAAGACACAAACTTTCAGTTTATAAAAGTACCTTCTTTAAACATACACCATGTGTGGTTTCAACACTTGCTACTATTGAGGTGGTGACAGGAGCTCTGCCTCTACTTCTATTTATATTTGTTGGAGAGAGTAAAGCGAGCATATAAGAGATACTGTTTTTGTTGGAATTTAGACACGCATGATGATATGGAAAAAAAGAGGTGTAATTAACTTAGATATGGAAATGCATGGTTTCCTTGCTAGTGACGATTTATTCAATTATACATTGTTACAGCGACTGTGGTCTAATATGCGCTGTACCTTGCAGCCACAGTTACAGTATGCAAGGTTTCCTCCTAGAGGGTGACGCTGTTCCTAATGCGCCACGCCCTAACCCCCTCTCCTGCCATATTAACTGGTAATGTTACGTGCAATTCACTTCACTTGCTGACGCACCTTGTAGTGTATTTGATACAGCGTTGTACACAGTGGTTCCCTATTCTGACCAAGAGCTTGTCGACATGGTGGCTACCTACGGAAAGGCAAATGATAAAGGGCAGTGGGCAGCAACGTTGTATGAGAAGACCTATCCCCGCCGACAACAACCACAGCTCTGTCTGCAACAGTGTTTCGCCATTTGTCTGAAACAGGCTACTTTCAGGAAGCAGAAAATGTTTGGACACAAGACTCGGAAGAAAATGTCATTAAGACTGTGGAAGGAGGCCGCCGTGTCAGTCCCAGGCAGTTGGCCCGCTAGTGCAGGGTAAGCCAGACGACCGTGTGCAACATTCTCTATGACAATTATTAATACGCTTACCATTTACAGTGTGTGCAGGGCTTGATAGCCACAGACTTTCCACATTGGGAATGGTTTTGTCACTAGTTTCTTCTCCAGGCAACCATGATTCCAACACGGTCTAAGGCGCTGCAGTCATGGACTGGGCGGCTGATCACGGCTGAGGTTCGAGTCCTCCCTCGGGCATGGGTGTGTGTGTTTGTCCTTAGGATAATTTAGGTTAAAAAGTGTGTGTTAGCTTAGATTTCACACACATTATTTTGAACATGATTCCAACATTTGTGTCATCCACCCTAATCACAGATGAGGGGACCTTTACATGGAGTGGTATCTTCAGCTTTCGTAACAGTCATCTGTGGGATAATATGCAGAACCCCCATGAGTAATAAGTGGGTAGGTTGAGGGCACTAAGAGATTATTTAATGATCAAACCTACCCACCCACAAAATAAATATAAAATTTAAATCAAAAAAAATTAGTCATATAATGAACTCCAGATCGTGAAATTCGTTATTATTTTTAGTCTCTTCATTCCTTAACATTTTAGCTTAATATTACCAAAAAATAGAAATAAACCTGTCTGTCGAAATAATTTTAAGTTTATTATGGAGCTCCATACAAATTCTCTACCCATATCTAGTTTTTAAATATTCACAGTCTCCAATGTAATACACTTCATTTACTTGTAGGACATTTTTTCTAAACAAAGTAGATTTGCTTGCATTATTAAGCTTATTCAGTAAAATATCCATTTATATAGTATAAAAGTAACAATACTAAAATGTTCATATAATTAGAAAATCACATCGCTATGCTTTCAGCTACACATGTATTAGATGCACAACATAGAGCAGACAGTAAAGAAATATGCTAAATGCTGTGTATTGAAAGACATTTTTGAATATGGGATGCTGTAGGATAAACCTAGATTGATTTGAAGAAAGTGTACAAATAATGATTGGCTTAGTAGATATTATTCAAACAAAAACAATAACAACAATAACATATTGAAGAGTACCGATAATATGCGGCAGATTTTGCGGGAATGGGGTGGCCGAGCGGTTCTAGGCGCTACACTCTGGAACCGTGCGACCGCTACGGTCGCAGGTTCGAATCCTGCCTCGAGCATGGATGTGTGTGATGTCCTTAGGTTAGTTAGGTTTAAGTAGTTCTAAGTTCTAGGGGACTGATGACCTCAGAAGTTAAGTCCCATAGTGCTCAGAGCCATTTGAACCATTTGAGGCAGATATTAAAAAGGTGCACTAAGTGTGAGAAGAAATTAGCTAACCCTTCATCAATTTGCAAAAAAAGTTTACGTAATGATCGTATGAGTAAATATTTTATTAAAGTGACTAACACCCAGAATAGTATGGAACATATGGAGAAGGATATAGACAACAAGCAAGATAATAACCCATAGAATAGTATGGACAACAGCAATAACAGTGAAAGGCCAAATATATGCATTTCATGTAATATTATAAAGAATTTAGATTGTTTTGCAAAAAATCATGGAAAGATACTTTCACTCTGTAGAGATTGTAGAAAATTAAACAAATAAAAAATAATATTACTTCAATCCAAAACACATTACACAAATTTCTTAGGGAATAATTAGTTTTTCCATTTAATGTAATCAAATTTATTTATAACTTACTAAAAATCTGTAGTAATATATGGCAGAAGGCAGAAACGCTAATCTGTTTTGCAAGAATAAAATGTATTACCACGATATGAAAAAAAAATTAAATAGTTTGTTAGATAAAGAATACCAACTAGGGTGTTTACATTGAACTTTACTTAAAATGGTTGTCCAATTATGGTGTATGACAAAGACAAAGAGCCATTTGTAGAAATAAAAGATTTAAATAAACACAGTAGGTATATATATATATATATATATATATATATATATATATATATATATATATATATATATATATATATATATATATATATACTCCTGGAAATTGAAATAAGAACACCGTGAATTCATTGTCCCAGGAATGGGAAACTTTATTGACACATTCCTGGGGTCAGATACATCACATGATCACACCGACAGAACCACAGGCACATAGACACAGGCAACAGAGCATGCACAATGTCGGCACTAGTACAGTGTATATCCACCTTTCGCAGCAATGCAGGCTGCTATTCTCCCATGGAGACGATCGTAGAGATGCTGGATGTAGTCCTGTGGAACGGCTTGCCATGCCATTTCCATCTGGCGCCTCAGTTGGACCAGCGTTCGTGCTGGACGTGCAGACCGCGTGAGACGACGCTTCATCCAGTCCCAAACATGCTCAATGGGGGACAGATCCGGAGATTTTACTGGCCAGGGTAGTTGACTTACACCTTCTAGAGCACGTTGGGTGGCACGGGATACATGCGGACGTGCATTGTCCTGTTGGAACAGCAAGTTCCCTTGCCGGTCTAGGAATGGTAGAACGATGGGTTCGATGACGGTTTGGATGTACCGTGCACTATTCAGTGTCCCCTCGACGATCACCAGAGGTCTACGGCCAGTGTAGGAGATCGCTCCCCGCACCATGATGCCGGGTGTTGCCCCTGTGTGCCTCGGTCGTATGCAGTCCTGATTGTGGCGCTCACCTGCACGGCGCCAAACACGCATACGACCACCATTGGCACCAAGGCATAAGCGACTCTCATCGCTGAAGACGACACGTCTCCATTCGTCCCTCCATTCACGCCTGTCGCGACACCACTGGAGGCGGGCTGCACGATGTTGGGGCGTGAGTGGGCGACGGCCTAACGGTGTGCAGGACCGTAGCCCAGCTTCATGGAGACGGTTGCGAATGGCCTTTCGACGGCCAACACCGCGGTTCCTGGTGTGTCCGCTGTGCCGTGCGTGTGATCATTGCTTGTACAGCCCTCTCGCAGTGTCCGGAGCAAGTATGGTGGGTCTGACACACCGGTGTCAATGTGTTCTTTTTTCCATTTCTATATATATATATATATATGATGCCGGGTGTTGGCCCTGTGTGCCTCGGTCGTATGCAGTCCTGATTGTGGCGCTCACCTCACAGATGAGTCGGATTCTAGTGAAGAAAGCGAAATAGATGGTGCTAAATATTGTAAAGAACCATTTCCACATGATGAAGATGTAAAAGACCACAACGGCTGTCGAATTTACCTAAAAAGGATTTAATTTTGTTGTTAAAACCTGTGTTTAAACTTTTTAAATTCAGTATCCCACGTGAGGAGGCACTGAATTTTAATTAAGACATCAGAGTCAAAGAATACATCAATTTTTATTAAAGAATTGTTAAACTTCAACGTTATAAATACGAATTTTCACTTTAATTTTTTTGTTGGTGATTTGTAATTCTATACATTTTTAAACCCGGAAGAACACCAAGTTTAGTAGTGGAACAGAGCACCCGAAGGGATGCACTACAGTGGTCAGAAAAATTGGCCACTAAAAATAAACTCAAAACAACTATAAAAGACCACTCTATTCATCTCTACCACAAAAATTCAACTTTTAATAAAAAAAATTTGAGTGGTCTGCAGTGATCGGAAAAATCGATAGCTAAAAACGTTAACAAATTTCTATTGACCAAATGTAGGTTATACTAAGATCACACTATTTTGCAACCAATTATAAGGCAATTTGTTGGTTGGAGTATGTTGTGTGTTGGGTTATTGGTTACAAAATCGTTTGACCTTCGTTTGACAGGTTTAATAAAATATTAAATACATAGGACTTTAAATTTTTTGAAGATGATAATATTAAAAATAAAGGAATGAAGAGAACTAAAAGTATGGATATTGAATTACACGATATGGAGTTCATTATGTGTGTTAATTTTTATTGATTTAATTTTTATATTTATTTTTGTGGGTGGGGTGCGTTTGATCATTAAATAATATCTTAGTGCGTTCAGCCTACCGAATTACCACTCCCATGGTATGGTGATAGCAAATTGTGAGCATTGGCGCAGCTTGAATGTGTGAACTGGAAGATCTGGCAACTGTAGTTTGGGACAAATCTTACTTACTTCCACGTTGCCTAACTGGCTGGAACTATTGGCGTTTCTTGTGGGTGACTGCCTCCACTGCTGGAAGAAGTGCCATTGACAGTTCGAAGGGTTATGCGGCTACTACACGATGGTGCTCCACCTCACTTCTCCGTTAATGTCCGGATGTGTCTCAATCGTGTCTTCCCCGGGTCGAGGGATCGGACGAGGGGGTCCAGTTTTATTGCCATCTGGGTCACCTGATCTGCAATATTTGATTATTAGGCTATCTCAAAAGTATCATGTATGCAGATCCCAACCCAGATATGGAGACGCTGGAGTAGCCCATTCATGCTGCTTTTGACACTGTTCTGATGCAGCGTGGTTGATGTGAACGTGACAGACGTGCTACAGCATGTACACACATGCGTTGAGGTACACGAAAACCATTTTCAACACACCCATAACTGTGGCTACATGATACAGTACGCATTAGACCACAGTTTCTGTAACAGTATATGAAAAAATGGTCTCTAGAATGGAAACCATGTATTTCTAGACGTAATTTATTAGACCTATTTTGTGCTGTATTCTGACATCGATCAATCCCCATGGTGGATCCTTGTTAGGATGTTGCAGGGTAGGTTATGCTTATAAATATCTGTTAAAAAAATTTCATAGTTCGTGCTATTTCGAAGTTAATTAACATTGAAGCTAGGCAGTCAGGCCATTGCATGGGCAAACTCAAGCGGCCCACCAGCTACAATTCATGTCAGTTATTGTTATAGCGTAGATCACAGCACACAGACTGAGCAAACTTCGGCTTAGGTTTGATACTTACTATCGTCTCACATCCAATTTTTATATCACTCCCTTGTTCAGTTTTAGGGAACCGAACTAAAGATTTTTTTAAGTGAATGCACCACCATTTGACTGTATATAACTGTATTTTTCTTCTGTGTAATCTAGATTTCGGGTTCCATTCCATTGTCGAGTTCAATGTTGTTAGAGCGTTGTCATTATGTCCCTGTGTACTGTGCGGGATGACAAATACACAGTCAAAACCAGATACAATAGATATAAACTGAAGAAATTTAGCTACTTCTAGGAGTGAGGCACTTTGTTGTGCAGGCACGTCATATTGAGTAAAACCAGTCCAAAGCAGGCAACGACAATACTAGCACTCGTCTTTAAGATGTAACTATTAAAGTGACGTCAATTTAATCGTTCGTAATTGACAGCATGCACTCGATGTCTCCATAATATGACAAATAGCAAGTACTTTCTCCAAGGTATTCGTATAATTACCGAGCATTCTAGCCAAGCAGAGGGATCAGAGTCAAAACATCATTGATGTAACAGAAAGGTGGAGTTGCAGTAGCGTTATGAATCGATTGCTTCATACCTGAATCATGAGATGAATCTACAACAAGCCACCAATCCCACCTCTGAACTCTACTGCATCAGTTCCAATACTGCTGACAACACTCTCAACCAAGTCATTCTGTGTGTATAATGGATAATTAAGTTGGAGCAGTAGAGTACCTCTAAGCATCGGACATCCACACAGAGATATACACACCCTATGGCGCCTTACAGTGTCACCATCCGAAAAACGTTGGACACACATGTGGAGCACTGTGAATAGAGAGACAGCTAAAGCGTTACAATGTCTGAAAATACAAAACTAAAATGTGTAAGGTGCATTTTGCATCATCAGTACATTATTTGAGATCAACCTACAGTGTCATATATATATAGGGTGGTCCATCGATAGTGACTGGGCCAAATATCTCACGAAATAAACTACAAAGAACGAAACTCGTCTATCTTGAAGGATAAATCTAGATGGCGCTATGGTTGGCCCGCTATATGGCGCTGCCATAGGTCAAACGGATATCAACTTCGTTTTTTAAAATAGGAACTCTCATATTTTTATTACATATTCGTGTAGTACGTACAGAAATATGAATGTTTTATGAATGTTTCAAGCAAATGTTCTTTAGCCGTCAGGGGGACATCAATCAACAAGACTGACTTCGTTGTAGCTTTCTTTTTCCTTATAAAGATATGAACGGCGGTAAGACTTTTTTAAATGGCACCCTGTATTTTTTATTCGGTGATTCATTTCCTCTCCTAAAGACCTATTCCAAAATGTATCACAGTATACCGTTCACTGAAGCTCAACGTTATTAATTACGTAACGCTACATTGACTTTGAGCCCGGGATCACAAACTCGTCCACTTGCTGGAGCTGTCAGGAAACAAATGAAAACCAAGTAAAAATATAACACAAAATTGACTTTGACTCTCCTGTACCATTGCCCAGGAGTAGAACATTCAAAGGTGCTCAAAGTGGTGACCCTGGACACAGATACACTGGTGCACTCGTTGAATGAAAGAATTATTTACTGCTTCCAGTGTTGTCAGCTGAAGAGAATTTCAAGCAAGCACGATACGTTCCTGAATGTCTTCTGGAGTTGTTGGAATATCGCGATAGACAACGTCTTTAATGCATCGCCAAAGAAAACAGTCCAGAGGAATTAAATCAGGAGACCTAGCAGGCCAGGTAACTGTTCCTCCTCGACCAATCCATTTGGCATGATACCTTCGGTTCAGAACACGAAATGCATGTAAGGCATTATGCGCTGGACATCCGCCAGCCGCAGTGGTCCCGCGGTTAAGGCGCTCAGTCCGGAACCGCGTGACTGCTAGGTTGCAGGTTCCACCATCCTGCCTCGGGCATGGATGTGTGTGATGTCCTTAGGTTAGTTAGGTTTAAGTAGTTCTGAGTTCTAGGGGACTGATGACCACAGATGTTAATTCCCATAGTGCTCAGAGCCATTTTTTTGCTGGACATCCATCGTGTTGACACCCCATAACCATCTGGTTCTTATCGGCACTTCTTCCACAAGACGAGGAAGAATTCGCCTGCGGAAATTTGGCATACGCTGTGCCGCTTAGACTACCATTGATGAAACAATGCCCAGTAGTTGTACTCCCAAGCAACCTACACCAGACATTAACTCTCCATTGACGTTGATGTTCGACCCGTCTAAGCCATCCTGGGTTGTCGCTGGACCAATAATGCATGTTCCTTGTATTTACCTGTCCTTTGTTTGAGAAGGAACATTAATCTGTAAATAGAACATCGGAGAAGAAGTTCGGGGAGGCGAGGATTTGCTGATGTGCCCACTGACAGAATGGTTCAAATGGCTCTGAGCACTATGGGACTTAACATCTGAGGTCAACAATCTCCTAGACTTAGAATTACTTAAACTTAACTAACCTAAGGGCATCAAACACATTCACGTCCGAGGCAGGATTCGAACCTGCGACCATAGCAGCAGCGCGGTTCCAGACTGGTGCGCCTACAACCGCTCGTCCCACTGACAGAACTGTACACGATTCTGGAATTCATTCCCATGCAATTCTTGATGTAGGTATACGTGGTACGGATGGAACCAGTGACGAGTCAGAATACGATGTACATTGATTTTAGGAGTGCCAATCTCGTGTTCAGAGTGTCGTGTGCTCACATGTGGAATCTTAGCAACAGAAGAGAGAACAGTAACGCCGGCAGCTTCGTCTGTGCGAGTGCTACAACGATTGCGTTGTCGTGGGTTGAAACTTCCCGTTTCCTGAATCGTCGCAACAAGACGAGAAAACATCCATCGGGAAGGTGGATTCTTCTCAGGATTTCGCTCTATGTACAATTTCTCTGCCTGTGTAGCATTTCGCCTACCTTCAACAGCAACAATAAAAGAAATGTTATGTCGATGCCGTTTGTAGGAAGGTTAGCGTTTACGGTACACAGTATTTAAAAGGACTAAACTACTGTACTAAATGTAGCAGCACATAAGAAAACAGTACTGCAATTACTGTTCTTACTTACATTCCCCATAGATGAGTAGCATTTCTACCTTCTCTTCATTGGTGTACATTCAACTCACACAGCTCTTCAACTGACAATGGTTGACGGAATGACTGGTGTGCACTCTGCTTATGTTTACATTTGTCCTCTGTCAACACCAGCACGTGGATGTGTTCCATTACCCCGAGTACCTGCACTAAACGCTGGGAGCGTCAACGTCAATGTTGTGTTATGTAATTAATAACGTTGTGTTTCAGTGAATGGTACATTGTGATACATTTTTGGGTAGGTCTTTAGGAGAGGAAATGAAATACTGAATAAAAATTACACGGTGCCATTTAAAAAAGTCATACCATTGTTGATGTCTTTGTAAAAAACAAAACCACATAGAGGGCAATCATGCTGATTGATGTCCTGTTGACAGCTAAATAATATTTTCTTGAAACATTTTTTAATTTGTATCTGGACAAACAGTTATTTAGGGTGGTCAACACACTATTTATAAATCAATTTAGTATGTTATTGCATACAAACATGTAGAAACACAATGTGGCTTTCTAGAGACATAGAAATTAGAAAAGGTGAGAAAGAAGGATAAGAAGCAAGTGATAGGAGGGGGGGGGGGGGGGAAGGAGAGTTTCAGTTGTGTACTTGTGTGAACTTGGCTACAAAAGGTATTTATTGCACATTACTTTCAATGGTTAACAAAATCAGAGAAGTGTAGTATTTCCAGATACATATTAATTGTAAACTGTGAACTTACATGCTCCTAAAGAAAAAAAAACCATCTGCTGATACAGCCTCAATTATATCGAAAAAATATTCTCACTATAGATGCTAAAAGTTTAAACTGACAACACATGAGCAACTGGAAAGATCACATTTAGTACATGTAGTAATGTATCTGTATGGATGGAATATCACACTCACCTCGTGCCAGTAGTAAATTTTACCCAAGCAGTACTCTCAGCCATATGCTGTCCAGATGATACAACTGTTTGAAGAATATTTGCTGCAAATTTAACATTAGACACATCGTTTGGTGAAATTATCCCATTTCTCGTTCGATGGATATCATCCAGAAAATCAATGTCCTTTACACTAATCACGAATATACATTTGGAGAACCACAGAGCATGTGCTGGACATGGATAATCCATTTCATGCTAAAGTTTCATACCTCCACCGAAACTGAAAACAAATTGTTTCATAACCATTGTTGTTGTTGTTGTTGTTGTTGTGGTCTTCAGTCCTGAGACTGGTTTGATGCAGCTCTCCACGCTACTCTAGCCTGTGCAAGCTTCTTCATCTGCCAGTACCTAATGCAACCTACATCCTTCTGAATCTGCTTAGTGTATTCTTTTCTTGGTCTCCCTCTACGATTTTTACCCTCCACGCTGCCCTACAATAATAAATTTGTGATCCCTTGATGCCTCAGAACATGTCCTACCAACCGATCCCTTCTTCTAGTCAAGTTGTGCCACAAACTCCTCTTCTCCCCAATCCTATTCAGTACGTCCTCATTCGTTATGTGATCTATCCATCTACCCATCACCATTCCCGGCGTGAAAGTATTCTGGATCACTTAGTCTGTATGGTTACAACTTAACAGCGAACGACCGGCTACTCTTTACAGGATGTAAACTCGCCTTTCTGTGCTGTATTTAGGTAACGCTGATTCCGGCACGCCGGCCTCTGTGGTCGAGCGGTTCTAGGCGTTTCAGTCCGGAATCACGAGGCTGTTAAGGTCGCAGGTTCGAATCCTGTCTCGGGCATGGATGTGTGTGATGTTCTTAGGTTAGTTAGGTTTAAGTAGTTCTAAGTCTAGGGGACTGATGACCTCAGAAGTTAAGTCCCACAGTGCTTAGAGCCATTTGAACCAATTTGGTTCCGGCACGTTTTCAGCTGAACTGTATCATTTTGCACAAGCGTGGCAAGAAGAAGAGGAAGAAGAACACATCGAGGGTGCAGGTCTATCTCTTATGCCTATATATACCCAGGTTGGTCACATGATCATTACGTCGCACTTTTTTATCAGCAGCATTAACTATTAATATTCATTGTCTACAACAGCTGATGTTGCAGAGGATTCAGGTGTAGCTCCTACACGTACATATATCCAGGATGGTCTTATGACAGAGATTTCCTCCTGTTTATAAGACCCAAACTTCATTTGCACTTTCTCTATACGTGAGAATACCGCTGAACTGCAGAACAAAAATATTTTTTTTACATAATGCTTTGGACGCCTTTTGAGAATACTGACAAATGCCTTTTTTCCACGGAAATGATTTTTACTGCACAGGTACAGCGTATTTCTATGGACATGCGCAGCGCTTCTGACAAAAATTGCTTTAGATTCGTTTTTCTGCACACGTATCGCCAATTCTGATACGCACTGTTGACGTGAGATCGAAAGGCGCCACGCGTTCCCACGGCCGCGTGGAGACTGACTCCGGCAAAACAATAACGCGGTCGCGTGTACACTTGTGGAAGTAATGAGTCACGCAGTTTCGCGGTAGCGTGCAGCAAATGATACGGTCACGAGTTATGGATTTTAATTACACATATGTCGCTGATCCTGGTACAACAATGATGTCGTACATTTCTACAAGTGTCGGTGGGTACGCGAACAGAAAATAGCGCTTCGCAGTGAACTTAAATGTACGCAGCCGCGGGCATTATAGAGCGCAGAGCAACGCACTGCGCTCAGTTTCCTGTCACTGGCTCGGAGCGCTCAGCGGGGTCTCTGTGGTCGTTTTCTCACAAGTCCTATAGGTGGCATAAGGCTTTGAAGACAAAATATTCAGCCCCTACTCTTTTACACTTACAGGTTCAGCATTGATAGAATTTACTGTTGAATGAATACATGCATTTATACAGTCTTTTAATTGTTTCATATTTAAATTAAATTCGCGTAATCAAGGAACCATCTCTAATACAGAAACGCCAGAGGCTGACTCTGATTGTCTGTTATAATTATTAACATGCGCTATAGATCATGTAAACTGCTTCTCCACACATATCGATGGTTCATACCTTCGTTCCAAACATGGCGCAGACCATATTTTAATGTAGTTCATTATACTGCACACATGAGTCCGGTCATATCACGTGATAGATCATGTAAACTGCTTCTCCACACATATCGATGGTTCATACCTTCGTTCCAAACTTGGCGCAGACCATATTTTAATGTAGTTCATTATACTGCACACATGAGTCCGGTCATATCACGTGTACTGCACTCTAGAAACGAAAAACCGTTAAGCGTCCTCTAATTCAGTAACTACATCGAAGTTCCCGTTGGGTGCTAGAGCTACGTTCACACATTCATATCCAGTACTGTACTGTGGGTAGTGCCTTTGACAAGTAATCAGAACGTCCCAGGTCACCACTTGGAAACTCGCCAGTGATTAAATTGTGAATAAAAATCTTCAGCAATGGCAGCCGAACACTTCCCGCATAAGAGGTCTCCCTCGCGCCCTCGTTCTCCCAATGCACTTGTCAAAGAGATCGGAGGATCGGACAGATGTTCAGAGCACTCTCTTGCTCTTGGGGTGGGAAAGTGTTCCTAAAAAGCGGAAGAAACAGCAATGATCAGTGCCATTAGCATGCAGAATGAAATGGAAACCACAGTATTAAATGCACACAATATGTATCCACAAGAGACGTGGTGTGTAATTTAAAAAGTTTTATGATGATCTGTAGACTGACAAAAGATTCCGGACTAATCTCCCATTCGGATCTCCGGGAGGGGACTACAAATGGGGAAAGAACCATGAGAAAAATATGGGCTAAACAACGACCAGTGAAAGTGAAACAGTCTACTAATATGGGCGGCGAACGACAGAACTTTGAACGTCGTAGGGAATCTAGAAAATCTGAAAAGGGAAAATTACTGGGGGTAAGTGAAGTGAAATGGAAACAAGGTAAGGATGTCTGGTCAGACAAATTTATGGTAATATTAACAGAAGCAGAATTTGATAAAACGGGAGTAGGACTCTTATCAATGGGAATGTAGGGCATGGAGTAACTGTGAACAGTTAAGTGATAGGATTGTTCTCATCAGAATCAAAGTAAACCAACACTGAGAAAAGATTTCATGCATACCCATCAACGTCGCCAGCAGAAGATGAAGAGATAGAAAAAGTGTATGAAAATAGTGAAACGGTAACTAAGTAAGTAAAGGGGGATAAAAACCTACTAATCGTGGGGGTTTGGAATGCGGTTGTAGGGGAAGGCATTGAAGAAAGAGTCATGGAAGGGTGTGCACACCAATAGGAATGAGAGAGGAGGAAGGTTGAGTTCTGCAATAAATTTCAGCTAGAAATAGCGAATACTCTGTTCAAGAATCATAAGAGGAGGAGGCATACTTGGAAAAGGCTAGGAGATACGAGAAGATTTCAGTTATGTATCATCATTGTCAAGCAGCGATTCCGAAATCAGATACTGGATTGGAAGGCATAAGCAGCAGCACACATAGATTCAGATCACTTTTTAGTAACGATGACGAATAGGCTGGAGTTTGAGAGACTAGTCAGGAAGAATCAATGTGCAAAGAAGTGGAATGCGGATATCCTAAGAAATGAAGAGGAACACTTGAAGATCTCAGAGTCTGTGGATACTGAGATAAGGAAAAGACTAGTAGGCAGTTTAGTTGAAGAGGAACGGACATCTCTAAAAAGGACATTCGCTGAAGTTGGAAGGACAACCGTCTGAACATAGAAGGTAACTGCGAAGAAAGCTTCGGTAACAGAAGAAATATTTTAGTTCATCAAAGAAAGAAGGAAGTGCAAAAATGTTCAGGGAAACTAAGGAATACAAAAATAGAAGTCACCTAGGAATGAAATAAATAGGAAGTGCGGGGAAGCTAAAGCGACATGACTGCATGAAAAATGTGAAGAAATCGAAACAGAAATGACTGTCAGAAGGACTGGCGCGATACTCAGAACAGTCGAAGCAATCTTTGGTGATATTAAAAGCAATGGCGATAATTTTGAGTTCAGTGGGAATAACACTATTAAATGGATGGGAGAGAACAGATAGGTGGAAAGAGTACGTTGAAGGAAGAGGAAGGACTTGTCCGATGATGTGATGGAAGATGAAACAGCAGCCGCCAGGGAAGAGATAGGGGATCCAGTGTTAGAGGCGGAATTTAAAAGAGATTTGGACCACTTAAGATCGAATAAGGCAGATAGATAACATTCCTTCGTAATTTCTAAAATCATTGCAGTAAGTGGCAATAAAACAACTATTCACGTTGGTGTGTAGAATGTATGTATTATAAGACTTTCTAAAAAACATCATCGACGTCCCGAAGTCAGGAAGAGCCGATAAATGCAAAAATTATTGCGCAACTAGGTAACAGTTCATGCATCCAAGTTGCTGACAATAATAATATACAGAAGAATGGAAAAGAAAATTTAAGGTCTGTTAGATGACGATCAGTTTGGCTTTGGGAAAGGTTTGTGCTATGATGTCGTAACAATGCACAACAGTGAATGACATGTGACGGATTTCAACGAGTGGCTTTTATCACTCATACTCGACAAAGTCACAGACTCAAGCAGGTGAGATCATTTGTTTTTACGTCCATGCGTTAGGTTTTTTTCGCATTATCTGCGATGTGTTAATGGTCAGCTAGCATTCGTAAGAAATGTTGTAGTGGAAACTCCTGTCTGTGGTGCGTAGATACAATATGAGTGTCAGCCGTATAATGTTCTAGTATGTGAGTTCATACCGTCTGTACAAAGTTGCGCAGGAGACTGTGGCAGATGCGCAGTGACCATTTTTCGTCCAAAGAGCTGGTCGGGTTCATTCTTTCGTTCAGAAGGGGAATGCGACAGGCGTTTGCCACCTTTCGGCCGGTCGGCGATGACAGAATCGACGCGCACGTCTTGCAATCCTTCTCCGACAATATTAGAGAAAGTATTCGGTAAAAAAAATCATTTCTGCTTTACTTGTAGCTTTGTATGTCAGGTTCTTTATAATGTGCCCAACACTTCGTTAACGGTCATAGTTGTTGGAATATTTACGTGGAAGTAAGACACTACACGAAATTCGAAGAAGTTTGTAATGAAAAATACGGGTTGCTATGATTTTGCGTCTGGTGCATATTACATAATATGCTGCTGCTTATGAAATTTAGCTAACATATTGCATTTTTCTTTAGACTTTGTTGGAGGTGTCTGTCAGTAATGTCGAGAAAATTGATCTGACGTAGCGCACTCATTTGCGATCGCACCGCAGCAAGGATGAAGCCAGAGTAAAATACCTAAAACATTCCTCATTTTTCATAAATACACTCCTGGAAATTGAAATAAGAACACAGTGAATTCATTGTCCCAGGAAGGGGAAACTTTATTGACACATTCCTGGGGTCAGATACATCACATGATCACACTATCAGAACCACAGGCACATAGACACAGGCAACAGAGCATGCACAATGTCGGCACTAGTACAGTGTATATCCACCTTTCGCAGTAATGCAGGCTGCTATTCTCCCATGGAGACGATCGTAGAGATGCTGAATGTAGTCCTGTGGAACGGCTTGCCATGCCATTTCCACCTGGCGCCTCAGTTGGACCAGCGTTCGTGCTGGACGTGCAGACCGCGTGAGACGACGCTTCATCCAGTCCCAAACATGCTCAATAGGGGACAGATCCGGAGATCTTGCTGGCCAGGGTAGTTGACTTACACCTTCTAGAGCACGTTGGGTGGCACGGGATACATGCGGACGTGCATTGTCCTGTTGGAACAGCAAGTTCCCTTGCCGGTCTAGGAATGGTAGAACGATGGGTTCGATGATGGTTTGGATGTACCGTGCACTATTCAGTGTCCCCTCGACGATCACCAGAGGTGTACGGCCAGTGTAGGAGATCGCTCCCCACACCATGATGCCGGGTGTTGGCCCTGTGTGCCTCGGTCGTATGCAGTCCTGATTGTGGCGCTCACCTGCAGGGCGCCAAACACGCATACGACCTTCATTGGCACCAAGGCATAAGCGACTCTCATCGCTGAAGACGACACGTCTCCATTCGTCCCTCCATTCACGCCTGTCGCGACACCACTGGAGGCGGGCTGCACGATGTTGGGGCGTGAGCGGAAGACGGCCTAACAGTGTGCGGGACCATAGCCCAGCTTCATGGAGACGGTTGCGAATGGTCCTCGCCGATACCCCAGGAGCAACAGTGTCCCTAATTTGCTGGGAAGTGGCGGTGCGGTCCCCTACGGCACTGCGTAGGATCCTACGGTCTTGGCGTGCATCCGTGCGTCGCTGCGGTCCGGTCCCAGGTCGACGGGCACGTGCACCTTCCACCGACCACTGGCGACAACATCGATGTACTGTGGAGACCTCACGCCCCACGTGTTGAGCAATTCGGCGGTACGTCCACCCGGCCTCCCGCATGCCCACTATACGCCCTCGCTCAAAGTCCGTCAACTGCACATACGGTTCACGTCCACGCTGTCGCGGCCTGCTACCAGTGTTAAAGACTGCGATGGAGCTCCGTATGCCACGGCAAACTGGCTGACACTGACGGCGGCGGTGCACAAATGCTGCGCAGCTAGCACCATTCGACGGCCAACACCGCTGTTCCTTGTGTGTCCGCTGTGCCGTGCGTGTGATCATTGCTTGTACAGCCCTCTCGCAGTGTCCGGAGCAAGTATGGTGGGTCTGTCACACCGGTGTCAATGTGTTCTTTTTTCCATTTCCAGGAGTGTATTATGAGATATAGAAATGAGAGTTTGCAAAGTGGTAGCACACAAAGAGGAGAGTATTTTGGTTATTATCGAAAACTTCATTACCTACAGCGTTATTCCACTAACTACAAACTTTTACGATGAAGTGATGTAATTTTTAAGGGCCATCGGTAGTTGTTGAAACGAGAAACGCAATGGGTTTCGCAACGACATGAGTGAAGCCATTACACGTTTATTTTTTACGGAGGATATCCTTTTTCATAAGATGATGCCCTTTCCTCAGTTCATCACTTAACAAACTTAATGAATCACTGTATCAGAATTCCCATGCAGTTGCGTCTGTACGACATGTTCGTCAGGTGAGACGGAGTAAACTCCGCTGAGTTTTGGCAAAAGACGTAAATTTTACAAGAGAAATGTGTAGGTTTTAGTTAACATTCACCAGTCGTGACTCTTCTCTGAAAGTTACAAATGGTTAACGAACAAGGCGAAAATAAATAGCTGCATTTTCGTCGGAATTTCTATTAGATACAAACAAAGGTAGAGGTGAGAGGTTTTTCTAAATGGTCACCATCCAAGTGTGGGCGTGGAGAGTTCCCGCTTAATATTTACCGAGAATGTGAGTGTAGTCTTCTGTTTAGAATGACACTTCCCCTCCGGTGGTCTGAACGACCCCCCCACCCCCACCCCCCATCCCGCTCCACCCACTGCCACTCTCCCCACGCTTTCCCAGCCAACTGCGCATCTAGCGGCCGCGGCATTTTGTGTGCGTTATACTGTAGATCGCATGACCCAAAGGTGGCGCGGTATGGTGTTTTGCTAAGTGAACGGTGACAGCAGCTGAGTACCATGACCCGCGCTTGAACGGGTGCCCTTTCTCGGATGCAGTTTCACACGAGCTGCACTATGCTGTGGGGCAGTGGGTGGAATTATTGTTTATATAAATGTAGAATGTAATGTAGAAAGATGCATTCCTGGCCAATTAGCAACATATGTGGGGCGGCAGGTGGAATTATTGTTATATAAATGTTCCTATTATGTATTTATGCTGTTTGCTGTTCTCAACACTGGCTCTCTAACTACAATACTGGCTACCAGAAAGTGATTAGCAAAACGTGAAGCCTGTAATGAGAATTCCTCTTGCCCACTTCATCTGAGAAATACATTTAAAGCTACAGCTTATAGCTCTGAGGGATTAGGAGATTGTCTGGGATTCATAATCAAAAACGATTCTCTCTAAAATATTCACTATCTTCTGAAAGTCTCAGACCAAAAAGAATCCACACAATCGAACTATCAGAGCAGTTTAAAGTCTAGTGCGCTGATGCAACTATAACTGTTCAAACTAAATGTTTAAGTGAATGTTCGCCATAATCTGATGATAATGTTCATCAAACGCCATGCTAAATAATGGTAGAATGTCTGTCCCGCGGCGGCACGTGAAAATACGACATGCACAAACTGAAGATAGATCATTAAAAGTCATCCCAGAATTAACACTTTACATGAAAACGATTTCATGGTTACACGTACCCGAGTAACTTATTATGGGATCCGAGGCTGTTTATAGCAATGATACCAACGCGACGCGACTCCCGGCACAGGTGGTGCACTAAGAAGCATCTGGAGAGAACTGGGGCCTTCTTCTCTTGCACAGCGTTCTTACATATAAAGCCGCAGTGCGGATGGCTAAGAGAATGCCTGATCAAATCCGCTCTCCCTACTTGCCGCAGGGCTAGTAATGCACCACTTTAAGTTATTGAATAAATCATTGCTTCCTTTGCTGATGGCCGATGAAGCTCTCAATTTAAATGTGCAATCAGCACACAGGTAAGTAATCATAATAAAAGTCTGACGTGGCTAAGCCAAATATTTTGAACGAGAGAATTAATTTAATTACACTACACGCAGTAAACGAGCTCTGAACTTGCCCTTTGGAGATATGCTATCGCTATAGTTTTATAGTTATTCGGTTATAAACTTCTCACATCTTTATGATTATAGAGGATCTCCCTTATACTTAAATTTAAACATCCTAACTTTATTTATTCGCCTACTTAATCTATCTTGCTTCCTTAATTTTTAAGATAAAAACCAGAAAATCATGAATTTCAACAAAAATTTTAATTTATGAGATCCAGAATACTGTTTCTACTAAATTATTATTAAAAAGGAATCTAAATATAAATTTTTAAGTTTCTAGCTCTTTTCTGTTGCGCCAATGTTAATTACAGAAAAATGTCGAAATTTCGAAAATGGTTAAAGTTATCGACCTGATATTCAACACATATTGATTTAGTATTGCTCCTGACATGCTAGAAACGTTTCAGGTTATTTACTTGATTTTTAAAGTATTGCGCAACATTTATGACGTCAGAGCTAGTTACAGCGGACTAGGCTGGCGCAAAATGGAAAGACTGATGTGAATTTTATAAGGCGTGAGTAGGCTGCTTCCCTACAATGCGGAATATTTAAGTGATGTGAACGTATGGCACATGCTGCCGCCATCACCATCATCACGATCACCGCTGCCAATACCCGACTTTCTGCTGGTGCATGATCGTGAATTCATGGGATTTGTTGATAAAATAGGGCAAATACCTCCGGAATTTACGCATACGGCATCTTCAGCCATTTCTCTCATCACCTGAGAAGGTATTAGAGACGAGGAGTATTGTCATCATCACTGAATGTGGAAATACACTGGTGTCCATAATCAAAGCAATAAACGAAAATTTTGCAATGTTGCTTTTATTTCGCCACAAAACTATGTAAACTGATGGTAGTGAAGGAGAAATAATGTAAAAATACAGAATGTAAACAACTGCAACATGCGGAATGGTAGAAAAACAACTTTTTTTCAACTTAACGAACTGGCACACACATTCTGACAAGTGGTTAATGTACTCAGTTTGGGGTGTGGCGACCTCTGGCAGTAATACAGGCCTGACATCGATGGGACATGTAGAGAACGATATCATCAGTCACGTGTTGAGGCAATAACACCTATTCTTCCTGCAGAACTGCTCGCAAGCCTTGGAGAGTGGGCGGTAGATGTGGGCATAATGCAACCCTAGTGCAGCCCAGACATGATTTATGGGATTCAGATTGGGAGAGCGAGCAGACCACACTGTGCATGCATTATCTTCCCTTTCCAAGGCAACATCCCATATTCTACGAGTTCAAGCATTTTCGCCCATATGTATGAAGTCTGGGCTCATAACACCTCCCAACAGCCGCACATGACGTCCCAAGATCTTGTCACGATACCTGACAGCAGTTAAGCCTTGCTGATTTACCTGTACAATTTCATGAAGAGATGTCTGAGTAGTCAATATAATCCTTGTTCACTCCATTAGGGGTGCTCCTCGATATCAGTCTCTTTCCACAACGTCTGGGTCCCGGAATCATACTTCACGTTCCCTCCACATGCAAATCTATCGATAATCAATCTCCAGACCAAATCAGTTCTCATCTGCGAAAAGAGCATTGGCCCACTGCTCGACCGTTCAGGTGGCATGTTGATGACTCCACTCTAGATGTGTCCTTCTGTGAAGATGCGTCAGAGGTTCATATACAGCAGGTCTCCGAAAATAAGCCTTCTGTTCACCGTTTGCCTCGATACAGCAAGTCCAACGGACGCTGCAAGGTCAGATGAAAGTTGCCGTGCAGTGCTAAGGTGTAGCGTCGTGCCCTTGCAGCCAAATAATGGTCATCTCTTTCTGCGCTGCTCTTGTCTTTGTGATACAGTTTTGGACTTTATAAACTGTCGCCACATTTGAAAAACAACAGAATGATTCTTATTAAGCCATCGGGCCGCATCAGTCTGCTGCTTCCATTCTTCCTATGGCTCTCCACCGCAGAGAGTCTGGTTGGCGTCTTCTCCGCGCCTTACTGCATTGTCTGTGACTGTGTACACAGTGAGTGTGGATGTGGATGTGGGACCACACTGCAAACACTATCCTGTTTGATAGATGCCCTGGCATCATCATTGGCATGGTTGTCCATTGACTGGAATGCCTTATTCTGCGCAGAACACTATACTACGGACATCTGTTGACAGTTTGTATGATTATATCGTGAATTAGACCAGATCTTGGATATAGTGGTTTGTTGCATTTATTTTGTACACTACTATATTTGATATCGATTATGTGAATGAATACAACTATGATGAATAAAATAATGTAAAATTTAAAAAACAAAAGTCTCAACCTTTTTTTTGTGCATTCCACGACTCCTCCACTGTATGCAGCATATACGTACATTATTAACTCCTGCCTGGTACCGCTTCAGGCTGTGTTACATAGAACTTTACACACAGCTCCATAAAAAATACGGTGATCTACGTATACTAGCTAGAATAATTTATATATTGTCTTCGGTTTTTCTGTGTAAAAGAAGTTCAAAAAATGAATATTAGTTTTACACTGAAGAGCCAAAAACCTGGTACATCTACCAACAATCGTGTATGCCTAACATCATATCCAACAAGCATGCAGAAGTGCCGAAACGCGACGTGGCATGGACTCTACTAATGTCTGAGGAAGTGCTGGAGGGAACTGACACCATGAATCCTGCAGAGCTGTCCATAAACCCGTAAGAGGACGAAGAGGTGGAGATCTCTTCTGAACAGCACGTTGTAAGGCGTCCCAGATATGCTAAATAATGTTCATGTTTGGGGTGTTTGGTGGCCAGCGGAAGTGTTTAAACTCAGAAGAGTGTTCCTGGATCCACTCTGTAGCAATTCTGGACTTGTAGGATGTTGCATTGTCTTGCTGAAATTGCCCAAATCCTTCAGAATGCACGATGGACATGAATGGATGCAAGTGATCAGACAGGATGCTTACTTATGCTTCCCCTGCCAGAGTCGTATCTAGACGTATCAGGAACCCCATATCATGCCAACTGTACACGTCCCATATCATTACGGAGCCTCCACCAGATTGAACAGTCTCCTGCTGATATACAGAGTCCATGGATTCATGAGGTTGTCTCCATACCCGTACACGTCCATCCATTCGATACAATTTCAGACAAGACTCGTCCGACGAAGCGATATATTTCCAGTCATCAACAATCCAACGTCGATGTTGACGGGCCCAAGGCGAGGTGTAAAGCTTTGAATTGTGCAGTCATCAAGGCTACTGCGAAAGCCCATATCGATGAAGTTTCGTTGAATCTTTCGCAATCTGACACTTGTTGATGGAGCGGCACTGAAATCTTTAGCAGTTTGCAAAATAATTGCACTTCTGTCCCGTTGAAATATTCTCTTCAGACGTCGTTGGTTCCGTTCTTGCAGGATCTTTTTTCGTCCTCAGCGATGTCGGAGATTTGAAGTTTTAGCGGATTCCTAATATTCACAGTACACTCGTGAAATGGTCATACTGGAAAATCCCCACTTCATCGCTACCTCGGAGATGTGTCCTATGGCTCGTTCTCCGACTATAACACCATGTTGAAACTATACCAGACACTTGTTGTCTTATATGGGCGTTGCGGACTGCAGCGCCGAACTATGTCTGTCTACATATCTCTGTATTTGAATATGCATGCCTATATCAGTTTCTTTGGCGCTTCAGTGTAGCTTATTGCAACAATGTTGGAGCAAGGGTGCAGCCAGATTGCCGAGATATCGCTAGAGAGCCGGTACATCGCTCTATTTTTGGTATTTTTATGTTCATTGTCATTTTATTACACCGTCATGTGTACAAACCCATGTAGCGAGTTGAATGCATTCAAATCTAACAGAGTTAGTACATCTTACACTAATGTAATACTGCTATGAAATAACAGTGTTTCACCAATACCAGAAGTTGATAGTTAGAAGGCTCTGACTCTTTCACAGCTACCGCTGCTGACAAACAAGACGTATATCGGCATTTGCGTACATTGTATACTGTATTATATCATAATTTCGTTTAAGTACCACGCCTCGTAATATTTACAGACACTTATGGAGCAGCGTCATAATGATGTTATACACTAATAATGTACGGTTATGCTTCCTCATAGCGATAGTTTTTTGTTTCACTGTGGTAATTGCTCAGTCTCGTACTCAGATCGGGATATTTTTGTAAATCAGCTTAAATTAAGCCAAATAACGGTAGGAGGAGGAGAGCCCACAGAAAATACCCAGCACTAGCTGATAGCGGTTCGCATAATGCTAAATCTTAGAGTAGTTTTCCTCACATTGCAGGGATGGCCGACTGACACGTGGCAGTCGCGTGTCCTGGGCTCGTGGCCTCTCGGTGTGTGCACCACGTCGGTTTACTGAAACACGGGGCGTGCCGAGTTGCAGCACGCCACTTGCCAGTTGCGTCGCTTCCAAAGCAGAGTGAAGGCGTGACGTGTGTCGGCAGCTGCGTGCCTTATTTTCGCAGGATAGGGTTATAAAGTTATTATTATTGACTCATATTGCAACGATTACTCTAACCTACTCAATTAGTGGTGTTACAAACCCATCGTATTAAGTGCTAGAAACTGACAGTTGCACGTCTGGAAGCAATTTTCGTAGACTGTCGATCCTGCTTGTAATGTATATTGGTGAGTCGACATACAGATCTGATTGCGTTGGCATAGTAATATGCTTGCTGCGATATAGACCATGTTCCAGACGCCTCATAGGCATACGGTCCTTGACTGATGGAAACATCTAAAATATTGTTTGGAGGCTTTTCGTAGCTGCAAGCTCTCTAGGAATTTAGCGTATCACTAATCATATGTGGGGAGGGTTGCACTGTTGTGTTTTGCCCTCAACATGTCGCATTATGCTGCCAGCGTATCGAAGGATTCTCGACTCATACAGTATACAGGGTGGTCCATTGATAGTGACTGGGCAAAATATCTCACGAAATAAGCATCAAACGAAAAAACTACAAAGAACGAAACTTGTCCAGCTTCAAGGGGGAAACCAGATGGCGCTATGGTTGGTCCGCTAGATGGCGCTGATGTAGGTCAAAGGGATATCAACAGCGTTTTTTTTAAATAGCAACCACAATTTTTTATTACAGACTCGTGTAGTACGTACATAAATATGAATGTTTTAGTTGGACCACTTTTTTCGCTTTATGGTAGATGGCGCTGTAATAATCACAAACATATGGCCCACAATTTTAGACGAACAGTTGGTAACAGGTAGGTTTTTTTAAAATAAAATACAGAACGTAGGTACGTTTGAACATTTTATTTCGGTTGTTCCAATGTGATACATGTACCTTTGTGAACTTATCATTTCTGAGAACGCATGCTGTTATGGCGTGATTACCTGTAAATACCACATTAATGCAATAAATGCTCAAAATGATGTCCGTTCATCTCAATGCATTTGGCAATACGTGTAACAACATCCCTTTCAACAGCGAGTAGTTCGCCTTCCGTAATGTTCGCACATGCATTGACAATGCGCTGACGCATGTTGTCAGGCGTTGTCGGTGGATCACGATAGCAAATATCCTTCAACTTTCCCCACAGAAAGAAGTCCGGGGACGTCAGATCCGATGAACGTGCAGGCCATGGTATGGTGCTTCGACGACCAATCCACCTGTCATGATATACGCTATTCAATACCACTTCAAACGCACGCGAGCTATGTGCCGGACATCCATCATGTTCGAAGTACATCGCCATTCTGTCATGCAGTGAAACATCTTGTAGTAACATCTATAGAACATTACGTAGGAAATCAGCATACGTTGCACCATTTAGATTGCCATCGATAAAATGGGGGCCAATTATTCTTCCTCCCATAGTGCCGCATCATACATTAACCCTCCAAGGTCGCTGATGTTCCACTTGTCGCAGACATCGTGGATTTTCCGTTGCCCAATTGTGCATATTATGCCGGTTTACGTTACCGCTGTTGGTGAATGACGCTTCGTCGCTAAATAGAACGCCAGCAAAAAATCTGCCATCATCCCGTAATTTTTCTTGTGCTCAGTGGCAGAACTATACACAACGTTCAAAGTCGTCGCCATGCAATTCCTGGTGCACAGAAATATGGTACGGGTGCAGTCGATGTTTATGTAGCATTCTCAACACCGACGTTTTTGAGATTCCCGATTCTCGCGCAATTTGTCTGCTTCTGATGTGCGGATTAGCCGCGACAGCAGCTAAAACACCTACTTGGGCATCATCATTTGTTGCAGGTCGTGGTTGACGTTTCACATGTGGCTGAACACTTCCTGTTTCCTTAAGTAACGTAACTATCCGGTGAACGGTCCGTACATTTGGATGATGTCGTCCAGGATACCGAGCAGCATACATAGCACACGCCCGTTGGACATTTTGATCACAATAGCCATACATCAACACGATATCGACCTTTTCCGCAATTGGTAAAAGGTCCATTTTAACACGGGTAATGTATCACGAAGCAACTACCGTCCGCACTGGAGGAATGTTACGTAATACCACGTACTTATACGTTTGTGACTATTACAGCGCCATCTATCACAAAGCGAAAAACGTGATCCAACTAAAACATTCATATTTCTTTACGTACTACACGAATATGTAATATGTTCCTATAAAAAAAACACGCAGTTGATATCCTTTTGATCTATGGCAGCGCCATCTAGCGGTTTCCCCGGTTTGCGCCATCTGGTTTTCCCCTTGAAGCTAGACGAGTTTCGTTCTTTGTAGTTTTTTCGTTTGATGCTTATTTCGTGAGATATTTGGCCCAGTCGCTATCAATGGACCACACTGTATACAGTTCGCGTATATACAGTTCCCATGTTAATATGGGGCGATTTCTGTTGACTGACCTCATATTAATAGACAGGTCTTATCAGTCCTTGCACTACTGTACATGACTGGGTGTTGTGTGATGTCCTTAGGTTAGTTAGGTTTAAGTAGTTCTAAGTTCTAGGGGACTGATGACCATAGATGTTAAGTCCCATAGTGCTCAGAGCCATTTGAACTACTGTACACGGTACCAGTATATTCGGAAAAGCCCCGCGCAAAATTGCAGTTTTTCATTGGGCCATATGTCGGGTTCTATAGAACACAGAAGCGAGGGATCAAGTGTTTTGGGTAGCCCTTGGCCGAGCGACCGTTTGTATTCCTATTCGGAAGAACGGGCGTACTGTAGTTATCCTACAATAGAAGGTCAAAATTTTCAAAGTACACACTTCCTCCAGCCCAGACAAAGTAAATAAATCGGTTGATTTTCATGCAGTAGTTGTGGTCTAGGGTTCATATTAGGCATCATTTGTTCATCGGTGATTCCTGCGAAAACCCCGAAAATCCATGATTTTTGGGTAGCAAAAGTACCACGTGTGGGGACGACCTCTTCTATTTCTCGGTGAATTTCGAATGTTTTGGGTATCGTTACCCGTTACCGAGATCCAGATGTTCAAAATTGCAGCACCTATGCAGTAAAAGGCAAAAAGAAATTTTTATCCGTTTTTGCACCATGGGTCGCAATTTTCTAAATAACTAACCATAGCCAATGGCACAAATTCAGCATTCATCTAGAAACGCCATTTTCTCGAAAATCTGTATCCCTCATGAAGATACACACGAAGAACCTTGATTTTTGGGCTGCAGGAGTATCAGTTGTGGGGACGGTCACTCCTATAATCTGTATATATGGCAAATTGCCTAAATTTTTACCGTGTGTTCTTAACATGATGATGTCGAGTAACTCTGAAACTTTTCGGTATCATTATCCGTTACCAAGATGCGACGGTTTAAAGTTACCGTTCTTCAGCACGTAAAATATGAACGTAATATCTGATCTTAGGCGTAATCGGCACATGGCAAGGGTTCCCGAGTCATCTCAGCGGCTACGAGAGTATGCCTTTAGTCAGTGTTTTTTCACCAATAAAAGTTTATGATGTGTTGTCTGTGTATAATAGCACTTAATGCCTACACAAATATACGAAAACTGGTACCGAAGTGACAAAAATTCGGCTAAAAAGGGGTTTAACATTTCTGAAAAGAACTTAAAACGATTGTCAAAAATTGCGTGAAAGTGGAGAGGCTGCTAATTCAGAAAAATATTTCTAATAAGATTTTTACTTTTTTTAAAAAAGGCAAGAGGCTGGCATTTTCGATGAGTTACGATCAGTGAGCAAAGTGTTCAGAAAATACCCAAAGCAAATGGTTTTGTGTTAGTATTATATCATATGTACTGATTTGTTGTTTGTGTGTCGAATTATATAAACGTGTCGAAGTACATAAATAAACTATCAAAACTTTATTGACCTGCAGTCTTTTCTTAGAAGCCGCACGCTCTCCTGTAGCAGCAAAAAGAAGGGAACCAGATGGAAAAGAGCTCCTGTCGGTGCACAAAAAAGTCGAGTATATTCTGGTTTGAAAGTCACGGAAAAATGGGGAACCAGTTGTCTCAGTCCTCATTTCAGCTTCCTCAGTAAAAATTTTGGTATGCGAACATATTTGCATATTTTTGTGCTGAAAGAGAGTAGCAGAGAGACAGTGCCGTTGGAAGAGAGAGGAGACAGTGCCAGTGAGAGAGAAAGAGGGAGGAGACAACGATTATGAGAGAGAGAAAGTGGCAGTGAAAGAGAAAGAGAGATGGATGAAGACAATAGCAGTGGGAGCTAAAGACAGGGGAGGTATTGACGGTCCGTGAGAGACTGTGGCAGTAAAAGAGAAAAAGAGGTGGATAGAGATGGAAGCTGTAGGGGAAAAAGAGAGAGGAGACAATGGAAATGAAAAATATAGATGAGTGGAAACCATATATATTTTGGCTGTGTCTGGGCCCTCCCACACTGGCAAACTTTAATATGTAGGTGTCGGAGAGAACGCATTTTGGACCGGAATTTTAAATACGTGGGTACAGAGAAGAAGGTAAGTGGGACTCCTACTCCCCCCCCCCCCCCCCCTCGCCTCCCAGAATTTCTGAGCTGCTGGGGTATGGTGGAGATATGACAGTGGGAAACAAAGGCAAATGGGGACAGAGTGAGAGAGGAGACAGCGGCAGTGGGATATACTGCAGTCAACGAAAGAAAAAGGATGCAGGGGGATGGAGACATGACACTGGCAGTCAGAGGAAGATGCTCAGTATGAAGACTTAACCAGAAAAGTATAAGTGAGAGAGGAGACCGAGTCAATGAGATATACTGTAAATCAGCCGGAGTAAATGCTGTCCTTGGAGAGTGACATATATAGAACTGGTAGTTAGAGCGAGATGCTGAGTATGGAGATTTCACTACAAAGAGATACGGGATAAGTGGCCATAGAGTGTTCTGTGTTAAAAGAGAGCGAATATGTTCCCAAGCCAAAATTTTTTGTCAGAAAGGCGAAATGAGAATGGAGGCAGCTGGCCCGCCACTTTTCTGTCAACGTCTCGTAAAGAGGAGCACATTTGCCTTCTTTTGTGCTCTGACAGGACTATTTTTCTGCTGGTTCTATATGAGAGGGTTTTTTGTTCACTATGGCTGTTTCTTCCATTATTTGACACTAGTGCAAATGGTATCTATGAATTGCTGCGATAATCACATGCAGGCTTGTAAAGCGCAGTGTAAATATACTGACTGCTCTTCTTCATTCAGGTATATGCCGCGGCGCACGATATTCGAACGGCAATTATTCGTAACAATACTTTTCAAATATTTCTCGAACGTCACGAATACATAAGCATGACTTGGGTAGATTCAAGAAACTTGCTATTACTGCTGACACATGGAGGTTCGTACTTCAGATTGTGACTTTCAAAAACTGTGTGGCGTGACGTGAAATTGTAAATAGCGGAGTGCTTTTATCATGTCGTTGCGAATGCTGGGTCGAAGGTGTTGCTTACATATAAGGATTGCGCTACACAGCTGTTGACATTTATTGCGTGCCTAAGTTGAAGACACAGAACGAATGTCTTGGCAAACGCATTGAGCTGCGTTTAAAGAAAACTGTACCAGAGTTCAGGTGACGTGTTTGTTCTTATTTCCGGAATGTCGAATACTTTTTCTGCTGAGGTGCATTGAAAGTAGTCATTAATTGTGATGATATTAACACGTTTAAGTAGGATAGGCCACCAGTCACATCATGCTGACTCTTGGGCGTAAGCTTCTCGGTCTCAAGAAAATTTATTATATTCGAACTGGGAATATGTTCAAGGATTCTGCAGCAAACAGAAGTTAGGGATACTGGTCTGTAATTTTGCGGGTCCATTCTTTTACCTTTCTTATATACGTGATTCACCTACGCATTTTCCCAGTTGCTTGAGACTTTGAGTTGGGCGAGATATTCACAGTAAAAGCAAGCTGGTTAAGAGGCCAACCCCTAGAGTACTCTTTGTACAACGGAATTGGGATTCCATTAGGACCTGTTGGCTTACTTGCTTTCAGATCTTCAGTTACTTCTCTGAGTCAGGGATGCTTATACAGAAGTCTATCCGATATTCAAATCAGGGCATGTTTGTACGATTCTCCTGCGAGAATGAGTTCTTAACCACGAAACTTAAAACTTCGGCTTTCGTTTTATTATCTTCAACTGCCACCCAGACTGGTCAACATGCCTTAGACCCGTTTAGCGGTATCAGATAAGACCAAAATTTTCTCTGGTTATCTTCCATATCCTCTGCTAAGATATGGCGGTGGTAGTCGTTAGTACGCTTCGCTCATATATCTCTTCACAGACGCAGGAATTGCAACCAATCGTTTCTTGTCGTCATTTATGCGCTCTCTTTTGAACCGAGAGAGCAGCAGCCTGTGCTTCTTCAGTATTTTCAGAATTTCATTAATAAATCAAGGTAGGTCTTCTCCGCCTTTAATCAATTTTCTAGGCACGTAACTCTCCAGACCATAAATTACAATCTGCTTAAACGTTGCCCACAGTGTATCTACGTACATCTTACTGAAGCTAAGTGATGTCAATTCGCTATCGAAGTGAGATGCCAAAAACTGCTAATCTCCAGAATGAAATTTTCACTCGGCAGCGGAATGTGGGCCGATATGAAATTTCCTGGCAGATTAAAACTGTATGCCGGACCGAGACTCGGAAAAGGTCCCTAGTTCGAGTCTCGGTCCGGCACGCAGTTTTAACCTGCCAGGAAGTTTCAACTGCTTAACTGTTGTTGTAGCAGAAACACTCTCCTAGGCTTCTTGACTGATTTATTAATTTTCGTAACCGTAGTTGCTACAATAACATTATGATCGCTAATCCCCGCTTCTATACTGACATTGTCCATCAAGTCCAGCCTATTTGTAGCTACAAGATCTAAGATGTTTCCATTGCTTGTGTGCTGCCGTACTAACTGCTCAAAAGAGTTTGCAAAGAAAGTGTCTAAAAATACTTTGCACCATGTATTTTTGTACCCTCTTGTGCTTCCTTTGAATGACTCTAGAACTGTCACAGCGGAATCGGATGGCCGGTAAAAACATCAAACAATTAAATTTGTTTCATCTACGCCAATTATACGCGACCAGATACATTCACTGTCACACTCAACTTCGATATCAGTAAAGGCAATATTTTTTCAACTGCAATGAACATATCCCCTCCTGTCGCCTCTGATCTATCTTACCGACATACGTCCCACGACTTGCCAAATGTCAGAACTTTCCACTTCGGGTTTTAGCCAGCTCTCAGCCCCAAGAATAATTTGAGCACGAGAACTTTCGAGGAGATCTGTACATTCGGGAACTTTATTACGAATACTTCGACAATTTACTGGTAAATTTTGACAGTCGAAGCGCCTTCACTGTGAACGCGGTCTGACTTGCCTCGTTGCATATCGGCCGGCGAGTGTTCATCACAGTACTTCAAACTATCGCCTAGCCTAAGAAACCTTATGTGCATTCCATTAGTACTCTGCTACAAAAGATAACGCAGGTCTAGAAATCTGCAGCCAAGACCATCAAAGAGTCGACGAAGTATTCGGTTGAGACAATCCACTCCGCTCCAAGGCAAAGATCTCTATAAACTCTGGGAATGATACTGTATATTGTGACCTGTGCTTGCGCCACCTCCGCTAGTCACCTGTATGAACTGAGTATGGCCTCAGCATCCGTGCAACAGACATAGTTGGTGCCTACGTAAGCCACAACTTGCAGACGATTGCATCCTCCACGCTTGATAGCCTCAGACAGGGCTACCTCCAATATTGAGGCCACAGTGCAGATCGTTTGGATACTACCCGCAACACAAAGTACAGGCAGCAAATGATTATCACTAAATTAATTATGAGTGTCAATGTAACATTACACTGATGTGACACGAGTGACGTGATCAGAACGGTTGGATTCTTCCGAGCACATTTATGTGCACAATAAACAACGTGCAAGGTGTCAGGCAAATCCAACACCTTCCATGAAAACCCTGACATAATAAGCAAATCTAGTAGTATGTCACATAGCTCCGAATAAATCGTGACATTAAATTAACCAAAGTCATACGAGTAACGAGTGAGCAAATGGAATACCACAGACTAACACAAGAATACCTAAATGCATGTCGTACCTTCCCACCGTGAGGCAGACGTAGTTCCGAGGGGAGAAACGAGAACAGAAGCCGAGAGCAGAACCGTGTTAAGCTAGAAGGCCCTACGATAAGGGATGGACTGGACACCCACGTCGCCAGGTAACCACTAGGGCTCACCACCCGCACGTTTTAGGGTGAGACTTTTTCGCGTCTCAGGTACGTCAAGGACCACCCCCCAGCCCATGTTAAAAGATAGAGCCCTCCAGAAGAACAGTATAGATCTTACGATAACGCTAAAAGGACCACACCAGCTGCAGGTTTTAGCGAGAGAGTTTTTCGCGTCTCTGTTACGTTGCAAACTTTAAAAACATTGCCCTACCACGAAAAGTATAACGTTTCTCAATGGATAGACAGGATTTTTGTAGGCGGAGCTTAAGGTTAACATTGAGACCCTGATTGGTCAGATGAAAACACAGCCAGATAGCTCTTTTAAATCTACTTCGGTAAATTGTAGTAAGGAGAAGTTAGGAGAGTTAGTTCCGAGACGGCGAGCTGGATGGCTGGTGCGCCGGCCGCTGTCGCCCTGACGCTGCCTAAACACCGACAAGGTAATGAACGCACGCGATGCCGCATTTTTGAGCGCTTAAGGCTTCACTCAGAACTGCAGAAGTCTCATCTGTTACACCCCTTTTTTGCGTAAGACTAGTGTCGATCGTCAATTAAAACTCATGGTGTTCACATTTGCCACTTGAAGAACAGATCTGAAACGCGATGATTTTTCTTTTATGTAGTTATTGAGAAGCTACATCTGCCACTGTAATTTACGACAAGTTAGATAAGTAATTAAAGATAATTGAGGGTCACTGTAGACCATTTTGATAGTTTTCTCTTTTGTGAAACTTAAATTGAACCTAGATTATAGATGTGATATGGCATAGGTCATCCTTCGATCGATTGTAGAACTTGGAAACCCACTCAGGGAATATTCGTTCACATATTTGTTGAACGCAGTTGGTTTTACCATCCTGTATTAAAACATTTCCTTTTATCAATAGTGCAATTTATAAATGATGTTTTGTGAGTAGAATAAAATTTCCAATGGTAAACTTAACTGCTTTTTCGACGTTATTTTACCAGCTAACTAAAAATAGGAAAGCCTTGAACCCTTTCCACTATATTTAGTTAGTATTAAGATTCTTTTACAGGGAGTGCAATGGAGCTGACGCTGAGATCATTTAGTATTTGGTTATATCATCGCTAGTCTCACTGAACTCTACATGTCATGTGTGGTCTGACGTCTCCTTACCAGCAACAGGTCCCAGGTTCAAACTAGTTAATTCCCTAAAAAACACGCTCAGAGCGTCGTTGCGCGAAAGTGGTAGGGAGACACGATATAGAACAAACAGACACTACCATGAATGTTTAGAAACGTCTTCACATACTTGAGTTAAACAGCTCCATATGCAAATTAATTCTGCAATGAATACATCTGCATCTACATCTACATACATACTCCGGAATCCACCATACGGTGCGTGGCGGAGGGTACTTCGTACCACAACTAGCATCTTCTCTCCCTGTTAAACTCCCAAACAGAACGAGGGAAAAATGACTGCCGATATGCCTCTGCACGAGCCCTAATCTTTCTTATCTTATCTTTGTGGTCTTTCTGCGAAATATAAGTTGGCAGCAGTAAAATTGTACTGCAGTTAGCCTCAAATGCTGGATCTCTAAATTTCCTCAATAGCGATTCACGAAAAGAACGCCTCTTTTCATCTAGAGATTCCCACCCAAGAGTTCCTGAAGCATTTCCTAACACTCGCGTGATGATCAAACCTACAAGTAACAAATCTAGCAGCCCGCCTCTGAATTGCTTCTATGTCCTCCCTCAATCCGACCTGATAGGGATCCCAAACGCTCGAGCAGTACTCAAGAATAGGTCGTATTAGTGTTTTATAAGCGGTCTCCTTTACAGATGAACCACATCTTCCCAAAATTCTACCAATGAACCGAAGACGACTATCCGCCTTCCCCACGACTGCCATTACATGCTTGTGCCGCCTCATATTGCTCTGCAATGTTACGCCCAAATATTTAATCGACGTGACTGTGTCACAAGCGCTACACTACTAAAGGAGTATTGAAACATTACGGGATTCTTTTTCCTATTCATCTGCATTAATTTACATTTATCTATGTTTAGAGTTAGCTGCCATTCCTTACATCAATCACAAATCCTGTCCAAGTCATCATTTATCCTCCTACAGTCACTCAACGACGACACCTTTCCGTACACCACAGCATCATCAGCAAACAGCCGCACATTGCTATCCACCCTATCCAAAAGATCATTTATGTAGATAGAGAACAACAGCGGACCTACCACACTTCCCTGGGCCACTCCAGATGATACCCTCACCTCCGATGAAAACTCACCATCGAGGACAACGTACTGGGTTCTATTACTTAGGAAGTCTTCGAGCCACTCACGTACTTGGGAACCAATCCCATATGCTCGCACCTTAGTTAGGAGTCTGCAGTGGGGCACCGAGTCAAACGCTATCCGGAAATCAAGGAATATGGCATCCATCTGATACCGTTCATCCATGGTTTGCAAGATATCATGTGAAAAAAGGGCGAGTTGCGTTTCGCAGGAGCGATGCTTTCTAAAACCGTGCTGATGCATGGACAGCAACTTCTCTGTCTCGAGGAAATTCATTATATTCGAACTGAGAATATGTTCGAGAATCCTGCAAGAAACCGATCTCAAGGATATTGGTCTGTAATTTTGAGGATCCGTCCTACTACCCTTCTTATATACAGGCGTCACCTGCGCTTTTTCCCAATCGCTCGGGACTTTACATTGGGCTAAGAGATTCGCGCTAAATGCAAGCTAAGTAAGGTGCCAATACAGTAGAGTACACTCTGTAAAATCGAATTGGAATTCCACCAGGACCCGGCGATTTACTTATTTTCAACCCATTCAGCTGCTTCACAACCCCAGGAATGTCTATGTCTTCCATACGGGAATCTGTACGAGACTCAAACGGCGGTATGTTTGTACGATTTCTCAAATGCTAAATTTAAAATTTCAGCTTTCGTTTTGCTGTCTTTCGTTGCCAGGTCAGACTGATCAGTGAGTGACTGGATGGAAGCCTTCGACCCGCTTACCGGATGCAGGGCGTATATGGCGTGGGGAGGCAGAGGATGTGGGGTGGGGGTGGTCTTTACAGGGCAGTGACATGACATCAAAACTCCAGGAACGGTTATGTTATGGCCTTGGTGCACATGTCCACGTGTGGTGATGTCGGAATTCCGATAATGTTGGCACAAACGCCATCAGTTCTGCGAATTTGGCTCAGAACATGCTCTGATCCTTTACTATGGAGTTAACTCTCACTAAAACGACCTCTTGGTAACTAATTCCTGTATCCTTCATGTTGCTTTCTGTCTAAAAAAGGACTAAAATATTATCGCAAATATTGATATTTCTAGTGCCCCCCTAAATTAATTGCTCAAAACAATTTTTGGAGATAGAATTTAGTACGGTTTTGGACGTGTTGTATGAGTACCACCGACATTAAACACATTGTAGTGCCCAAGAAGAGCCACTGCTATGGGGGGAGGGGAAACAGGCTACGATAGGTCAGTGCGTATGGCAGTTCTATTGCCAGGCTGTGGGTGCACTGGAGTGATGGCAGCTGTTGGGCAGTGACCCTACATGGTAACAATGGTGGTTGAATTAGTTCTTTATTTCATAAAATTTTCAGCAGTAAAGACTGAGCTGGAGAGGTACTGAACGGCCTCCATGATGTAGATAGCCTTGGGCTGTGCAGCATGCCAGAGTCAGCAGTAGACCATCAGAAGGGTGATGTGTTGTATGTACACAGAGTGATGGGCATTTAAATGGACAGCAGAAAATGGCCACAGCTTCTGGTCTGTTTCTGCAACTGAGCTGCTAGCGTAAAGGGCAAGCAGGGTCAAATCACAGCCTCCAGCATGGCTGATGACGAAGGCAAGTTCATGGACTAGGCCGTGGACAGCAACAGTGTTTGCTGCACAAGGCCATAACGCCGGGGCAGCTAGATAGCCCAGGCTCGAATTCTGGTCCATGAGAAGGGCAGATGACTGTCACGTAAAAGGAGACTCACTGGTGGGAAGATCCAAACGAATAGCATTAATATTCAGCTCAGACACTGGCCTGCAGTTATTGACGGCAGGGTCACGCAATGGCAGCTGGATGGTGCATCTTGGTGCTTAGACTTGCATGAAACTACCTTCAGCTATTTGCTGGTGATGGCTGAGAATGTGCGCCTAATTTTGGAGGTATTTATGCTAGAAATGCCCACTGTCGTTTCTGCAACAGTAATGGTTTTGTCCTCTAAACCAAATTATGAGGCCGAATTGTTGAGCAATCATGACATCATCCTCCAATTCTTTTGTCGGATCAGCAACTTCTCACACCTGGCGATATTGTTCATGTGTCACAACTTCTCCTTTCCTAAGCTCTTTCTGGCAACTCCCACATCGTCAGTTTGCTGAGTACTGGTTCATGCATGCTGAATGCGTTTTCTTGTGACATGTCACCTACTTACAAAGGTGGTCTGTGATGCCTTTTCATAATGACCAAACAGCGAGGTCATTGGTCTCATCGGATTAGGGAAGGATGTGGAAGGAAGTCGGCCGTGCCCTTTCAAAGTAACCATCCCGGCATTTGCCTAGAGCGATTTAGGGTAATCACGGGAAACCTAAATCAGGATGGCCGGGCGTTGGATTGAACCATCGTCCTCCCGAATGCGAGTCCAGTGTGCTAACCACTGCGCCACCTCGCTCGGAACGGTGGTGAAACAATGTATTTTCGGAAAGATATGGTGGATATCACCGACTGATATAGTTGTATGAGTCAATACCTATTCGAAAGGAGACTCAAGCAACTACATAGCCAACTACATCACCTGAGCCAGAGGTCAATAAAATGAAGCGATTATAATTACTGTATATTCCAGCTGTCAAGGATAACCTCCGTCTTATTTCAGTTTCGCTGCAAGACAAACTACTTGTAACAGCACCCACCACCAACGGAATACAGTTTATCCTTTCTAAACACTTTTAATTCGATCGATCTTATCTCCGGCTTGAGCCATCTTTCAATACCTATGAGAATTTCTGCTCAAGTCCTTTCTATTAGTGCTTGGACATCTGGTTCTGTCCCAACACAGTTACGACATTTTACGACTATATTATCGATGTCTCTTACGTCAACTCTGGTCCAATGTTTGAATTGCTCCCTATGAGGCTGTACTCCTGTTTATACGTTTCTGATATTCTCTGACTTGAAAATCTTGGCATTTTCAGTTTCAAAACCGAAATGGAGACTGAATGTTCCTCTCACTTATGTTCGTCATCATCTGATCAACTTAAAACCATAAAAAACCTAAACTTTGCTCCACGTGTTCTAAAAATATTCAAACTAATAGATATTTCGCACCTGCTATATATTATTCAGTCCTTCCGACAGTTTCAGCTCGGCTGTCAAAATCTCCTCCAACAACTGCTCGCAAAGCCCTTCATCACACTATCCTCATCCCATTCCACAAAATTTTTACGCTTTCCAGAAAAACCTTTTTTCTGGCTCGTTTAATGCGACCTGCCAATATTTAGACTTCTGTACCAGTCTTCGGATCTCAGAATAGCATCTGCACCCAAATGCCTAAATTATTTATAAATTTAGACAGCACTGTCCATGGAGTACAGCGACCTGGTGCTATATGTAGGATAAAATCAACAGTCGAGATCTCAATAATATTTGTTTCTTTACCGGTTTCGGCTTATGTTAAAGCCATCTTCAGAATTTTGGGCCATGCAATGGTAGGAACAGAAAAGTTACAAACAGTACAAGCCATAAATGATCAAATGTGTGTGAAATCTTATGGGACTTAACTGATAAGGTCATCAGTCCCTAAGCTTACACACTAAATAACCTAAATTGTGCTAAGAACAAACACACACACCCATGCCCGAGGGAGGACTCGAACCTCCGCCGGGATCAGAAGCACAGTCCATGACTGCAGCGCCCTAGACCGCTCGGCTAATCCCGCGCGGCAAAACAGTACCAGCCATAGGGGTAAACGCTACAACCTTTCTCTATTTTCTTTTAAAGCCATATGTAGTAGCACTGTTTGTAATTTTTCGTACAATTTTTCTCTACTTTATTTTCAGGCTACATATAAGAGCACTGTTTGTAACTTTGCTGGTCCTACCCTTTCAGGGCCAAAAATTCTGTAGATGTCTTAACATAAGCTGAAACAGCTAAATAAATATTGTTGCGATATCGACTGTTGATTTTACTCTAAACTATTTGTCGTATACATTTCAATCTGTTTATCCTACACGTTTTCCCACTACAGTTCCCTCTTGTACCATGTAAATCACTCCCAGATATCTTAACATATGAACAATCATCTTATCTCTTCTTCTAGGCAATACTTGTCACATATTATTTTCCTCGCTGATTCTGCGGAGAACATCCTCGTTTCTTATCCTGTCAGTCTTCAAACGCCAAAGACCGGCCGGGGTGGCCAAGCGGTTCTAGGCGCTACAGTCTGGAACCACGCGACCGCTACGGTCGCAGGTTCGAATCCTGCCTCGGGCAAGGATGTGTGTGATGTCCTTAGGTTAGTTAGGTTTAAGTAGTTCTAAGTTCTAGGGGACTGATGCCCTCAGAAGTTAAGTCCCATAGTGCTCAGAGCCATTTGAACCATTTTCGAACCCCACATTGCTAACAACTTCCTCGTATTCAGTGTCTGGGGTGTTCGAATAGTCAAGTACAGATTTATGCGCGAGTGTTCTAACTGCCGTAGATCTACAAGCTGCTATGGATTCTCGGCCTACACGCCGACCAAGTCAGCGGCTTACCTGGGGCTCAGCTCAGCTGGCTGCCCTCCCTCCGCGAAAATTCGGTTTCGAAGAGTTGATTCAGACACGGCAGATCACTTTTTCTCTTTCGACAAAAGCGTGCTGGGAATGCTCCAAGATTCAATTTTATATGCTCGTCTACCATCTTCCGTAAATGGGACTAGTATTTATGAATCATGATGTGCCCCTAGCTTTTACACTGACACACTATATGCTTCAGTGAGAACTAAACACTGAATTATGACAAATATGGAAACAAGATTACGAGAATATTCCACATAGTGTAAATTTTGCCAGTATTTCAAGATATTTTAAAAATTTGGAGATGATCACTTAAATTCGGGGACAAAATTAAAAAAAAGAGCGTGTTTCCGTCGCGCTTGCATTACGTCTACCGGGTGGTTATAATTAAAAAGCAGCCACTCACGGAAGTTCAATGTGGGCTGTAATTATCGTACGGCAGCGAAACTTGGGACACGAGGCGTAAATTTGGCTGTGTACACTGTATGACGGTATTCCATCCTCGCTGTCATTTAACAAGCGATGATGGGTAGATCACGTAACTAAGAAGGGGGTCCTGAATAGAATTGTGAAAAAGAGGAATTAGTTGCACAACATGACTAGAAGAAGGTTCGATTGGTAGGACACATTCTGAGGCATCAAGGGATCACCAGGTTAGTATTGGAGGGAAGCGTGGAGGGTAGAGGGAGACCAAGAGACGAATACACGAAGCAGATGCAGAAAGATGTAGGTTGCAATAGCTGCTGGGAGATGAAGAGCCTTGCCCAGGACAGAGTAGCATGGAGAGCTGCATCAAACCAGTCTTTGGACTGAAGACCACAACAAAACAACGTGAGTGAACGGTATGGCTATCGCGAAAAGAGAGCGTCTGCTGTTATTGAAACTGTTGTATGTGAACGGCAGAAATTATAGTGAGGTTTTAAGAGAGCATAGCCGACTGAGTGGTCTCAGGAGAGGCAAGATGTCATTTAATTGTTTCAAGAAGATGATAATGAATTTCAAAATCGCTGACGAAGTTGGTTTGGCACAGGAAGAGGAAGGCGACCCATGCCGGTGGTAGTTATTGGCTGGGTTGCTGTCCTGTAATTGACCATGCAGCATGTATCCTGGGTAGCGTTAGTGCTCGTACAGTGTCACGAGAATTGCGCATCTCATGGTGTACAGCAGGGAAAGTTTTGAGGTCTATTTTACGCTGGTACCCGTACAAGATCCAGACGGCGCACCAACTAAAACCTCGTAATCCGCAGCAACATTTTGAATTTGCTCTTCGTTTACTGGTACGTATCTAAGTTGCTGACACGTCGCCAGACAATATTCTATGGAGTGACGAGGACATTTTACATTACGGAGTCCAGTGAATATACAGAACTGCTGAATGAAGGGTACTGTTAACCCTCATGTCGTGCCTGAAGAATCATTACACTCTTCATATGTGAGTGTGAGGTGTGGATTCACAAACACTTTTATTCTCGGTCCGTTCTTGTTTGAAAACACACACAGGGCCTGTCAGACGTCTGTACGTTAAGCATGCTTAGGTAGAGCGGAACTGTATAGAAACCACAATTTTCATGCAAGATGAGGCAACACCTCATTTCGCTCGCCCAGTCAAAGCAGTCTCTCCAGAGGTTTTCCAGATGCATCGTCTGCAAGACCACATGATATAAACCCATATGACTTTTGACTCTGGCGATATCTAAAAGAAAGCGTTTACCAGGGACATGCTCGGCCTCTACCTGATATGAAGCCCAATACACAAAACCACGATGCTCAGGTTCCGTCGGAATTGCTGCGAGCAACTGTTGATCTCGTCGTTTTACGGATGCTTCAGCTCGTCGGCGCATCCAGTGCTCATACTGAACAATTTGTGTAAGGGGCGGTAAATAATAAAATCAGCAGGTTATACCTTTCTCACTTGTTTGACCATTTATGCTCTTGTCCCGTTCTTTATCTATCCCATGCGGAAAAAATTATATACGTCTTTGTTCACTTCACAGCGTCAGGTATGCACCTGGTGACCAAAATTTTGACTAATTTTTCTTTATTTTTTAAATTTTTTTATAGAGTAAATCGGTTCAGCATAAATGCGTTAGAATATCTTCTAAGTTTCACCGCCATACGGTAGTTGCAGTCCACATTGGAACTCTACGAGTAGCTGCACTTTAAGTATAACCACTCTGTATTTCTGTCCGGCGAGCAGAGACCATCCATTTGCCACTTAATCAGTCATACAGGGGCACTCATATTTGCATCTTCATTAGAGCAGTCATACGACTAACGATGAACTTTTTTGCACGGTCGTTACTTCATAATTCCACGTGTCTTTTCAAGCAGACTTAATATTCTTCGGAATGCATTTCAGTTGCAAATATCTAGCCCGAAAACAGCCCCATAGATACAATGACAAATACGTTATGAAAATTGCACATTTTTAACCATGTTACAATAAGCAGTAATAATCAGAATGCTATATAGCAATGTTCTAGAGCTATACATTTCGAACAGTTCCCTTATTCGTATCAGATTTTAATTGCGATTAAGTGTAGTGTATCTGAACAGGGAATCACGTACAGAACATTTGCGTGACCTAATTCTGAGTTCCTACTCGAATGTTTCCGTTCCCTAAGAAGCCAGATTAAAGGAATACATCGAATCTGTTGGGAAGCATCCTGCTAGATTCATTATTTGTCTGCTCGATTAGTTAGAAACTGCAACGAAAGTGTTTCGGGAAGTAATATGCTAATCACTGGAGGGCAGGCGACGTTGACGAAGTTTAGAAAACCACAATTTGCTGCAGACTGCAGAAAGATTACAGTGTCTTCAACGTAAATCTCGCGTAAGGACAAGAGAAAAGATATTAGTCTCAGACAGAAGCATACAAGCAACTATTATTCCATCGTTCCACTTGCGAGTACAACTGGGAGGGGTAGGGCTAGCAACTGTACTGTACGGAGAACCCTCCGTTCTGAACTTAACACCGGCTTTAGGAGTTTGTGCGTGGTTCTGATAGTAGAACAGTTTGATTGATTTACCATCAAGCTTACACTGAATCAGCGTTTGTGACGAGCACAAAGCCAACACCAAAGAAAAGAAAAATGCACTACCCAACAAAAGTTTGAAATACTATCGTAAAATGTAGTCTGCGACACTAGATGTCTCACTGACCTGGGCACTTCATGCATTATCCACTTAGAGCCCATATACTGGATGGTATTCGCTACTGGCGGGCTTTGTGACGATCTTCCAGTCATATAAACATACCGCTGTGCAGCGGCACACGGCGAGCAGGCCGGTATCAACAACAGCTTCATTCAGTTTGAGTCCAGCACTGCAGCAACACGCCACGTAGCGACATACAACACTTTGATTGTCAGGATAGTGGCTTTCCTTACAGCAGGTCATACACAGTAAGATGCCTATCGGTAATACGTCACTCAAAGTGATGTGTCTAGTGTATGGAGATGGTACACTACTGGCCATTAAAATTGCTACACCACGAAGATGACGTGCTACGGACGTGAAATTTAACCGACAGGAAGAAGATGCTGTGATATGCAAATGATTAGCTTTTCAGAGCATTCACACAAGGTTGGCGCCGGTGGCGACACCTACAACGTGCTGACATGAGGAAAGTTTCCAACCGATTTCTCATACACAAACAGCAGTTGACCGGCGTTGCCTGGTGAAACGTTGTTGTAATGCCTCGTGTAAGGAGGACAAATGCGTGCCATCACGTTTCCGACTTTGATATCGGTCGGATTGTAGCCTATTGTGATTGCGGTTTATCATATCGCGACATTGCTGCTCGCGTTGGTCGAGATCCAATGACTGTTATCAGAATATGGAACCGGTGGGTTCAGGAGAGTAATGCGGTACGCCGTGCTGGATCCCAACAGCCTTGTATCACTAGCAGTCGAGATGACAGGCATCTTATCCGAATGGCTGTAACGGCTCGTGCAGCCACGTCTCGATCCCTGAGTCAACAGATGGGGACGTTTGCAAGACAACAACCATCTGCACGAACAGTTCGACGACGTTTGCAGCAGCATGGACTATCAGCTCGGAGACCATGGCTGCGGTTACCCTTGACGCTGCATCACAGACAACAGCGCCTGCGATAGTGTACTCAACGACGAACCTGGGTGCACGAATGGCAAAACGTCATTTTTTCGGATGAATCCAGGTTTTTTTTACAGCATCATGATGGTCGCATCCGTGTTAGGTGACATCGCGGTGAACGCACATCGGAAGCGTGTATTCGTCATAGCCATACTGGAGTAACACCTAGCGTGATGGTATGGGGTGCCATCGGTTTCACGTCTCGGTCACCTCTTGTTCGCATTGACGGCACCTTGAACAGTGGACGTTACATTTCAGATGTATTACGGCCAGTGGCTCTACCCTTCATTCGATCCCTGCGAAACCGTACATTTCAGCAGGATAACGCACGACCGCATGTTGCAGGTCCTGTAAGGGCCTTTCTGGATACAGAAAATGTTCGACTGCTGCCCTGGCCAGCACATTCTCCAGGTCTATCACCAACTGAAAACGTCTGGTCAATGGTGGCCGAGCAACTGGCTCGTCACAATACGCCAGTCACTACTCTGGATGAACTGTAGTATCGTGTTGAAACAGCATGGGCAGCTGTACCTGTACACTCCATCCAAGCTCTGTTTGACTCAATGCCCAGGTGTATCAAGGCCGTTATTACGGCCAGAGGTGGTTGTTCTGGGTACCGATTTCTCAGGATCTATGCACCCAAATTGCGAGAAAAGGTAATCACAAGTCAGTTCTAGTATAATATATTTGTCCAATGAATACCCGTTTATCATCTGCATTTCTTCTTGGTGTTGCAATTTTATTGGCCAGTAGTGTATATAGACAGACCTCGCAGTGGTCGTCGTCGTATGACAACAACAATGCAGGATCGTTCCCTCAAATTGCCAGTTCGCAGACGCCCCACATCAACTGCCACAAATACTAGAAATGACATCTCCCGAGCAATAGGGATTCACATCTCAAACCAGACAGTGCGTAGAAGTCAGCATTAGGGTGGTATTCATTCCAGAAGATCGATGAAGTTTTGAACTGAACCAATGGAACCGACGCAATCAAAGGACCATTGTAGAAAGAAGTAATGTCATATTTGCTGACGAGACCAGGACTGCTTGCGACCGGACACTAGAAATGGGAGGGTTTGGAGAAGCGCTAGGCGACTCCAGGAACGCCGATAAGTTTGGTAAGTCTATTCTGTTTGTAGGTGGACGTATAATGTTCTGGGCGGCAATCATGATGGTATGCCGGACCCCTCTAATTCCCATCTACGGCAATTTGGCTGGTATCCGATACTGCCAAGAAGTCCTACAAACGATTGTAAAGCCCTACAGACGTGTAGTCGGTGACCACTTTTCCTAGTCGACGGCAATGTAAGACAGCACTGTACTCTTGCAGTCTCTCCATATCTTCAAAGATTCAACATCAACCGAATGCATTGGCCAGTACAGTCCCCAGACATGAATGCAATTGAGCATGCGTGGGTTCTGTTTAAGTTGGCCATTGCACTGCGTCCGAATTCACCCGACCATCTTCAGCCATTGAAGAGTAGGACCTCATACCCCAAGATAAACTTGATGGTCTCATTCAGAGCATGCCTCGCAGAGTGGAAGAAGTCATCCGTGTGCGGAGAGGACATACTCTCTTATAAAGACTGATAATCATCGAGATTAATATTTGCACTGTTTTTATTTTCAGGATGTACACTTAGGAGAGAGCCTAAATTGTTTTGTACTGATTTTTTGTAACTAACCAAAATGGTTCTTGTTTTTAGAAGGAATTATGTTTATTTTGTTTGAATGGGTGTATTATAAAAAGTTATTGTTGGAAACTCTTTGATATTCTTAACTTATCTTGAGGTACGTAATTACCCGTTAACACCATATTTCATTCTTACAAGATCCTCTGTCTTCGACAGCTCATAAAGGCCCCTCCTTTCTAAGTTCCAACAGTTTTCTTCAATTAAAACTGGAGATATTACCGTTAGCACGTGGCTGCCAACGGGAAGCCTTTTAATTCAGACAAAGTCATTATTCCGCAGAGCATCGATAAAAATGGTGCACTGAAAATCATATGCACGATGATTCAGCTGCCCCTACCAATGTCGTTTTATGCATCTCGCAATGTTACAGCTGGCCTTCATAAACTAATCAGGAGATTTTCATATTCTCTCGCTCGCTTTTTTCTGTAGGTCTAATAGTTTGGGCGTAGGGAGCGAGAGAATACGAAACTCTCATCCGTGGTTTATGAAGGCCAAATATGACCTTGTGGGTTGCATGATTTGGGCTGGACACCATTGAATCAAAGGCATTATTGGTTTGCGGCGGAATATTCTCACGAAATTCCAATCACCAACTTTCTCCACCGCATGCGAAAATATTTTGTTGACACCGGCCTACATAAGGAGAAACGATCATCACGATAAAATAAAAGATTGGAATGATAGAGATTTGAGAAGGTGGTTCGATGAATCCTCTGCCAGGTGCTCACGTGTGATTTGCAGAGTATCCATGTAGATGTAGACATTGATAGGAGCAGCTAAATCACCCCGTGTAGCCAAACAGAGTGTGTCATTTCAAATCGTGAGGTATCGTACATGCAACTGCTTATGTGACGGTCGTATTTCAGGTATTATTGGTGTCTGAAACACGTCATACGACTTAGAAACAGCAAAAGCCTCAGAAGTGCTTTTCGACCCTCCAACTGTATCCTAGAAATTGACTAAGAGACAAATAAATCCCTTGTTTGTCGTAAATCAGCCTGTTCAGTTTGCATCTTAAGATGAACACACCCATCTTCCCATCTGCGAAGTAACAGAATGATGCGCTTACAAGTACATGGAAGAACACACGTTTCCTCCAATACCGACTGTTGCACTGAATGCGATTAGCACAAAATGTGCAACCCGAAGCCCCCTGACTCCTACCGGGAGCGCCTTTCGTTCCACTTCTACACGAGCAAACCGATCTCTATAATGATGACGCTTTCGTCGATGAAAAATTTATTTTTAAACGAATCTTAATTCGCACAAACTTTCTGACTGCTAAATGACGGCCTGAGCTTCGAGCTGTAAGAAGATTGTGCAATATGCACCTCATCGGTTCTATACACACAGAAGTGATTCTTAGCATACAAATATCATATATCATACTAGAAAACCGAAACTATGACGAAGCGTGAGGCGAATTATCAAGTATAGATGGCCCGTGATTAGCTCTATACGTATAAGGCACAAGGTTTAGATCACTTCTGCGTCTTTCCACTGTTAATTATTCAAAACGTGTTCACAGTTCTGCCGTAAATCATTAAGGCTAGAGTTTAGAAGTGTCGTTTGTCTGAAATGTCACTTTTCAGTTCTCAAATTCTGTAAAACTTCATATAAGTGGGAAACATACGAAGTGACAGTTGCCCGTGGGGAATAAACAGGATCACAAAATTTGCTCCAAAGTCACTGCCGTTTCTCACTTTGAACAGTTTAATGTCTGACCTATCTACACACATCAGAAAGAGTTTCGCATCACCTCGGTTAAGAGAGTTCCGGAACCGGTACACAAAATTGGAATAGAGATCAACACAAACATCATTTCCGCCTGTTTTATTGTTCATGAAAACGACACATTGCATCCAGAATGAGATTTTCACTCTGCAGTGAAGTGTGCGCTGGTATGAAACTTCCTGGCAGATTAAAACTGTGTGCCGGACCGAGACTCGAACTCGGGACCTTTGCCTTTCGCGCGCAAGTACTCTGCCAACTTTTTTTTTTTTTTTTTTTTTTTTTTTTTTTTCCTTTATTATCAGATTGACTTGGTATATTTCACGAGAATTCAGACAACCATAGTCAAATCATCATTTAATATTAGCTGCAAAAAGAAAATCAACAAATTAGGTGAAACACAAATAAAACATTTCTTCTGAAGGGGAAGACCAACCCGTTACCCCACCCGTATGAATTTTGGGTGTATATATATACATGCAAAAGAGAGAGAGAAAAAAAAAATTACGAAAAAATACAACAAGGGAGGGGACTCGAGCTCAGGGAAGAAACAGGAATCACAGGGGAACTTAACCAACCCCTTGACGGTTAAACACAAGAAAAAGCATATTCGCAAAAAGCGTTCGGTATTGTGGTAACCGCTGCCATTTCCAATGCGCAGTTGACAAATAATGGTGAAAAACGCGGGGATCTGGGTCATTACCGCCTTCAATGACGTAATGGACATAGTAACCCAAGAGCCAAACAATCGTGTTCGTTTTCGTCTGAGGAAAATAAGAGATGTCCGGATGTAAGAAGATGTCGTCTGGGAATGCGGTTTCAGGCCCTCTAGTAAGAAAAGCTAATTGACGGCGGACCCAGAGCCAATGATCCCGTCCGCAAGCAACTAGCCTGTGAAGTAAGGTGTCAGTTTGATGACATTCCTCACACTGATCAGTCGGACGAAGGCCAATACGAAAAAGACGATCACCAGTAGGTATCAGACGGTAAATGACCTTATACCACGTTGAAACAATCTCCATCGGCAAAATGGGAAGACTAAGATGAGACCAGACCGTTTTCCATGACGTTGACGGGGAAGCAAGTTCAACAGAAGAAGGGAAACATGCTGTACCCCAACGGATTTGTAGCATGTTGGTAGTTATATGCGTCATAGAAAGTATATCAGCACCCAGAATACCGACAAGTACAAAGTATTCACGAATGTGCCGCAATTTAGGATTAATCCGTCCAACATCAACAGGAGGGGTCAGACTGGCCGGCCGGAGGCGGGAAAGTAAACGAGAGGTGACTGAATGCGGAGCCCGCGTACAGGTTAAAACATTGCGGCGGGCAAATAAGATGGACGTCTTCACTTTGATATCTGAAAGACCCAATCCTCCAAGCTTCCGAGGCCTGGCCACAACTTCATACCGGACACGGAAGACATGGCGGCGCCACAGAAATCGACTAGACAGCTGTTTCAGCCTGCGGGCCATCATCGCGGGAAGCGGGAAGACCTGCGCAACGTAGTATATTTTACTGAAGACATAGGTCTCTAAAACCCGTGCCTTGTGAAGGAGGCTAAGGGAACGGCGGTCATGTTCAAGGATCGCCCCGTGAACACGACTCGTAACCTCACGCCAATTTAGTGCCGCCATTTTGATCGGATTACGATCCACTATGATCCCCAAGGTCTTATGGCGATCGACAACCGTCGCCCAAGGAATGACGACATGATCAAAGCCTCTCAACGGCAGGAACGTGCATTTGCGATCATTAATGCGAGCACCAGCAAGACCACAAAATGAATCCAAGGTATCCTTAAGCCGCGGTATATCCTCGGCATGTCGTACTAAAACCATGACGTCATCGGCGTATGCACGGACTGCAAAAATTTCCCCCAATATATTCCAGCCACGTAAGTGCATGGTGAGATGGCGAAGTAAGGGCTCTAAGGATAGAACAAAAAGTGACATGGATAAGGGGCTTCCCTGGGGTAACCCCCGTCTGATCGATATCCGGGGGGTAGGGTGACCGTTCACAATCACCGAGACACTGATACCGGTAAAAAGATTAGTTAAGACTTGTCGAGCATCATTATTAAAGCCGACAGCGGTGAGCACTCTCGATAAAAAATCATGGCTGACGCGATCGAACGCTTTTTGGAAATCAAGAAAAAGCAAAGCCCCTGGGATATTAGCGGCAGCCGCCACCGAGATTACATCGCGACATTCGAGAACGGAAGTCAGTATCGTGCGTCCAGGCACACAGCTTTGGTGGGCGGCAATAATGGTATCGAGCAGCTTAGAGAGACGGATATTAATTGCTCGAGCGACAAGTTTATAATCAAAGTTAAGGAGAGTAATAGGACGGAGGGAATCAATTGCAGGTCGACCTGTGGATTTCGGGAGGAGGACCATTCTGCCTTCCTGAAAAGGAGCAGGAAGTGAGACTCCCCGCATCACTTCATTTACCATTGACGTTAAGGTGTCACCAATGAGCGGCCAAAATTGAACATAGAACTCCTTAGGAATACCATCTAATCCAGGCGACTTGAGGGACTGCGATCCTGCAACAACATCATATATGTCATCCTTCTGAAAGGGACGCAGAAAGGCGTCGTTTAATTGAGGAGTGACGACGCGAGGCAGCAAGGAGGTAAAGTCGTCAAGAGAGGTTTCCGCCGGGACATGAGTATCGTACAGATCAGTAAAATAGGTGTAAACGAAGTCAGAAATGTCGCGGTGAGAGGTGAACACGCGGCCGTCAGCGGTTGTGAGGGAGGCAAGGCACCCACGTTTCCGGCGCGACCGTAAACGGACTAGATGGTAGAGTGACGTCAGTTCCTCTTGTAGAAGGGAACGTGGTTGAGACCTCGTCCGCAGGCCCTCCATTTGAATGCGTTTGAGCTGCAGCAATTTGGCTTTGATGCGCTGTATATCAGTAACCCGGAGGGGAGCATGCGTAGCACTATCGTACAGTTGACGTAAGACAGAATAGTAAAATTCTTGCGTTCGTCGATCTTCTGCCACCTTCGCAGCCCCAAAACGCATGAGAGCCCTACGGATGTGAGGTTTTGCATACAGTGTCCACCATGCCACGATAGACGGGTACCGGTCCATAGTACGAGAACAACGAGTCCAAATGTCCTCCAGGACGATACCAAGGGAGGTATCTTGCAAATACGCGATATTGAGCATCCAAGGAGGACGAAACAATTTTACCGGTTGTCACTCGTAATTAAACGTAACGGCTACAGCGCAATGATCAGTAAAACAGGCTGGTATTACATCAACAGCCAGAAGTTGCCCACACAAGGAATCGGAAAGGTAAAAGCGATCGAGGCGACTGCTAGACGTGGGAGTAAAGTAGGTATGTCGCACAAGTGTAGGATAGCGAGAAACCCACACGTCACGCAGGTGCAAGGAGCGCACAAGGTCGTCGAGTTCTTTACTGAAATTAAAATTAGGAGACTGATCTACCGGCCGTAGAACACAATTGAAGTCCCCACCTAAAATTATCTTTGTCGGGGATTTACGAAGCAGGTAAATGACTTCTTCTTTATAGAAACTCGAGCGTGCGGTAGTACAACCCGAACCAGAAGGGGCATAAAGAAGGAGTAAACTGAGATCATAAAACGTGCACCCGATCCCCCTTCCACTGTCAAGTACTTCGAAATTCATCAACGGAATGCCTTCTCTATAAAACAAGGCAGTGCCCGTAGAAAGTTCGGAAGCGACATTAAAAAACGTCGAGAACCCAGGAATGGAAAACTGGTCGAATAGGACTTCCTGTAAAAAAACAACATCTGCCCCAGACTGAGAGATAAACTGTCGCAAAGCGGCGAGCCGAAGCTCAGAACATATTCTGTTAATATTCAGAGTAAGAAATGTATATGCTTGCATGGAACTTCAACCTAGAAAGAAAAACAAAGATCGGTAGAGAGCCGTCAGCTGACGGAGCAGCATACAAGTAATCATACCAGAAACAAGCGCTGAACCACAGAGAGAAAAACTACGAAACAGAACCCTCATCTTCCCACTGCTTTTTCTTCGGCCGTGACGCGGCTCTCCGTGGCTGTTTACGGATTCGACTGCGGCTCCGCGGTGCCGACGCTGCAGCGTTCGGCTGCGTAGGAGCATCATGTAGACATTCCGTGTCAGATTGCGAGAGAGAGGCCTCTACATCCCACTCGTCCGCAGACATGGGTTCACGGTGGGACAGTTGGTGAATAACAACGGGATCCACTGGCTCTGGAGAATCAATCAGTTGTTTGATGGGAGGAGGCTGTGACCCAGAGGGGGCGACAGAAATTCCAGAAGGGGGATGCGAAACAGAGTCAATAGGAGAAGTGTCAGAGAGCACCGGAGAAGACACGTGGCAACCAGAAGCAGGTTCCGTCACGGGCGTCTCCGAAGAGGCTGCCGCGGTAGCAGGAACAACGTCAGATAAGGTGTCAGGGAGCTTCTGCAAAGGCGTGATAGCACCTGTGGCTTCCTCATCCACGATTTCCGACTGAGAAAGAGAGTCCTTTACCGGAGGCCCATCGGAAGGGCGAGCCAATAAGGAAGATTCATCAGCCGCATCATCCTGTGTTCGCCGACGCTTGTTGTGAGAAATCAGCGCGGGAACATCGGAATTATGGGCAGCAACATCCCTACTCAAGGGCAACGGGGGAAAATCACGGCCGTTGTCGGGCAACGGATCACTGCGTCCCTCAGTAACAGTGAGCGATTCAGTCCGAGATCCTTGCGGGAGAAGATCAGCTAAAGTCAATTTTTTACGCTGTTCGTATGTAGGTTTTAATACCACCACACGCCGCGGACAATTAGTACGGAAATGACCAGTTTCATTACAATAATAACATGTTCCTTCCTGGCCACTGTACGTGATATGGACCCTATAACCACATACCTGTAGGTGAGAAGGAATAGGTTTTTTGACCACCATTTCCACCGACCGAATACCACTATATACCTGTAAGCGGTGCTGAGCAGACCAGCGTTCCTTTCGAATATGGCGTACGTCCCCATAAGGAAGCAAAACGGACTTCAGAAAAGAGTCGTCAACCTCGGGCGGAAGGTTAAATACCCGAACATTCGTATATACCACTTCTGCATTTGCCAAGAGAACCATACTAGTGGAACCATCACGGTGCGTAAAGGGTACCTGAGAACCATGACGAGAAAGTAGCCTATCAACCTGGAGCGGGTCAAGAAACTTAACAAAAAACACATATAATTCGCTGTCGAAATATGCGGTATGCACCTGATCAGTAGTGACCTTAACTGTATCGACTAACCAGTCATGTATCTCCAAAGAAACGGGCTGGACGTGACGCGTGGATTTGTCAAAGGTAAAACTGACTGTACCTGTACGCGGAACTTTCGTGGGAACCATGGTGGACATCACGGCGAGAGACGACGCCGCGACAGGAAGGGCCGCACGAACACCAAACACCAGCCGACAACCAGCGATGCGACGCGCACGGAGACCAACACGGCACTAAACTGACAGGAGGAAAACACGCTGCGCTACGGTAGAGGCGGAACTAAGAGCACGACCTAGTCGCCCGACGCGCGAAGCGAGAATATCAACTGAGCTACGCAAGCACGACTCACGCACCGTCCTCACAGCACTTGCCCGCGAAAGGCGAAGGTCCCGAGTTCGAGTCTCGGTCCGGCACACAGTTTTAATCTAACAGGAAGTTTCACTCATTGCATGTTGTACCACTATACAGCGAGCCCTTCAGCGGTGGTGGTCCAGATAGTTGTACACACCGGTACCTCTAATACCCAGTAGCACGTCCTCTTGCATTGATGCATGCCTGTATTCATCGTGGGATGCTATCCACAACTTCAACAAGGTGCTGTTGGTCCAGATTGTCCCACTCCTCAACGGCGATTCGGCGTAGATCCCTCCGAGTGGTTGGTGGCTCACGTCGTCCATAAACAGCCCTCTCAATCTGTCCTAGGCATGTTCCGATAGGGTTCATGTCTGGAGAACATGCTGGCCACTCTAGTCGAGTGAAGTCATTCACTGTAGGAAGTCATTCACAAGATGTGCACAATGGGGACGCGAATTGTCGTCCATGAAGACGAATGCCTCGCCAATATGCTGCCGATATGGTTGCACTATCGGTCGGAGGATGGCATTCACGTATCGTACAGCCGTTACGACGCCTTCCATGACCACCAGCGGCGTACATAAAGCCACCCCAAAACCCCAGGGAACCTCTACCTTGCTGCACTCGCCGGACAGTGTGTGTACGCCGTTGAGCCTGACCCAGTTGCCTCCATACACGTCTCCAATGATTGTCTGGTTGAAGGCATTTGCGACACTCATCGGTAAAGAGAACGTGATGCCAATCCTGAGTGGCCCATTCGGCATGTTGTTGAGACCATCTGTACTGCGCTACATGGTGTCGTGGTTGCAAGATGGACCTCGCCGTGGACGTCAGGAGTGAAGCTGCGCATTATGCAGCCTATTACACAGTTTGAGTCGTAACGCGACGTCCTTAGGCTGCACGAAAAGTATTATTCAACATGGTGGCATTGCTGTCAGGGTTCCTCCCAGTCATAATCCTTAGGTATTGGTCATCCACTGCAGTAGTATCTCTTGGGCGGCCTGAGCGAGGCATGTCATCGACAGTTCCTGTCTCTCTGTATCTCCTCCATCCCAGAACAACATCGCTTTGGTTCACTTCGATAAGCGTGGACACTTCCCCTGTTGAGAGCCCTTCCCACTCCGAGACGCCTCGACACTTCCCTTGTTGAGAGCCATTCCAGGCACAAAGTAACAATGCTGACGCGACCGAACCGCAGTATTGACCGTCTAGGCATGGTTGAACTGCAGACAACACGAGCCGTGTACCTCTTTCCTGGTGGAATGACTGGAACTGATCGCCTGTCGGACGCCGTCCGTCTAATAGGCGCTGCTCATGTATGGTTTTTTACATCTTTGGGCGGGTTTAGTGACGTCCCTGAACAGTCAAAGGGACTGTGTCTGTGATACAATATCCACAGTCAATGTCTGTATTGAGGAGCTGTGGGAACCGGGGTGACGCAAAACTTTTTTGACGTGTGTATTTTCTGTTTTAAGTCCTTGACCACGGTTTATCAGAGAGAAAAGTGGGAAACTAGCCAAACAATTGGTTAAACATGTTCAGAGAAGCGCTTAAAACATAGGGGCTTTTCATCCTTCCGCAGTGTACCCTTATTGATAGTAATGATCTCAGTGGATGGCAGTCGCAGTAAACTCGAACAAATTTTTTGCAATTTTTGAGAGCGTGACATGTTCATACAACTGCGCCGTAACGGACTACTGCAATACCGCTCACTATTTTCTGTGCTTGCGGTAATACTGTTCTATTATATGCAACGTCTGACACAAAAACAACGGGGTGGGGAACTGATAGACTTCTGTACTGACAGAATGCATGCGGAACTATCGACACTGCTATATATGCTAACACTTCTGCATTCATACGTAGGAACACAAACGTGAAATGGTATTGGAAATCACACACAATAACAATAAAACAACACTTAATTAACACTGTAATTAATTGTAGTACGTAATAATTGGAAATTTTCCGTTTGTGAACTATCACAAACAATGGACATCGTTAATACTGTCAGAGACATCCAATAAGCAGACTGCAAATAATCGTTATATGAAATATCTGGCAATGTTCGGTTCTATCAGTAATGTAAAACACACAAAGTAAATTTTTGTTTCGTATGTTGTTCTGCAGCCTCAATAAACTGTGTGAAATGCACACCACTGCTTACTACTTTTTTATATACATTTTTAATTTACTGCTACTGGTTTCGTGTACAGGTCATTTTCAAGCGGTACCTAGATACAAGCAAGCTATTATTAGTGCATTTGTCTATGTATGTGTACATAAAAGTATGTAATAGTTGTGCATGGTTGTACATTTATGAGTCAGATATTTGGTTTGATATTAAATTTATATCTTCGACGGAAATCGATTCACATCGTATGTAACATTTAAGATTATCCTTATTTTCGAATTAAGTGTCACTAATAAGAATTTTTGTCGAAGTTCTCAACACATTTTTCATTGCAGAGCTCTGTTTATCCTTTTAAGATGTTATTCGGTTTGCCGGCTCTGGTGGGCGAGCGGGTCTAGGCGCTTCAGTCTGGAACCGCGCGACCGCTACGGTCGCAGGTTCGAATCCTGCCGCGGGCATGGATGTGTGTGATGTCCTTAGGTTAGTTAGGTTTAAGTAGTTCTAAGTTCTAGGGGACTGATGACCACAGATGTTAAGTCCCATAGTGCTCAGAGGCATTTGAACCATTTTTTTGTTATTCGGTTTTTTGAAAAGTGTATTTTCTCGAAGATTCTCATGTAGTTTTCTTTTTCGGCTCTATGAAGCATTAAGAGATTAGTACTTACGTCTACTGTAGATGCTGATTTTCTCGAAGATGCGTACCAAACATGGAGAGGTTGTTCTCGATTTTGTTTATGTGTTCTTTGTATCTTGTAGTACGTTTTCGTGCCGTTTGTCCGATGTACAACATGTCATACTCACTGCATTTTATTTCTCTATACACTGAGGCCACAAGATCATGTAATAGCGATATGCACATATACAGATGGTGGTGGTATCGCATACTAAGGTATAAAAAGGCAGTGCATTAGCATAGCTGTCATTTGTACTCAGGTGCCTCATGTGGAAAAGTTTCCACGTGATTGTGGCCGCACGACGCGTATTAACATACTTTAAAGGCGAAATGTAGTTGGAGCTAGACGCCTGAGAGATTCCATGTCGGAAATCGCGATGGTATACAATACTGCGAGATCCACAGTGTCAGGAGGGTGCCGAGAACACCGGATTTTATGTATTAACTCTCACCACTGACAACGCGTTAGCGTGGAGTTGCCAGTGGTAACAGACAAGCATCAATGAGTGAAATAACCGCAGATATCAATGTGGACGCGCGACCGACGTATCTGTTAGGACGACGCGACGAAATTTGACTTTAACAAGATACGACAACAGACGACTGATACAGGTGCCTTTGCTAACAGCACGAAAGCACCTGCTGTGCCTCTCCTGGGCCTTATCGGTTGGACCGTAGAATACTGGAAAATAGTAGCCTGGTGAGATGAGTTCCGACTTCAGTTTGTAACAGCTGATGGCACAGTTCGGGTGTGGCGCAGGCCCCACGAAGCCATGGACCCAAGTTGTCAACAAGGCACTGTGCAAGCTGGTGGTGGCTCCATAATGGTGTGGGCTGTGTTTACAAGAAATGGACTGGGTCCTCAGGCCCAACTGAACCGACCGATCTTTGACTGGAAATGGTCATGTTCGGCTACTTGAAGACTATTTGCAGCCTTTCACGGACTTCATATTTCCAAACAATGATGTAATTGTCATCGGGCCACAGTTGTTCGTGATTGGTTTGAACAACATTCTGGACGATTCGAGCGAATGGTTTGGCCACTAAGATCGCCCGACATATATCCCATCAAACATTTATGGGACATAATCGAGAGGTTAGGTCGTGTACAAAATCCTGCGCCCGCAACACTTGCGCAGTTATGGACCGCTGTAGAGGCAGTATGGCTCAATATTTCTGCAGGGGTACTTCCAACGACTTGTTGCATCCATGCTACGTCTAGTTCCTGCAATACGCCGGGCAAATTGAGGTGCGACACGATATTAGGAAGTATCCCATGACTTGTCACCTCAGTGTGTAGAAACTGAAGTCACTTCCTCGCCTCTGTTTATAATTGCAGACTAATCTCAGGAACTGATGTATGGATTTTGAACCAGTTTTGACTAATGGATACACTTATCCGGAGATTTTTTATGTAATTTGTAAGTAATTTGTACAAATTGTCCGATTTATAATGAATTAAACTTTAATTGTGAAAGTGACGTCATTACCACCTAGCTAGCAGTCGCCATAATTCGAGAGAAGAGCAATTACGTGAAAGAGCAAAATCCATACAATTTACATCTGATATTGTGGTTAATCGGCAAAGCGTCTGGTTATAAACCGAAAAGTTGTACGAGCGAATCCTAGTTGTGTCTATTTTTTCTCGCCCTGCCTTTTAACCTAGCATTCCCATTTCAGTGGTGGAGATTCGCCAAAAACGAAACGTAGCTGGTAGTCCCCGTTACGCTGAAGCTCCCCTTTTTCTTAGTTGGAAACGTTCAAGTCGGCTAAGTGCTGTCCAGTTGACTGGAATCGTTTCGCAGCAACTGCTCAGCGAAAATAGCATATGAATGCAAAGCCTGTGGTTTTCAGCTCTTTGTGTATAAAGTAAAACCCAGCGTGGGTTCCAGCTTTGCTACGTTCGCAGCAAATGACTCAGCTTTCAGCTTTCTACTTTCTTTGAGTCAAACGTAGACGCGAACACCATTCTCTGCGTAGTGGGAGCGAAAAATATTATTTGTTCGGACATTTTCGAAAGATGCAAAAGATTAGTAAACGAATCTCCTCTGGCGACGCGTTTCAAAATATGATGACAATTTGAGATAGCCAATTTCTGTTTTTCTCACATTAGCAATCTCAATTCTCACTCTTAATCCACTGCAAATCTTTCGAACAACGAGCAGTGGGTTACTGAACTTTCAAGTAACTAGGTCATCATGTGACGTGAGACTTACAATTTAAAATAATCAGCCGGCCAGTGTGGCCGAGCAGTTCTAGGTGCTTCAGTCTGGAACCGCGCGACCGCTACGGTCGCAGGTTCGAATCCTGCCTCGGGCATGGATGTGTGTGACATCTTTAGGTTAGTTAGGTTTAAGTAGTTCTAGATTCTAGGGGACTGATTGCCTCAAATTTTAAGTCACATAGTGCTCAGAGCCATTTGAACCATTTTGAAATAATCAAATATTCTTAACCAGTAGGTTCTCCACAATCGTTTGGGAACAGCTGCATGACGAAAAACCTTGAGAATCCAAAATGTGTGGCTTTTTACTTTCTATGCTTCAAGTAAAACGCTTTCCGGAAAACTTCTTCGGTACCTTTGGTTCGTTTGCATCCAGTTCGTCCTTTTAGCTCAGAAGATGGCTCAACTTTCAGCTTTCTCTATACCTTGAATAAAACCTAGATGTGGACAATATTCTTTGCTGGCGCGGCGAATAAGGCTTTATGGCAAATAACTGCGGCAATGAGTCTCAACAATTCAATGCATTACAGTGCGCACTAAGATTCACAAGAAGTGTGCTGTAACACAAACTAACAATGTAGATGACATGTGCCATCTCAGCCCTCATACACATACCTCATGATTTGTATACAATTTTTTCGTTGGTTGTAAATAGATTACTTATATCACGATGTACTTACATCATGATGTGCTTCCATCATTGCCATGAGATGTCACACTAAACGCAAATTCAATATGGAACACATCACATTCACGTCTCCAGATAATTTTGCTATCATGCGCTGCTTACATCGTGTAAGTTATATGAAAGTGATGATGTTCACTTTATAAACGTTGCTCTTTGAACAGATTCATTCGTTAGCCGCAAAATCAAATACTGTACACCAGTCAAGTCGAGTGGCCATAGATACTTAATGCTTCCATTGTGAAGCCAGTCCCCTCTGCTAGTTTTATATACTCATATTGCTCATTGGTCGTGTTTCATAGCTTTGTCTGTAACATGTATTATCTTCATTCTTAGTTCATTCGCTATAGAGAACCTAATTTTAACATAATATTTACGAAATATGTTACTTGTTTTTTCAAAACTATTTCCCATTTATGGTAATATAACAAAATTTTCTTTCTTCGTCTGCTAATGTTATTTCCTCATTTTCATTTGTACACTGGGCACTAATTTTCCTTCTTTGTAACCATTATTTATGTTTCCATTTTAATGGTATCTATTTCCACCTTCATATTTTCTGTAGTAGGAGGAATTTTAATCACGGGTTCTATTCTGACAAGAAAACACGCTGTTTTGTGTGTTAGTGAGTGACATGATGAGTTAAGTCTTAACAGTCTAGCAAAACAAAGTAAATCATAATTGAGAAATAGCATTTACGAACTTACAGCGTAAGTAAAAAAAATACAATGAAACTAAATATTACATATTTTTATGCAGACTTATGTAGGTATATGCAGCAATAATAGCTTGATTGTATCTAGTTACTGCCTGAGAATGAGTTAGCAATAAATATAAATATCTACAAAAATGCTGTGGTATAGTGGACTACCATTTCAATAGTACGCATATCACACATAATAAACGTACGTGATTTTGAACTGAATTTCTCTGAATATACGTTTTTTAAGTTTAAAATTTTAAAGAAAATAAGAGGTACATAATTCTATATTTTTCAACAGTTTGCGAAGTCATTTACATAAAGATAATTAATTGTCCAGAAAATGTTTCAGTATATCTGCAAGCAAATTTGCGTTGACCTGGCTTCAAGTGGAGTAGGGCGAAGGACACTTACACAATAAAAGCCAAATAATAATCGAACTATAGGCAGTCTCTCAGAAAGTGCACATCTCTAAAATTAAAATCAGTTACTGAGCAACATTTGATATTGTGTTACTCCATTCAGTGCAGCTTTTGTGTTGGAATGCTCCTTGGCACACTGTGCACAAGATGGTGGAGACACAGTCACTGAAGCGTGTCTGATTCATCAACGGCGACCCTCCAAAGGTCATTCGGTTTGCGAGAAGGGTTCCAACGGCGACACACTGGAAATTTCAACTGGCCACAAGCAGGCTCAGTCCAGTTCGTTTCAGCACATACCGGAAGCCCTTCCTTTCGTATGATTTCCTTCCCCCAAAGAAAATGTCCACGAGGAGAGTCCAGTGTTCTCCTGCATCACCCTCTTGAAAGACGAACTCAATTGGTGAAATTTTGACTGAGTCTGGACTATAAGTGGCAGGATTCTATTCGATACTGCATACCTTTCAAATTATCCTTGTCAGCAATGAGAGACGTCCGACGTCTATACATGGTACGTAACCAAAACATGACTGATGTGGCTCCCGCAGAACCCATGAAACTGTAGGCCTGACTGCTCCACACTCTTACACGACGATCATCAGGTATCAGACTGGTCTTCTAGTCACTTGTGAGGAGAACCAGCCATCAATGACCTAGATTCTATACGAGCTCTACAGCTGCTCATCCGACATGTGTGGGAAAAGTAATGAGACTGACATCCCTTCAAACAATCTGCCAAAACTGTTATCCTACTTGTGGAGGCCGGTGTGTTCATCCCTTCTGGATGCTCAGTCAGAGTTTCATCTCAGTACAGCCATCAGGCGGCTTTTAAGAGCGGCTTCACTGAGCTGTGTTTTTGCTGTGTGTTACGAAAATTGAACAGTGGAATTCAGAGAACCGTTACGCCATTACGTTTTCTGGTGAACTTGGGAAATTCGCGAGCGTAATCTTAGAAAAGTTGAAATACACCTATGGGAAACATTTCTTATCAAGAGCTTAAGTTTTTCGTTGACATAAATAATTTTTGGAAGGCCGAGAACACGTGTGAGACGAACCTCGCTCTGGGAGACCTCCAATTTCAAAAACCGATGAAGGCGTCGAACGTTCGTGTACTCTTGTGAGATTAGACCGAAATTTAACAATAACGATGATGAGTGAGCTGTTAAAATTTTTTTGCGTACATCAAACTTTTGCCGAAGTTTTGCACATCTGAAAAGTTTGTAGCAAAATGGTGTCAAAGTAGCTCACAACTAAGCAGCATGACAATCTAAGGAACGTGTGCGTTGATTTTCTTGAGGGGACTGTGAATGATCACTAACGGTTCAGTCGTGTGATCAGAGGTGATGAACAGTGGATTTTTTTAGTACAATCCTGAGGCAGGACGTCAAAGTAAGGAGTGGGACACTGAGACATATCCTCGACCGTAAAAAGATCGAATGAGAAAATCAAAGATCAAAATAATGCTGATTTGGTTTTTAGAGAGTAGGGGTATCGTGCAAAAAGAATTTGTTCCTCCAGGAAAGATTGTCAACCAAGTGTTTTGCAAAGATGTCCTTGAAAGGCGCAGGAAAAGAGTGGACCGAGTGAGACCAGACTTTGCAGACAAGTGGATACTGCATCACGACAACGGCCGGTGTCAAACGGCCACATCCATCACGGAATTTTTGAGCTCAAAAGTCATTCCTGTTGTTCCACAGCCCCTCTGTTCACCTGCTATCAGTTCTTCTGACCCTACTAGTTGACGTCTTTCAGCGCTGCTACCGCGACTGGAAATAACGACTCTGCCAGTCTACATCTGACGGAGGGAACTAGTTTGAAGAGGAAAATGTTCTTGTTGGAAAAAGTAAAACCTTTGGTGGAGTAAACATCAGTCTCATCACTCACGTATCTCGCATTCATCACGCACCATGGTGCGCAGGACTTTGTACTGTTGTTCGAAATGGACGCCTAGACGATGGCGTGGAGGAGGTCGCGTCCTGTATGGGTCAGCACAGCTGTCGTCTTTGCTGTTGCTTTCCCGTCGGTAAACCTGCTACAACTGAACTGCGTCTCATTTAAATGTACATGATGTTTTTCCACTATTTATTATAATGTTATTAATTGTTATTTCAATATCGAGACGAGAAGGAAGATGTTGCAGCATGTTTGCAAAATGTATGTTATTAATAGGTATTGAACTTTTTACGTTCTTGTTATTTAAGTTTTGAAACAAAACATTTCTGTAAAGTCTGAGCTCTTCCTGAGAAAATAACAATTTAATATGTTGAAAAGCGTGGTATTCGGTAGGGAATAGGGAAGCCATTAGACCGGAGAGCTGGCAAGTTTTTCCTGCCGTGTCCCCGTTTCTGGGACGCATTTCTGCAGGAGACGTGCGCAGTAGCCAGACACAGAGAAGCGCTATGGGGCACACATGTGGCCGTGTCGCGTTTCGTTCCTGGAACACCTCTTTGGAACGAGGAGGGCGGCGCACAGACGGAAATGCGAAGTACCTAGCTAGTCGTGGTTGAGGGTAGTCGCGTAATAGTCTCCCCTTCAAGTACTCAACATTTCGTGCTAACACTGGTGAGAATCAGACAGTCGTTATTTCACGATTGAGCAATTCGTCTCTAATAGGTTTTAGCTATAGATACAACATGTTTCCAGACAAAAATACTATGTTGTAGGAATTAATCATGGTGCATCAAGAAGGTTTCCAGAAGGTAGAGATAATAGTGTGTTTGGTCCATCTAATTAACGAGAGACGCGAAGACATGTAGAAATAAATATGCGCCAAATTCTGAACTGCACTGCGTCAGACAAGCTACTGGCAATGTATTTCGCAGTTAACTTTGTAAAGAAAAGTCAGACTAGTGTTAAAAATTATTGTGACGAAAGTATGTTTTAGATTAATACGGAAACAGTTTCATTTCGAAGTGTTAACTTTTTATTTGAAGCACCTTTAATTTACTTTGCTTAAATCCTGTCTAAATGTCATTAATTATTAAGTAAGAAAATCATTGCATCTAATATTACGTTAACGTGTTTCATTCACAAAAGAATGTGGAGACACAAATTTTTCAGGTATTATATTATTGCAGTACTTGACTAAATTTTGACTAAATTCATTTACTAGTTTATCAAGACTAAATTAAATTTTGTTAAAAAGTGTGATTAATTTCGTTTTTAGGCTCTAAGCCGCTTCATGGACTGCATTTAATAAGCGACTAGTACAAGTGACAAGTGGCACATGAAAGGAGAATGGCTGCGAACTTAAATGAAGCTTCATGTACCATATTTGTGGAAGTAGTGCAATAGCCTTATGTGTATTCTTTTAAGATTAATTATGATAATAGTATTTAATACATATTCAAATAGACCCAGTTTTGTAACAATGGATGTCCACCTTGAGGCACAATCAACATACTGACACAGCATATCATAAGTTCCTTGAACCTGGCCATATGTACATGGAATGTGACACTGCAAAGAAACACTTCAAATATGTATTTGTTCCTTAAGACATGATAGAAGCGTTGAAAGAGGTCAGCCTATAGCTTATCACAATGCAAATGATAGCAGAAAACTTTCTTTCATTTAAAGTCATGGATGCCATAGCAAAGGACAAAGTTGCTAAAGACACTCAAGAAAACAAAATAAAATGGAAGAATGTTAGTATGAACAGAATCAGGAAAGAAAATCCTCTAACAGTGCGGTTAAAGTATTCACTAAAACGTGATCTTGAGTTTATTGAAACAGGTTTTAGAAGGCACAATACTGGTCGCACATCACTACTTCTTCTGCACCCTTTGCGTCGATATGAGTATGAAATAAAGTTTGAGACGTAGAAAAATCTTCAGGATATGAAGAACTACATCGGTTCAATTTATCACGAGTTCCATAACAATATATTCCATTTCTAGACGGCAGTTACCATGAATGTAATAAGAAGTAGTGGAGTAACAAGAGGACATGATCAGAGAAGAGGAAAGGGAGGTCTAAAAGGTGCACAACGCAATGGTACAACATGACGAGTGTTGCCCCAGGAAGGACATTTTTCAAGAGATACCACAGGAGGCAATGATTCTGATTCTGTATTAAGGCACTGACTGTGAGAGGATTATAGAAAGTGGCAATGAATAATCTCTTGTACATGTTGGAACCACACCAAGATACTTTTGTTGTGGTGTTTATTTTATCTTTGTTATTTACCTACGTCTTTCAGCTTTCTATACTCATTTTGCATTACTTACGAACATATCCTTGTTTTGTAACGATCAATTATTGAAGTATGAGTAGCATGATTATAGTATTAAACGAATCTCTAGTATAAAGCACCATAAAGAATACATTTTTGTACTTGTACCTGTTTTACTCTAAAAACTTTTAATATACAAGGTGTATAAATATTTTAATATATTATAAAAAATAATGCAGAAGCACTACAATCTTGATACAGCTTTACAGGGAACTAACTGATGATTAGAAAAAAAATTGATATCTTGATAGTAATTGAGGTAATTTATGAGTAGTCATTTAACTTAGGCAGTCATTTAGTCAGTTTTCTTCGGCAAGCACTTCTACCAATTTTACTCTCAGCCTCTAAACTGTTACAGGGTCAAGTATGTAGAAATTTAGCTCTTCCAGCTGCAGGTCATGCGCGCCGATTATGTAGGTGTACCATCGCTCGAGCACCCACCAAATTTTTAGTTTGATAAAAACAAAACAAAAAAATTATCACTTGCCTTTATCAAAAAATAAGGAAATGCTGGGTGGTTGTAATTAAACTTTCCCTATTTAACATGTTATAACACGGAAACTAATTAATGTATGAGTACCAAACTTGGCGGCATTAATGTTCAGAGTATGGGGCGCATGATTTCCGCGTGGAATAGTGCAGTTCCATCTTTGGCCACCAGGTGCTGTAATCAGTCATCATGATTCATAGTCTCACACAACTGGCCAGTCCCAGTGCATTTGTTGACGTGTCAACATGAGCTTGGACAAAAGGAGCATTGGTGAAGCTCTATAACCAAAGCAACAGTAATGCTGCAGCTGCACTTCGAGGATATCGCCGGCTGAAAGGATTCCGGAAGGGTTCTCATTCTCCACCTGCTGTGAGGGGCATGATGGAGTTCGAATCAACTGGCGTCGCTCTGGGAAGAGGCCGATAACCTGTTGCACCACAGGTGGTTTATGAAGTCGCTGTTGCTGTGGCGCCGGCCGCTGTAGACGAGCGGCTCTAGAGGCTTCAGTCTGGAACTGCGCGACCGCTACTGTCGCAGGTTCGAATCCTGCCTGGGGCATGGATATGTGTGGTGTCTTTAGGTTTGTTAGGTTTAAGTAGTTCTAAGTCTAGGGGACTGATGACCTCAGATGTTAAGTCCCATAGTGCTCAGAGCCATTTGAACCATTAGTTGCTGTGGCAGATAACGCTGCGTGCAATTCCCGATCGTCAAGCGGTATGCGGCCTGTGTCACGACGGTTGAACTTCCCATGGTCCATTGTACGGAAGGTGCTTCGAACCATTGCCAGATGGTATCCGTGCAAGATCCATATCATACTGCAGCTTGCACCATGGGACGCACACCGACATGTTGACTTCACTCTCCACTTTCTCGCAAGGATTTTAGTTCACAAGGGCTGGTCCTGGACCATCCTATGGACAGACGAAGCTCATTTTTCTCTGATAAGTTAGGTGTGTGACTAGGGCCTCCCGTCGGGTAGACCATTCGCCGGGTGCAAGTCTTTCGAGTTGACGCCACTTCGGCGACTTGCTCGTCGATGGGGATGAAATGATGATGATTAGGACAACACAACACTCAGTCCCTGAGCGGAGAAAATCTCTTACCCAGCCGGGAATAGAAACCGGGCCCTTAGGATTGACGTTCTGTCGCGCTGACCAGTCAGCTACCGGGGGCGGACATAGGTGAGGTGAACACACAGAATAGCCCAGTGTTGGGATCTTCACCACCAGTCACTGTGCATCAAGTTCCGCTATTGTGAGCGTGTCACCGCATGGTGTGGCTTCACGGCTACGTTCATCACTGGCTGATTATTTTTTGAACAGATTGGCGCTCAAGGACCAAAGAGGTGCAGTGAGACTGTCCAGCGTTACTGCGATATGCTTCGCCAGCACGTCATACCTCTCTACTGGAGAGAGACGCATTGAACTTCAACAGTTTGCATGCAACATGGGGCTCCACCGCATATACCTCGTGAAGTTCACATGCTTCTCTGAAACATATTAGGAAACGATCGAATTATCAGCCGATCGTTTGCAAATGCTTGGCCAGCACGATCACCTGATCTCACTCCCTGTGATTTCTGGTTGTGGGGCTGCCTGAAGGACAGGATTTACTAGGGGAACATTCACTCGTGTGCTGACCTGAAGTGCAGCATATCAACAGCGATAGCCACCATACCTACGGACATGCTTCGTTCTGCTGTGCAGATTGCAATCCTGCGCTTTCAGACTCTTCTGGACGCATCAGTGTCATATTGAGCCCCTGTTGTAGTAGTAATGCTACCGGTATGTAATGGTACGATGTACTGTAGTAGAACATTAAAAGTGTTTCACTTGAACTGATTCTGCCTTATTTCTCTTCTCCATGTCCTTGAAATTAATGCTACCAATTTTGGTATTCATACGGTAATTAGTTTCCTTGTTATAACGTGTTGACTAGGGAAAGTTTCATTATAACCACCACTGAGATGGAAATTAAAATTTCTGACTTCTGAAGCATAGCTGTTTGTTTCAGATGTCTTTGTGCAAAGACAACCAAGCAACGCCCTCTCCCCGTCCTTGCGTTTGTCTGGCTGAGTCAAAGCCACTACGCAGAATAACGGTCGCACTATACTGTCGTGCGGCTTCCTAGCGTAGTGGTTGCATTACCACCTACCACGCAGGGGGCCCGGGTTCGATTCCCGGGAGGGGACTGTGTGTTGTGTGTCTTTCATCATCGTTGAAGCAAGTCGACGATGTGGCCTTACCTAAAAGGACTTGCAATACGGCGGCCGAACTCCCCCGAATGGGGCCTCCCGGCCAACAATACCACACGATCATTTCCACTTCCACTATACTGTGAATGGGACTCTGCCGTTTCGCCTTTATTTCATGTTTCCTTACAACTGTCAGGCTTCAATACCTCCACTGCATTCGTCAACAATTGTTTTACAGTATCTGCTTGCCAACATTGAGAAAAAATAGAGAATCATCCGAGACACAAGGAAACTGATTGCTATAGACTATCTCAACTGTTACTTTTTTTTTAACTTAACAGCTGCGTGGTTTAAGACTTAAGTTAAATTGTTTTCACGTAATATTGATTGTTTTCGTTTTGTTTGTTGAGACAATGGCTTTGAAGGACACGGGAGCTTATATTGTAGACTGAAGGGACATTACCGCATTAATATCTAATACAAAGATGCGTATTGATGAGATGCGTGAAGCAAAAGCTCTTTGCCGGGCAAGATTTTCGCGGTTTTCAAACGCTGCGCGATTACTGGACACGTGTGGAAAGCTGAAACACAATATTGAGTATTTTTTCTATACATACTTTCGAATTCGAACAGTTTCCTAGCGGTCGGCGGTCCCCGACAATAGTGGAAAGAATGATCAGCCAAAAAAGGAGGAACCGGAGAATGTGTTGGTTTGGGTCCTACTGTGAAATTTTTTCCCAGCAGGGTAACACCACTTCTATGGCATCATCAATTCTTTAAGCTGTATTGCTGTTTTAGGCACTCATTTCGCAGTGCTCTGCATGTAGTTATGTAATTGGGGCTGATCTTTATGATTAATTATGAAATTAGGACCGATCAACTCTTCAGTTTCCTAGACAAAATAAATGAAGTACACTAATCTAACTTTCAACTATTGCATCTGATCTGATAAGTTTCTATGTGTGGGGGGTGGAGAGAGGAGAGGGGGGCGGGGTTGTGTGCACTTGGGCATTCTCTCCAGAAGGACCAGGGTTCAAGTCACAGAAAGGGGATCGCAATTTTTGGTTTCCCTACTATTCGCATGTGGTGTTGTAATAGAATGGGATATCCGCACACCCCAGAGACAACGAAATATTGACAAAAATTTGAAATTTCCGCTAAAATTCGAAATATCCACCAGTAAGGTAGGTGGGAAAGGGGAGGGGGCGGGCACCCACGTGTAGACTGAGAAAAACATGATGTCATTTGAGGGTGGGAGATGTGATGGGGATGCGGAAATTAAAATCAATTTAATGAATTTGCAAAAGAATTTGCATATCAGTTTGACATCAAAATTGCGCTCGTGCCACCATCTCCCATTCCTTATCCATCACATACGGAAATACACTCCTGGAAATTGAAATAAGAACACCGTGAATTCATTGTTCCAGGAAGGGGAAACTTTATTGACACATTCCTGGGGTCAGATACATCACATGATCACACTGACAGAACCACAGGCACATAGACACAGGCAACAGAGCATGCACAATGTCGGCACTAGTGCAGTGTATATCCACCTTTCGCAGCAATGCAGGCTGCTATTCTCCCATGGAGACGATCGTAGAGATGCTGGATGTAGTCCTGTGGAAAGGCTTGCCATGCCATTTCCACCTGGCGCCTCAGTTGGACCAGCGTTCGTGCTGGACGTGCAGACCGCGTGAGATGACGCTTCATCCAGTCCCAAACATGCTCAATGGGGGACAGATCCGGAGATCTTGCTGGCCAGGGTAGTTGACTTACACCTTGTAGAGCACGTTGGGTGGCACGGGATACATGCGGACGTGCATTGTCCTGTTGGAACAGCACGTTCCCTTGCCGGTCTAGGAATGGTAGAACGATGGGTTCGATGACGGTTTGGATGTACCGTGCACTATTCAGTGTCCCCTCGACGATCACCACAGGTGTACGGCCAGTGTAGGAGATCGCTCCCCACACCATGATGCCGTGTGGGGCCTGTGTGCCTCGGTCGTATGCAGTCCTGATTGTGGCGCTCACCTGCAGGGCGCCAAACACGCATACGACCATCATTGGCACCAAGGCAGAAGCGCCTCTCATCGCTGAAGACGACACGTCTCCATTCGTCCCTCCATTCACGCCTGTCGTGACACCACTGGAGGCGGGCTGCACGATGTTGGGGCGTGAGCGGAAGACGGCCTAACGGTGTGCGGGACCGTAGCCCAGCTTCATGGAGGCGGTTGCGAATGGTCCTCACCGATACTCCAGGAGCAACAGTGTCCCTAATTTGCTGGGAAGTGGCGGTGCGGTCCCCTACGGCACTGCGTAGGATCCTACGGTCTTGGCGTGCATCCGTGCGTCGCTGCGGTCCGGTCCCAGGTCGACGGGCACGTGCACCTTCCGCCGACCATTGGCGACAACAACGATGTACTGTGGAGACCTGACGCCCCACGTGTTGAGCAATTCGGCGGTACCTTCACCCGGCCTCCCGCATGCCCACTATACACCCTCGCTCAAAGTCCGTCAACTGCACATACGGTTCACGTCCACGCTGTCGCGGCATGCTACCAGTGTTAAAGACTGCGATGGAGCTCCGTATGCCATGGCAAACTGGCTGACACTGACGGCGGCGGTGCACAAATGCTGCGCAGCTAGCGCCATTCGACGGCCAACACCGCGGTTCCTGGTGTGTCCGCTGTGCCGTGCGTGTGATCATTGCTTGTACAGCCCTCTCGCAGTGTCCGGAGCAAGTATGGTGGGTCTGACACACCGGTGTCAATGTGTTCTTTTTTCCATTTCCAGGAGTGTATTTATATACGTCTTTCTTCCCCTTGTAGTGCCTAGATTTGCACCTGGTGACCAAAATTCTGACCTTTTTCTTTTATTTTACAGAGATATCTGTTCTGCATTAATGCATTAGAATATCTACCAATTTTCACTACCTTACGATAATGGACTTTGTGAATTGCTACTCTTTGATTGTAACCACTCGGTGTAAAACAAAATTTTAATATGATATTTATAAATAAATAATAAATTCCGTTTTGCGCACAGCTTAGTGCAAACACTTTTTCTTACACTATTTCTGCGATGGGACGTGTCAGTTTAAATTGGTGCTGCCATCGATAGTAGACTCCAGGTGCACTGAGCAGTATGTGTGAACGTTACTTTTCAGCTATGACGAAGAATAAAGGCCCCAGTAAAGGCATCTAACGTCTGGTAATGGTTGCTGTGGAGTGAGGAGTACGGGGTGGGGGGTAGGGGGGTGGAAGAGGGAGGGGGAAGAAGAGCGCCAAATTATCGCAGAAGCCTAAGACCGTGTAGTATACAGCATGAGAGGAATCTGTTCGGTTTACCTGTCTCTGGGAATAATGTTTGGTAGATTTTCCGATTTCATATTGGAAGAAGCCAACCCAAGAGAGAGAAAATATTCGGGGATTTTCTTCGCTTTCTTCCGAAGAGAGATGCCGCAGTTTTGGCAAGTGGGTGAAATTTGTGTTCGAGCGCTGGAGACTAAAAGGATAAAAAAGGGGACCTCTGGAGCTAATTTAAGTGTTGGCACCGTCTTTGAACTATTTATTTATTCTCTATTTCACTGAACTCTGGAAAACCACCGTAATCCGGCCAGAACTATCTGGCCAAAAATTTTAATAGGCCTCAAGGTAGTTCAGAGCAGAATTGTTCGGTCTGTCATAAATGCTATAGCGTGCTGCTGAGAGAACTTTCTCGTTCAATATCTCGAAAAGTATTTTCTCGTAGCTTGTTGCCGAAATTTAACACAGTTTCCTTAAGACGTAATTTTCATTTCTTTCTCTTTCGCAAAATATAAATACTTAGTAGAATATTAAGTAAATATATTTAAATATTAAATGAGAGAGGTTCTAAAATTCTGGGAAAGGGAGACAAATGATTAGTTTCTTTTTCTGATGTGACTATTCTAAACTGTTACGCTAAGTCCCGCCCTCGTCGTAAAAGACCAATTAATTCATAATTTTACGGGATGTTGAGGCCCGTAATCTGGATTATATTATTTTAAGAAAAGTGTCTAAGTGGCTGATTGTTGTATTTCTTAAAGTAAAATACCATAATTCTGGATAGTGTTTTGCTCTGTTAACACTGAAATTATACTGTTGAACAACTGCACTGGATCTTCGTTAAAATGGTGTTGCCACCGTCAGCGTTGCATATTCCTGCGACCATTGTGCTACTGTAACTGAGCTGCATTCGTAATCTGGATGGTCAAAATGACGGGATTTCAGCTGCTCTGAGCGCGACTTCATCTCTGCGACCAAAAGCAACAGGTAATGGACCGATGAGTATGGGACCGATGACCGTAGCAGTCTGGTCCCTTCAATCCCACAAACCAACCATCCAATCGATGAGTAATTTAAGCTGTGGAGTTTTTACAAGTCACGGGAGGAAAATGTCTAGTTCGAGTATCTCTACAGGCATAAAATGGTCCAGAGCACACTGTCACTGTTAAGGGGAAAAAAGATAAGAGTTCAACTGCTCGCGGAATCCGAGGTTATTGGAGTGTTAGATCAGTTTGATTAGAAGTGATAAGATACCGGTCCTGTCCTTGTTGAATTAACTTCCAGGTACTTTTATTAATTTATTTGTAGAAATCACGGGAAAGCAAAATCAGGATGACCGAATGAGTAACCGAACCCCAATGTCCCGAATATGACGGGTCCCCCTGTCGGAACTAGGATAAATCCTGGAGAGATGGCACACATTTTCAAAATCGCATATGCGAAGTTCATGGCACACTCAACAATAAAGACTAATTTATGCGATCTTGACTATTCAAAGTTTTTTCCCAAACAAAACTTAGATCAGCCCGTCTAACTTCTCAATATGACACATCTGAATCAGTAATGTTCGTTTTCCTATACTAGTCTTTTGATACTGTCGATGCAACACCTCTTGCAGCATGCTGGCGTAAACAGTTCATCCGTATCGGTGCTGCATACGCAGCAGAGTTTGTTGAAATGTGGTTTCCTCATCTTTATTTGGATGTTTAAACATTAAAATGTAACACGAAGGTTGCACTTCCCTCACCGTCTTAGGCCCCACTCCCTACAGATCCAAGCGAGCAGTAGTGTATTGCGCCACTTACGATACCACTTCTACATCTACATCTACATGGATACTCTGCAAATCACATTTAAGTGCATGGCACAGGGTTCGTCGAAACACATTCACAATTCTCTATTATTTCAATCTTGTATAGCGCGCGGAAAGAATGAACACCTATATCTTTCCGTACGAGCTCTGACTTCCCTTATTTTATCGTGGTGATCGTTCCGCCCTATGTATGTCGACGTCAATAAAATATTTTCACATTCGGAGGAGAAAGTTGGTGATTGGAATTTCGTGAGCAGATTCCGTCGCAACGAAAAACGCCTTTCTTTTAATGATTTCCAGCCCAAATCCTGTGTCATTTCTGAGACACACTCTCCCTTATTTCGCGATAATACAAAACGTGCTGCCTTTCTTTGAACTTTTTCGATGTACTCCGTCAGTCATATCTGGTACACACTGCGCAGCAGTATTCTAAAAGAGGACGGAGAAGTTTAGTGTAGGCAGTCTCCTTAGTAGGTCTGTTACATTTTGTAAGTGTCCTGACAATAAAATGCAGCCTTTGGTTAGCCTTCCCCACAACATTTTCTATATGTTCTTTCCAATTTGAGTTGTTCGTAATTGTAATACCTAGGTATTTAGTTGAATTTACGACTTTTAGATTAGACTGATTTATGGTGTAACCTACGTTTAACGAGTTCCTTTTCGCACTCATGTGGATGACCTCATACTTTTCGTTATTTAGGGTCAACTGCCACTTTTCGCACCATTCAGATATTTTTTCTAACTTGTTTTGCACTTTGTTTTGATCTTCTGATGACTTCATTAGTCGATAAACGACAGCGTCATCTGCAGACAACCGAAGACGGCTGCTCAGATTGTCTCTCACATCGTTTATATAGATAAGGAACAGCAAAGGGCCTATAACACTACTTCACCACAGAAGTAAGCGAACAAGGCGCAAATTTTACTGCATCAAAAAATACAGCTCCATTTGATCAGAAACTCAGTGTAGAATCGCTTCCTTTACCATTGAGTATGGTGACAAAAACACGATCAGACGCTTTGTCGGTTCCCCCCTGCATATACAGCAGTTGGCAAATGCCGAGATGTTACACAAGTCATGAGCAACGCTCTGTAGAGGTTACCTGTGTCAAGTGCCATCGTGGAGTGACTATCAAGTCCTACCATCTTTCGATGCAAACCTACAAAGTGAGTGCTTCTGAAACCACATTAAAGGTTGTCCGATTCGATTACATGAGGCCAGAGAATGCCGCGGTTATTAACAGTTCTCTCGGGTGCCCTAGCCGCTGCTGCAGACAGACAGCGCAGCAGCAGCGACCGCGGAATGCGCGGCGGCGAACGCACAAAGGGAGGCGGGTCTGGCTGGATGCTGGAGGCTCGTTGTCGGCGCCATTGGCAGCAGCAGCGCCTGGCGCGCCCGTCCGCGCGGACGCCTCACAGTTTCTCCAACTAGCAGCGGCTGCACTCGCCCTGATGAGGCGCACCAACTCGCTACCACACGCTTTACGGATATTCCCTCGGCGACCCGGCAGTAGTTCTCGATGGCGGGCACAGACCGACCCAAACCCTACCTCCGTCTGTAGTGCGTGGATGCAAAAGTAGGCAGGCAGGTGGTCTAACGTCTCCTATCTGTTTTATTGGTTGCAGATTCGTAACCGAGACACAAAAGCAGCTTGCAGTCGAAGACAGAACAATGGTTCCTCAGTTACATCAAAGGCACTGCTGACCGTAAAAACTGCAACACCGGAACATCGATATGGAGCAAATGTCAAACTGGCATGAGGTGTACTGCACGTCTGAACATGTAAATGATTGGCATTTCAGGGCAACCGTACAACGTAGGAAGTAGTACATTATGTATATACAAAATTTTTCGAAGGGTTTCTACACTATCGGCCATTAAAATCGCTACACTACGAAGATGGCGTGCTACACACGCGAAATTTAACCGACAGGAAGAAGATGCTGAGATGTGCAAATGATTAGCTTTTCAGAGCATTCAAACAAGGCTGGCGCCAGTGGTGACATCTACAACGTGCTGACATGAGGAAAGTTTCCAAGCGATTTCTCATACACAAACAGCAGTTGACCGGCGTTGCCTGGTGAAACGTTGTTGTAATGCCTCGTGTAAGGAGGAGAAATGCGTACCATCACGTTTCCGACTTTGATATAGGTCGGACTGTAGCCTATTGTGATTGCGATTTATCGTATAATGACATTGCTGCTCGCGTTGTTCGAGATCCAATGACTGTTACCAGAATATGGAATCGGTGGGTTCAGGAGGGTAATACGGAACGCCGTGCTGGACCCAACGGCCTCGTATCACTAGCAGTCGAGATGACAGGCATCTTATCCGCATGACTGTAACGGCTCGTGCAGCCACGTCTCGATCCCTGAGTCAACGGATGGGGATGTTTGCAAGACAACAACCATCTGCACGAACAGTTCGACGACGTTTGCAGCAGCATGGAATATCAGCTCGGAGACCATGGCTGCGGTTACCCTTGACGCTGCGTCACAGACAGGAGCGCCAGTGATGCTGTACTCAATGACGAACATGGGTGCACGAATGGCAAAACGTCATTTTTTCGGATGAATCCAGGTTCTGTTTACAGCATCATGATGGTCGCATCCGTGTTTGGCGACATCGTGGTGAACGCATATCGGAAACGTGTATTCGTCATAGCCGTACTGGAGTATCACCTAGGGTGATGGTATGGGGTGCCATCGGTTTCACGTCTCGGTCACCTCTTGTTCGCATTGACGGCAGCTTGAACAGTGGACGTTACATTTCAGATGTGTTAGACCAATGGCTCTACCCTTCATTCGATCCCAGCGAAACCCTACATTTTAGCAGGATAACCCACGACCGCATGTTGCAGGTCCTGCACGGGCCTTTCTGGAAATGTGCAACTGCTGCCCTCGCCAGCACATTCTCCAGATCTCTCACCAATTGAAAACGTCTGGTCAATGTTGGCCGAGTAACTGGCTCGTCACAATACGCCAGTCACTACTGTTGATGAACTGTGGTATCGTGTTCAAGCTGCATGGGCAGCTGTACCTGTACACGCCATCCAAGCTCTGTTTGACTCAATGCCCAGGCGTAACAAGGCCGTTATTACGGCCAGAGGTGGTTGTTCTGGATACTGTTCGTGGAATTTCTGCCTCGTAATGAGAAAATCAATGCTGCAGCTTACTGTAAGACATTGCACAATCTCCGCCGTTCATTTCAGAACAAAAGACGTGGAAAGTTGAGCAAGGGCATCGTTTTGCTGCAAGACAATGCCCGTCCGCATGTGGCGAATCAGACCAAAGAGCTCATCACATCTTTTCGATGGGAAACTCTAGATCATCCTCCGTACAGCCCCGATCTTGCGCCCAGTGACTACAACCTGTTCCTGCACTTGAAGAAACACCTGGGCGGTCAGCGTCTTCAAGACGATGATGAAGTCAAAACAGTGGTGATGCAGTGGTTAACAAGTCAGGCGGCAGACTTCTATGAGGAGGGTATTCAAACACTGGTACAACGTTATGACAGGTGCCTCAGAATCGACGGAAATTATGTAGAAAAGTAGATTAAGGTACAGGCTTTCATGTAAAAATAAAATTATTGAGATATCTTAGCACGTATTCTTTTAATTTCAAAACGGTACTTACTTTAAAAAAACACACCTCGTATGTAACGTCTGTACTATTGCTTCTATGTGTGGTTTCGATTTGAAACGGCTTCTAAATTATACAGGGTGTTTGTATAAATTCAGATTTTTTTCCTCTGTTTCTGACAGTCTTCCCGCTAACACGTCTCATAATTTACCACCTGATGTTTTCTGCAGGGTCGTAGCTGCACCACTAACTGGCTATGCCTATCAGTATAGACTAACCACTTTTTGCTTCCACATGTCCACACTTCCAACACCTGACTCTCTGACCAGGGAGAAATAAGCATTAATGACTTGTTCTTGCCACATGAACTTGGAGGTATCAGCCAACATAAAAACGTACTACACCTGCTAGCTATAATTACTAGTTTCCAAATTAAGTAAATACTGATGTAACGTTATTCAGTAAACCGTCCTCAGTCACCAATAAAACGATCTGCTCTCATACCCCGACGCCCTTTATAGTTTTAATACAAAATTTGTTAGATTTTACTGCCGTTTTTGCTCTTTATTTAGGATTACAATCCTTTTACGCCTCTAGCCCATCTTCCACTCATGTCACAGCACTGACGTGCACGTCTCGACTGATGCCGTCGGAGCAGCACTTGGAAGATGCAAAAGCGCCTTCAATGATGAAAGCCGATTCTGACCACACGAATGACGTAGACCTGGAGAGCGCCGTCTCGTGCAGTGCATTCGCTCAAGACGCTTTGTCCTCACACCAGGCCTCATGGTCTGGGATGCGGTAAGCTATACCTCTCGTTCACCTTTGTTGTTTCTGGAGGAGACGCTAACCAGCGCTTGATATATGCAGAACGTTGGACTCTCTCTTTTGCTAGTCCTGCAACAGGAAGGTGATGTGTTGTTCCAGTAGGATAATGCTCGACCACATACTGCACGTGAAACTCGATGTGCTCTCTAGCAGCAACTTCCCTGGCCAACACGATCTCTGGATTTGTCTCCAACAGAGCACATGTGCGGTATAATGGGATCGGAAGTGACTTGAATGACTCATCAACCAGTAACTCTTACATAACTACTTGAAGTCGAGCAGGCGTAGCATAGTCTATCCCACAACAGTATTCGCCATCTTTACGATTGACTGGATGCCAGAGTCAGCGTCTGCAACGAAACGTATGGAGCTACGCCACATACTAACATTTGCTTAGCATGGGTCGATATCTAGAACGTCAGACCCGCTTGTCCTATTGATCTGTAAATGTAATCATTTCATGTAATCCGCATGCACTGTTGCAACAATAAACTTTGTTCGTATTGGAAACCTATGAAACGGTGTACTAATTTTTTTCTTGCAGCGTATATTGATGTGTAATGTGCCATACCCCGCAGGGAATGATATAGTACTTAGGAGTAGAACAGGATTGACAAACGTCAGCAGAGTCAGCAACACATGTACATTATAAGGGTGTAGCTAAAAACTGTTGTTGTGGAGTCGTTCTTGTAGTGTCTTGGTAGGGAGAACAACATGCATTTGAACTGTAGTATGTCAGGTATTACCCGTTCAGATGACACTCAAGCAAAACAGCATGCGCTGACTGCAACTGCTAAAATTTCTTATCTGCACGCTGGGATTCAACATTACCTGTACTGCGTTGTAGCCGGTCTTAGTTCGCCTAGTTCGTAATTCGGTTTTTCTGCGTAGCATACCGAAATCTTGGGCACCTACACTCCTGGAAATGGAAAAAAGAACACATTGACACCGGTGTGTCAGACCCACCATACTTGCTCCGGACACTGCGAGAGGGCTGTACAAGCAATGATCACACGCACGGCACACCGGACACACCAGGAACCGTGGTGTTGGCCGTCGAATGGCGCTAGCTGCGCAGCATTTGTGCACCGCCGCCGTCAGTGTCAGCCAGTTTGCCGTGGCATATGGAGCTCCATCACAGTCTTTAACACTGGTAGCATGCCGCGACAGCGTGGACGTGAACCGTATGTGCAGTTGACGGACTTTGAGCGAGGGCATATAGTGAGCATGCGGGAGGCCGGGTGGACATACCGCCGAATTGCTCAACACGTGGGGCGTGAGGTCTCCACAGTACATCGATGTTGTCGCCAGTGGTCGGCGGAAGGTGCACGTGCCCGTCGACCAGGGACCGGACCGCAGCGACGCACGGATGCACGCCAAGACCGTAGGATCCTACGCAGTGCCGTAGGGGACCGCACCGCCACTTCCCAGCAAATTAGGGACACTGTTGTTCCTGGGGTATCGGCGAGGACCATTCGCAACCGTCTCCATGAAGCTGGGCTACGGTCCCGCACACCGTTAGGCCGTCTTCCGCTCACGCCCCAACATCGTGCAGCCGCCCCCAGTGGTGTCGCGACAGGCGTGAATGGAGGGACGAATGGAAACGTGTCGTCTTCAGCGATGAGAGTCGCTTCTGCCTTGGTGCCAACGATGGTCGTATGCGTGTTTGGCGCCGTGCAGGTGAGCGCCACAATCAGGACTGCATACGACCGAGGCACACAGGGCCAACACCCGGCATCATGGTGTGGGGAGCGATCTCCTACACTGGCCGTACACCTCTGGTGATCGTCGAGGAGACACTGAATAGTGCACGGTACATCCAAACCGTCATCGAACCCATCGTTCTACCATTCCTAGACCGGCAAGGGAACGTGCTGTTCCAACAGGACAATGCACGTCCGCATGTATCCCGTGCCACCCAACGTGCTCTAGAAGGTGTAAGTCAACTACCCTGGCCAGCAAAATCTCCGGATCTGTCCCCCATTGAGCATGTTTGGGACTGGATGAAGCGTCGTCTCACGCGGTCTGCACGTCCAGCACGAACGCTGGTCCAACTGAGGCGCCAGGTGGAAATGGCATGGCAAGCCGTTCCACAGGACTACATCCAGCATCTCTACGATCGTCTCCATGGGGGAACAGTAGCCTGCATTGCTGCTAAAGGTGGATATACACTGTACTAGTGCCGACATTGTGCATGCTCTGTTGCCTGTGTCTATGTGCCTGTGGTTCTGTCAGTGTGATCATGTGATGTATCTGATCCCAGGAATGTGTCAATAAAGTTTCCCCTTCCTGGGACAATGAATTCACGGTGTTCTTATTTCAATTTCCAGGAGTGTATATATAATTCTGTTCCTCTTTCATTTAAAGATTTTCACAGATTATTTGAACATTTTACTGGTGAATTTTTGCTGTGAAGTGGCATAGAATGCCACGTTGTTCAAGTAGAAATAACTATTACATGTACTATGTGCTGTGCTTTGACCTGCAAATAATCAGTAATTTGGACACGAATTCTCTGAATTTATAGATATTCTTTACCACTATTAAACTGATAGCTGAAGTTTGAATATTCTGTTTAATATTCTCATTGCGTTTACAAATTAAAATTGTAGTAGGAATATTTCTATGATAATTTGCTTTCAGTAATGTGTTTATTCACTGGTTGCTTGTACACTTGGAAGTAATTTTTTCAGCAACAAGATTATTAGTATATTGTATGAATCCTTCAAGTTTTTAAGGTAAGTTTGTATCGGTTCTTCGTGGCTGCTAATGACATCTCAGGATCCATTTAGTTTTTATTCTATTAGTTAACACTCTAAGGTATTGCGAGCCAAGTATGTTCATTACATCTGCTTCGTCTATTTAAACGATTTACATGGCTCACTATTTACAGATTATAAGTCAGGTACTCAGAATTTAATAACAACTGGGCGACTTACGTCTTGAGTTCCTCAATTCCTTTTTCATTTATTAGTCTTGTGGTTTAACTGCAAGTGTTTACACCATGACTCTGCAATCTCGATGTGTGCATAAAAATGTTATCAATGGAAGTGCTGTTGATTCCCAGAATTATTCTTGTAAATTGCGCGGAAGAGAAATAGATTATATGAAATACAAAGGGACTAATACATAGCTCTAGAACAGATATGCCCAAAAAATTAAAATCAGACTTCATTTAATATTACCGCATTCTATACAGAAGTTAAAAACTAAAAAGGCGTATAGCTGTTTCACGAATAACTCAGACTCACAAACTGGAGGTCAGTCTGTTGTGAGGGTTAGAATTAATTTACCATGACCTAGGAGAATGTGGAGTAAAGTGGCCCACTCTAAAGGAAATACAATTTTCACCAAAGCATGGTTATAGATAGAAACCTGCCGCTTAGACATTTTGAACCTACTGAGTATAAGGTATCACACGAAATATTTTTAAGTGGAAAAGAAAGTAATATATAGGAACTAAATGCACTTTTCTGAAGGCTCTCATAGCGGCCACTTGTTCCTGCCTTAGGGGGGTAATGTGGTCACTGCCTGACCATTCATTACTCATGCGTTATTTTGTTCTGCACTGTTTACTGGAACGCAAACCCCCTTACGTGATTCATTGTTAATCCACAATACCACTTTTCCATTTCAGACGTATAACTGTTCTCGTTCTGCACTGCACACAATCCGTAATTTCCTATAATCTTTTCTCCACCTACTGCGTCTTTGTTCTTTCTTAGAAATCTTTTTAGTGTGTTATGTGGAACATAAAATTTTATTGCTTCTGTAAAACTAGGTATTTCATCATTCTTCACCACCTAAATTACATTTCCCATCACAAAAGGGTCCCATATTTATTATTCTGATTTCTGAAAGGCTTCTTGATGCTCCAGTATCTGAAATAATACGGTGTGCCTGCAGCATACCGTTTTCAATAGGATTTTTGTAGAACAGTACGCAGAACTGAGAGGCTATTAAATATAATTAATTAATTAAAAATCGTCACACAGAAATAGAAATTGTTAGTTAGTTTTAATTAGTTTCTTGTTCCATGGAACATTTTGCACGGTCAATTATAACGAAGCGGAAAGGCCCATTTTACATTCACATCGCAAATTAATGTGTAAATATAATTGCCTGCTGAACACTTACGTCTTTTTTTAACATACGGAAATGAGTTACTAATTCCTACCCACGACCATTACAGTAACAGAAATTCTTCTACAGAATAGGAGTAGTTAAGTCGGACTTTAGATCGCAATAACATGAAATAACCAACTGATGTGAAGGACAAATTATCTAAGCGATTCTTTCTTTCACTTTTATTTTGTCAATGAAATATAATCAAATTAAATAATCTCAAATATATAAATTAAAGGGTGTCACTGCAGTAAGCTGCAGCCGGACATTACTCGGAATTAGCGGCGACGACTGAAAATGTGTAGCGGACCGGGATTCGAACCCGGGATCTACATCTACATTTATACTCCGCAAGCCACCCAACGGTGAGTGACTTAGGGCACTTTACGTGTCACTGTCATTACCTCCCTTTTCTGCTCCAGTAGCGTATGGTTCGCGGGAAGAACGACTGCCGGAAAGCCTCCGTGCGCGCTCGAATCTCTCTAATTTTACATTCGTGATCTCCTCGGGAGGTATAAGTAGGGGGAACCAATATATTCGATACCTCATCCAGAAACGCACCCTCTCGAAACCTGGATAGTAAGCTACACCGCGATGCAGAGCGCCTCTCTTGCAGAGTCTGCCACTTGAGTTTGCTAAACATCTCCGTAACGCTATCACGCTTACCAAATAACCCTATGACGAAACGCGCCGCTCTTCTTTGGATCTCCTCTATCTCCAATGTCAACCCGACCTAGTACGGATCCCACACTCATGAGCAATACTCAAGTATAGGTCGAACGAGTGTTTTGTAATCCACCTCCTTTATTGATGGACAACATTTTCAAAGGACTATCCCAATGAATCTCAACCTGGCACCCGCCTTACCAACAATTAATTTTATTTGATCATTCCACTTCAAATCGTTCCGTACGCATACTCTCAGATATTTTCCAGAAGGAACTGCTATCAGTGTTTGTTCCACTATCATATAATCATACAATAAAGGATCCTTCTTTCTATGTATTCGCAATACATTACATTGGTCTATGTTAAGGGTCAGTTGCCACTCCCTGCGCCAAGTGCCTATCCGCTGCAGATCTTCCTGCATTTCGCTGCAATTTTATAATGCTGCAACTTCTCTGTATACTACAGCATCACCCGCGAAAAGCGGAATGGAACTTTCGACACTATCTACTGGGTCATTTATATATATTATGAAAAGCAATGGTCGCATAATACTCCCCTGTGGCACGTCAGAGAATACTTTAACGTCTGTAGACGTATCTCCACTGAGAACAACATGCTGTGTCCTGTTTGCTAAAAACTCTTCAATCCAGCCACACAGCTGGTCTGATATTCCGTAAGCTCTTACTTTGTCTATCAGGCGACAATGCGGAACTGTATCGAACGCCTTCCGGAAGTCAAGGAAAATGGCATCTACCTGGGGGCCTCTATCTAATATTTTCTGGGTCTCATGAACAAATGAAGTGAGTTGGGTCTCACACGATCGCTGTTTCCGGAATCCATGTTGATTCCTACAGAGTAAAGTCTGGGTTTCTAGAAATGACATGATACGCGAGCGAAAAACATCCATCCAGACTATCACACAGGAATTCCAAACGGCGTCAGGATCCACTGCAAGTACTATAACAGTTAGGCGGGAGGTGAGAAAACTATGATCTCATGGTCAAGCGGCTGCTCATAAGCCACACATGCTGGTAAATGCCTAACGACGCCTCGCTTGGTGTGAGGAGCGTAAAAATTGGACGACTGAACAGTGGAATAACGTAGTGTGGAGTGACGAATCACGTAACACAATGTGGCGATCCGATGGCAGGGTGTGAGATGGCGAATGACCGGTGATCGTCATCTGCCAGCGTGTGTAGTGCCAGCAGTAAAACTCTTAGGCGGTGGTGTTATGGTGTGGTCGTGTTTCTCACGATGGGGTCTTGCACTCCTTGTTGTAGGGAGATGTGTTAACTACTGCGCCATCTGGGACACATCGCAAACGCAACTGTGCGGGCTGCCTCGGCACGCTTCACGGCCAATCGAAATTCCCACCGAGCGCCACCTATCGGCAGGCCCTTCCCATTTTACTTTCTTTCGATATTCTCAGATCTCCACAGGAAGTCGGACGTATAATGCATCCGAAGAGAAGGTGAATCCATTGTCCATCTAGGAGTATTAGTTATATGAATGCGTGGTGTCTTCTTTAGGACATGTCCAAAAGAACAGACACCAAGCATTCACATAATCTGCAATAGTATGTAGATACACTATGTGATCAAAAGTATCCGTACACCCAGCTGAAATGACTTACAAGTTCGTGGCGCTGGCCATCGGTAATGATCGAATTCAGTATGATGTTGGCCCACCCTCAGCTTTGATGACAGCTTTCACTCTCGCAGGCATACATTCAATATGTGCTCGATCCTGTTGAAAGATGCAATAGGCATCCCAGAATTACTATTCAAAACGTGGGGAGCAAGAAGGTGCTTAAAACATCAATGTAGGCCTGTGCAGTGATAGTGCCACTCAAAACAAGGGGTGCAAGACCCCATCATGAAAAACACGACCACACCATAACACCACCTCCTCCGAATTTTACTGTTGGCACTACACAAGTTGGCAGATGACGTTCACCGTCATTCGCCATACCCACACTCTGCCATCGGATCGCCACATTGCGTTACGTGATTCGTCACTCCAGACAACGTTATTCCACTGAACAGTCGTCCAATGTTTACGCTTCTAAAACCAAGCGAAGCGTCGTTTGGCATTTAGCGGCGTGATGTGTGGCTTATGAACAGCCGCTCGACCATGAGGTCGAAGTTTTCTCACCTCCCGCCTAACTGTTTTAGTACTTGCAGTGGATCGAGGAGTGTGGAAATCTCGCGTAGAGACGTATGACATAAGTGACACCCAATCACCTGACCACGTTCGAAGTCCGTGAGTTCCGCGGAGCGTCCCATTCTGCTCTCATGATGTCTAATGACTACTGAGGTCGCTAATATGGAGTATCTGGCAGTAGGTGGCAGCACAATGCAACTAATATAAAAAAAACCTGTTTTTTTGGGAGTGTCAGGATACTTTTGATCACATAGTGTATATTCAAATTGAGCGTGAGACGTCAGAGAAAACCGTGCTCTCACGGATGAAAAACGAGTTACGTGTAGTCTTTAAGACAGGTATATCTCAGCGCGAACTCTTGTTGTGGTTGTTTGGCGCAGACAGACGTCATGGACTGCTAGTCATGAGTTGTCATTTAGCGGGGCAGTATGGAAATAGTAGGTAATGTCGCCTCGCATTAAAAGTGTGTACTTCCATGTGAAAAAGCAGGTCCGTTACAAAAGAGAAAAACGCATATCAGAAATTGTTGAAGTAAATACTCTGTAGGAATTCGGTTTAATTACGCTGCGGTTGGGAACTAAAGATGGTACTGTAGGACTGTATCAACAGCTATCACAACTTACAATTCAACACATTTAAAAATGGATGTAATATCGTCACATACGTTAACGAGAAGATATCAACAGAAGAGAATACATAAAATAATTTCGATGATTGGTAACAATAATTCTGAAATGTAAGGAAAGGCGTAACGACATGTGAAGTAGGAGAACACAGCAAAATTTACTTTGGTCATTCACCCCTGTTGTGATAAACTTCAAACTTTATTGCATTTGCGCAATAGTAGTGTTTTGTAGCGTGACTGTCGTAGAAGAGGTTATAAACAACTTATTGCAATTCACAAACAAGAGCAGAGATTTTACTTTGTGTCAGATGCAACTGGGACAAGTCTTTCTTTTTTTAAATACACGACCAGAGACGCCAAAATGGGGAGTAGCAATAACGAAAATGTTTTGAGGGTTAATAATGCTGTGGGCCAATGTAAGGTTAATACACTTAGAAACGGTACCGAATTCGGTAGTTGTGGAATAACTGAACATAAACAACCGACAGTGCTTGTGCAGAATTCAGTAAGGGTTGATAATGATGGAGGAGTGACGTCACCAGGGCCAAAAGAGACCAGGCTAACGTCACCAAGAAGCGAGGATGTGGCATTGACGCCACGATATGATATGTTAGATTCCCAATGTTGTCTGGAGAATATGTCGAGGGAAGCGGACATGTCCTATAATCCCATAGTGGGAAGCAGAAATGCCAGAAGTAACTTCACACCAATAGCACGAAACAGTGTGATGTTATCCACAGCAATGATACATTAATCCAACAGATGCATGCCATCTTGGGTTAGTAGTATAACGCAAATGAATAATCTTACAAAAATGGCTAGTCGTACAGATGAAAACCTCAACTGTATGGCTAATGATAATTCTGAGACGATTTTAAAAATGAAACTTCCGGGCAGATTAAAACTGTGTGCCAGGCCGAGAATCGGCACCTTTGCCTTCCGCGGGCAAGTGCTCTACCAACTGAACTATCCAAACACGACTCACGGCCCGTCTTCACAGATTTACTTCCACCAGTACCTCGTCTCCTAGTTAGCACACTTCACAGAAGCTCTCCTGTGAACCTTGCAAGACTTGCACTTCTGGAAGAAAGAATATTGCGGAGACATGACTTAGTCACAGCCTGGTGGATGATTCCAGAACGAAAAATTTCACTCTGCAGAGGAGTATGCGCTGATACAAAACTCTCTGGTCGATTGAAACTGTGCTCTGGACCGAGTCTCGAACTCGGGACCTTTACCTTTCGCGGGCAAGTGCTCTACAAACTTTCTTGAAAAAATTTGTTCGATATTGTTAGGTTCGTTTTGGTCTGGGTGGACATCTCATGAGATTCAAGTTAGTCGATTCCTTCATTCAGTTTTTTTTTATTACAGATGACAATCGGCCCTCTGACCGAACACCCAGAGCTACCGCGCCGCGGTCCAACTGAGCTACCCAAGCACGACTCACGTTTTGCCCTCACAGCTTTACAGATTTCATTCTGGAAGCATCCCCCAGGCTGTGACTAAGCCATGTCTCCGCAATATCCTATCTACCAGGAGTGATAGTCTTGCAAGATTCACATGAGAGCTTCTGTGAAGTATGGAAGGTAGAAGACGAGGTACTGGCGGAAGTAAAGTTGCGAGGAGAAGTGTAAAATTTCATTCTGGAAACATCCCCCGTTGGTTTGAAAAAAAAAGCGTACAACACTATCACTGCCTCTCGTTTATGTTCTGAAACTATTTTGTTCATCAATTATGGTTTATAGAAGCAATGAAATGTTAACCTCTGAAAGGAATTTCGTTGTTTTGGCCGTGAAGTACCTAACAGAGGTGGCTTATCGGAAGTTAAGGAATTATGAAAATATTTAAACAGTAACAAACAATATTTTACCTATCCACACTGTTCAAAGAATAAAGAAAACGGTCGCCAGCCTAATTCGGCATGAGAATAAGTAACATTTTTGTTCAAGAAACTAAATATGAGTAACTTTAATGGAAAGGTCCAACTTATACTTCGTCACCCGAAAGTGCAATGAACTCTGCACACGCATGTGTTAACGTTAAAGCTGTAACTGACATAAATTTCAATAAATTAGACATATTTAGTATCATTTTTCATGTATTTTCCTACCTGACATGAAATGTGGATATGGTTCACTGCAAAATTAGGTATTGTGCAGAGATTAAGTCTCTCACTACTAAATGCCTTTCTACTTAGAATGAAAATTAAATGGAGTTCACTAACAAATTACTTCTCACTGTCCTTTGAGTAAAGAAGTTACTGTTTTCATAGATAGTGGTGTTTCTATTAATCATTATCTAGCATGAACACAATAGAGAAACTGTGGATCCCGCTGCACTATTAATATGCACTTTTAATACACAAAGGGGAACCCAATATTGTGCAGAACTTGACTTCAATAGCAAGAGTAATTGAAACTTTCTGTAATTAAGTAACTTTGTGCATTTCAACTACTCTCAATGGAGGGGGCCCTTAATCTTGACCACTGTATTAGAGAAAACTAAACCCACTTTCAGTACACTAGAGAAACAGGCCTTTAACAAGCATGAACATATAACTCAACAGTAATAGTTCTCAACTTCTGCTGCAGTAGAACACAACTTGACGTAGTTATAACTCACCTTTGGGTGATTTTGAACAGGCTGCACTATGACCCTTTAATTTGCAAAACTCCATAAGCCACAGTTTTGAGAACATTCACTTTTGAAGTTGGCAAGAAAATATTAAGCAGTTTTAATAGAAAATTATTTTCATCAATCATTTCATATATTACTCAGTTCTGCTACATTAACTTTCACTTAGATTCTTCTTACTATCTTCAAGTGGCATTATTGAATCAATAACTAGGCTTTCCTATTTTCACAATATGGGCACTCGATAAGCATATTTGACATGGGAAGGACCCTAAGTGGTTGTGTGACTTGGGATAAAAAAATCAAGGTAGGTAGAAGCGTTTGAGTATAAGTTACTTTAAATTTGAGCACACTAAAATATCCAATGAACTGATCCTTCACTGTACATTACTATAGTTCTGTTCCATTACAGTGATTGCGCAATGTGGTGGCGAGTGCATGTTGGTAGGTGGCTTTGCAGGTAGAAATTCTGGACTGTCATGTCTTTGAGGCGATGATAGATATCAGTTTCCAAAATACAGCCAGCTAATTTCTGCATCCATTCGAGGCTTTGGCACACTGGAAAACGGCACAAAAAGCCCCTCTCGGCATCAACACAATACACAACTTTTACATGAGCTGTTGATGGATCAGTAGCTCATCCCCGATTAACTCTTTCGTCCACCTTTATATTCATGCCTACCACGTTTTGCGCGCGCTGCATGATTCCGTTCCCGAGGGGAACCACAACACCTTTTATACATATAAAGAACTAAGAACCCTAAGTGAGGATCAGCAATTACATAACAGCAACCAAACATATTAAATGAAATAGATCAGTTACACATTGGTATTTCTAGAAAAAATTGTTAACACAGAAATTACAATTATATACAGTAAGTTTTGTCCCCTCCAAATGAGGCAAAGAATTTAAATAATAAAGACAATATATTGCATTTGTCTTTACCAGGACATCAAAGGTTTTTCAAAGGAAAAAGCGAACGCTCTTGTGTTATCAATACAATCAAACAATATTTACTAAATCTTAATGGCCGGAGGTACAATAACAACAACAAACATGTCAGCAGAGCTATGGAGCTCTGGTGTTACAAGCATGTGGGACCTGAAGATAGCAAAATGAATTACCAAAACTGGTTGCTTTCAGAATAAAATAAAATATCTTAAAGTGGATGGCTGTTGATAAGTTTATTGACCTAGAAGAGTACATAGCAGTCGATTTCCCTGGCTGTAATGGACCAACAGAGATGGAGTACCTTTTTCGGTATCACATTGTCAGTCTTATACATGAGGAATCAAAGAATGGAAACACATAAAGAAACTTAGGAGTAATTGGTAATGATAATGCTCAAATAGTAATCGAAATTTTAACATGTGGTACCCTCCCTCTCCAAATAACGGAAATAATGGTAACTCACGCGGAAATGGAAATTAGACATGGGATTAGAGACAAGGGGGACAATGGTACAACACAGGCTATCAAAATAGGACACAGTCGGAATGAAGATACAGGAAGCAATGGTTGGCCAGGTGGACCAGGTGGTTACTGGCAGAATAACCCAAACACAAACAATTCTCGATATGAGAGTGCGCCGCCGACACGAGGCGAGCAGGGAGGCAATGCTCAACAGGAACACAAATGGTTCAAATGGCTCTGAGCACTCTGCCACTTGACCATCTTCTTCTTCTGTGCGAATGCACAAACAGTGCCTGAACTCTTACGGGAATCGGCAACGCGCCGCGAGTAATGAGTATATTGGGCGGGGGCACTACGAATGTAGTGCGGGACAATACGTTGAGAATGTGGGTTTCGCGGGAGGCGTGCCAGAGATAAATCCCTGCACTCGCGACATCCTCTGTGTCCTCGGTGGCTCAGATGGATAGAGCGTCTGCCATGTAAGCAGGAGATTCCGGGTTCGAGTCCTGGTCGGGGCACACATTTTCATCTGTCAGCGTTGACGTATGTCAACGCCTGTAAGCAGCTAAGGGTGTTCATTTGATATTTCATTCTAACGAGCTGCATGGTCACCGATGGTATCTGTTCTTTCGGACATGCCCGAAAGAACAGATACCATCTTAGTATATATATATATATATATATATATATATATATATATATATATATATATATATATATATATATAAAGTGCATTGACAAGATCATGAGTTATTGCTAGTTTCCTAACATTCAAATACGGGTACAAAAGGTGTTACGCTGTTGCATAACATGTCAGAAGGCAAAGCACAATAACACATTTAGTCTCAATGAACTTCACCCCATTATCCCCACCAGACCAAGAGAACTAATTTCTTTGGATGCTGCCGGACTGTTGCCCCAGGGAAGAGGAGGCAGCAAATATGTTATCGCGTTTTATGACTTATTCACAAAATATCTAAAGCTATAAGCCATGAGATCAGTGATGGCAGCTCTTATTAGCAAAATTGCAAATGATTATACACCCCGTGTCGGTAAAATAGCAAGTACACTGACCAATAATGTGTCAAATTTCGCCAGTGAAAAATAGAGAAGATTGCTCAAGGATCAAGGACTAAAGCATCTATTACTAACTCTCTCTCATCCAGAATTCAGCCCCGTAGAGAGGATGTTTAAAGGACTAAATAGGTTTATGCCAACGTATGTACTGACAAATAAATCCAAATGGATAGAGTACTCAATAGTATGAGGAATTTGTAAACAATTTGTCTCATTCGATCACAGGGTTCATTCCCAATGAGTTGATGTTTCGTAAACAAGAGACTACTGAATGGTTAAAGCTTTTACTATGCATGCCTAAGAATGACTTAACATTTGATGAAAAAATGTGTAAAGCTGTAGTTGCGTTGAGTGACAATGGTGAAAGGAGGTAGAGGTCATTCGACAAGAAACTCAGTCGAATTTGCTGATATACGACAGTGGACGAGTTCCTTTTATGAAACCATCCCAGTGCACCTGACCACGTTCGAAGTCCGTCATTTCCGCGGAGCTCCCCATTCTGCTCTCTCACGATGTCTAATGACTTTTGAGGTCGCTGATGTGGAGTACCTGGCAGTAGGTGACAGCACAATGCACCTAATATGAAAAACGTGTGTTTTTGGGTGTGTCCGGATACTTCTGAACACATAGTGTATTTACAAAGAACGTAATGAAATTGCCACATAATGTGAGGAACAGTGTACAGGTGATATAAAGACGAGTGTGGTTTCAGGTAACAACAATTATCAAGGAGAAAATTTTTCAGTTTGTCTTCACACTTCATTTTGTGGACAAACATTTTATATCACTGGGTAAGTGATCAAAAATTTTAGTTGGAGGACTGTGCACCTCTTTTTGTGCTAAAGACAACCATGCTGTGAAATAAGGAATGTCATTTGCCACCTGGTATTGCTACTGAAAGGGTAATGGGACATGATTATGCTACTTTCATCTTTTGAGTGGTTTTGTTGGATACACGGTCACTTGAGTGGAAGGCACTGAACTATTAGATTTCCAAAACCTTACGATCATAACCCAAAAAAAGACATTACAGCTATTTTTAAACTGTTTTAAACTGTTGCTCAGACCAAGGGCACTGAAACTGAAATAACAGTTTTTTTCTTAATCATTGATAATAAATTAGTGACGGACGTAGTACTGAACAACTAACCAGACAGCCTTGGCAACAAATACCTTAACCAGAAAATACGGACAAAGTCCGTCGTGCTGAACCAATAATTACTAGCAGACATTGCAGTCAACATTATTCATGCACGGGGATTCCTAGACAGGCTCCATCGCCTTATTACAACAAGTTCACACAACTGACAGTCTACTGCATTATCAGCCTCGCGAACTGGTATAAATAATAAACGAAGGTCAGATAAACTTCCTGCCAACGGCAGAGTAATGAGCAGAATCAGCGCGTGTTTAGCAAGAATAAGATGCGCCGGCTGGTACGCCGCCACCCTCACGTCCAAAACTTATCTTACACAGCACCTTGACCCTCAGGTTTCTATAACAAAATATAGTAAGTTCATTAGTTCACAAAGTGGAACAAGTCTCAATTTCGGAAAGCACGCTCCGAACAAGCTAATTGTCAGACGACCAAATCAACTGGCGAGCACCAGTTCGCACAAAAAGGAGATAGGGGTATTAATTTAAAACATGAAACGGTTACTATCAAGTCTCCTCAAGGTCATTTCCCACAGCTGGCTCCAGCCACTTGTGCCCAAACAACCGACTTCACGCTGTCACTAGCACTGGTGCAGCGCAAACAGGACGAAGTACACAGACTTGTCTGGGCGGACGTGTACACAGCACACGACTCCAACTACAGCACTATCTGTAGGATCCTCTCATCCATGTCCTCACGCCAACAGCCTGCCGACTCGCACCGTCTAATATCTTTTTCCTCCCGTGGCGCACGCTCCCTCTTAGTCCCGTCCGGCACAGCACTCTCTCTGCTAATCGGACGACGGAGTGAAGTCGATATATACGTATCAAGGTAGGTGGAATTGAAGCTGTGAGCACGGTCCGTGAGTCGTGCTTGGGTAGATCAGACGGTAGAGCACTTGCTCACGCCGCTGCCAAGTGCAAAATTTCATTCTGAAGACTGGTAATTACTGGCATCTCTCCTATCACCTCATTTAAATAGTAGTTTGACAACGGCATATTTCAGTATCTGTAGAAAAGTGCCTTGAGTTTGCGATGCATTACACATTTCAAATAACTATTTGAGAACCACTTGTTACTCTTTTGGAAAGACCATCAGAACAAGATGAGCTTTCCTTTCTGAGAGAATGTATAATCGTCTTAAGTTCAGAAGAAGTTGGTGACACATTTATGTGAATGAATTTTATGAGAGTTGCTTTTTTCAAACATACTGCTGTGATCTTGCTCTTGAACTGTTTGTCCTTCCTACTATATTTAAGAAATGAATATGAAGTACGTTTGCTACCTGTGACTCATCATTTATAGCGCTTTCATTCAGTTCAGTAGTGATGTTATCCGGTTCTGTGGCTGTATGTCCTGTCTCTCGTTTCAGTACTTTCCATAAAGCCTCAAGTTTGTTGTCTGAATTACTTATTTCTGACATTATGTGCACGTCCTTGATTTTTAATAATTTTTCTTACTAGTTCTGAGCAGTAGAGTGCCACTAAGGCAAGATATGTTGCCAACAGACAAATTTCCCTTCTCCTAGCCTGGATTTAGAAGTCAATCTGTAGTGTTATGCGTGATAAATGGAAGTAACTAACTCTCACTGGAATAAACGGATCGAAAATAAACTGTTGGTAAAAATGGACGCTTTTCCCGGACGTCATGTTGTCATTATTGATTCACAGAAGGGATTATCAGCTCTAAAGGAACAACAAAGAGCTACATTTGTAAGCCGAAATACTTTATTACAAAAATGGTATTGAAACAAAGTATTACTGAACGTATAAGTGAAGTAAGAAGTATGATATAAACGACTTACCTCACATCAGACATCAGGCGTCTGAAAATCAGAAACGTTTTTACTAAAAGATAGCGGGACAAGCTTCCTCTTCACTGACAATAATGATGATTTATGGTAGAACTAGTTTCATCATTTCTCTGCAGGTAGCAGCACTGCTCAGGTATGGCCATTTACCGCGCCCTGGTAACTTTACCCCGCCTTCCCCTCCTCTTTTACGAGATGATGTTCGAAATAGTAATCGCAGTAAAATTTAAGAGTATCATTGCTTTTATGTTGATATTTTTTCTTAAAACACGTACCAGTTATTGCTCTAACTTTAGTTTTCATAATGGTTCGTGCTCCCTGAATAACTATAAACTTCGTAGAGACTAAAAATTATACTGCTCCATTTGCGCGCTGAATTTACTTCATTCCTTAAAACCAGATTTAACTGCTAGAGAGGAGTCGTTCTAAGTCTAGTTACGGGCGCTGCCAGCTTCTCGTCCTCGCTAAATTCGTAAAAGCGCTTCTTTACTGTATTTATTCGTTTGTTAGAGAAATTACTCCCAGTACGCCATCTTTCACAGAATGTGAAACTATCATCATGCAGTCTGATGAATACAATATATGTATCTGATAATACCATTAATAAACTGCAACATCCAAACTCTCAGATGTCAAGACTTTAGTTAATATGCTGATGCTCCCCAATACTTTAAGCTGAGCGAGGAAGCTGTAGAATTTAATTACGGTAGGTGATAGCCTTCGCTTCAATTTTATTAGAACATGTCTATTTTGTTTACGGACCCATTTAACTGATGTTCGAGTCCTCGTGTAGACTAATTTTTCCTGGGCAGCTGAGGTAAATTATTCACATATTCTTACCTCTTCCATTATTTCACCTTACTGAAAGACTTGACAATGAATTTAACTAGATTTTCCACTGTCCTTTTCCATTATAATGCTTTCCCTATTCTCTTTACCTATCTTTGCTGCGGGAACCACAGCCTGTGTTCCCGGGTGCCCTGGACTTCAATTGATTCAGCTTATTTATAGGCCTGCTACCAACCATGTCGTCTGAAGAGTTCACTTTCACGTTGTTCCTTTTTGTAGGATGTATTCAAGTGTGTACAACATCACGTGAGGCTTAAGGTTCAGATTAATATGTTGCTCGAAACGCGAAGCATGACGTTGAGTTTTTAACAGTATCGATGTTCATTCATAAGTTTTTTTCATAGGTTTTCAGTGCGTACAACGATCACAATGAACGTAGAATTATGACACATTAAGTCACTTCAGGTGACCATGTTCTTTACACGGCTTGTAAGTTGTACACAGTAGTGTACCGCGTCAGCACCAAGTGCCACTAAGCTCAGGGCCGATAAGGATCAAAATGAGGATGGATGTGAAGCCGAAATAGTAACGAGCTCCACACTCCCCTTATTTGAACATTGCACAGCCCCTTAGAATCATCTAATTGAAATTGAATAGAACATTGTTTCCTTGCTACTTGCATGGCATCAATAAATGGTTCAAATGGCTCTGAGCACTATGGGATTTAACAGCTGAGGTCATCAGTCCCCTAGAACTTAGGGCTACTTAAACCTAACTAACCTAAGAACATCACCCACATCGATGCCCGAGGCAGGATTCGAACCTGCGAGCGTACCGGTCGCGCGGTTCTAGACTGAAGCGCCTCGAACCGCTCGGCCACTTCGGCCGGCTGCATGGCATCTTCAGTTGCCTGAAATATATACATATTTGTGGTTAAATTATTTTGTTTTGTATTTTGGACATTATATACTGAGGTTGTAAACAGTTCTGGTACCCTCCCATTATCTATGGTGTAGTGAAAGTATAAATTTTATTTATAAGCTTCATAGATGCTGGTCTGCATCTATTCTTTTTTCTGTTTTGTGGCTGTTCTTCTTATGGTTTCTCCCATACGGAATTTTGAAAGTTTCTTTGTCATACCAGTCGTGTGTGTGTGTGTGTGTGTGTGTGTGTGTGTGTGTGTGGAGGGGGCGGGGTGCTGGGTGTGATTGTTTTTTAACATTGGTGGCATGTATTTGTTTTTACGTAGTTGTACGTGTGAAAGAATTTTCTTACTTTACTTTTTCTTTTCTTTTATTATGTTTAGTAGAGACTGTCTGTTGATGTATGTTTGGCCATTTGTCACATGTTCCTTCTCTGTTATGTCTTTCTGGATGTGACATTGTTCCTTCAATGATTTGAGGCGTTTGTTGTTGTTGTTTGTCCTAACTATTTTCATATCTTATACTAAGTTGGTTGGATGATGGCACGGTGTTCTGCAAATGGGGAATGAATTGTTTCGTATTTCTCACACACACACACACACACACACACACACACACACACACAGACACACACAGAGAGAGAGAGAGAGAGAGAGAGAGAGAGAGAGAGAGAGAGAGAGAGAGAGAGAGAGATTGGGGGGGGGGGGGATCACTGGCACCACAAAGCCACTTTCAGCAGTTGGTAGTAACACTCAACAGTTGGCAACGCCATTCAAAACATAACATCAGGTAAATAAATGTTCATTTTCAAGTGCTGTAAAGACGAAATTTCATGTTGCAGAAAGCAGAAGAACAGCTAAGAACGGGAACAGGAGCACGTGGGGACCAGCATCTAGAAAGGCATAATTTTTATTTAGAAATTTATACTTTCACTGTGTCACAGATAAGCAGAAGGTGCCAGAATTGTTTATACCCGCAATACAAAATGTCCAAAATACGCTGAAGACCCAAAGAAACTGGTACACCTGCCTAATATCGTGTAGGGCCCCCGGAATCATTCAGAAGTATCACAACACGACGTGGCATGGACTCGATTAATGTCTAAAGTAGTGCTGGAGGGAGCTGACATCATGAACCCTGCAGAGATTTATAGAAATCCGTTAAAGTACGAGGGGGTGCAGATCTCTTCTGAACAGCGCGACATCCCAGATATGCCCAATAATGTTCATATCTAGAGAATTTGGTGGCCAGCAGAAGTGTTCCTGGAGCCCCTCTGTGGCAATTCTGGACGTTTGGGGTGTCGCATTGTCCTGTTGGGATTGCCCAAGTCCGTCGGAATGCACAATGGACATGAATGGATGCAGGTGATCAGACAGGATGCTTTCGTACGTGTCACCTGTCAGAGTCGTATCTGGAATCTCATGTCACTCCAACTTCACACGCCCCACACCATTACAGAGCCTCCACAAGCTTGAACAGTCCCCTGCTGACATGCTGGCTCCATGGATTCATGACTCCATACCCGTACACGTCCATCCGCTCGATCTAATTTGGAACGAGAGTCGTTCAACCAGGCAACATGTTTCCAGCCATCAACAATTCAATGTCGGCGTTGACGCGCCCAGGCGAGACGTAAAGCTTTGTGTCGTGCAGTCATCAAGGGTACAAGAGTGAGCCTTCGGCTTCGAAAGCCCATATCGATGATGTTTCACAAGCTGACACTTATGGATGGCCCAGCATTGAAATCTGCAACAATTTGCGGAAGGGGTGCACTTTTGTCACGCTGAACGATTTTCTTCATTTGTCGTTGGTCCCATTCTTGCAGGATCTTTTACCAGCTGCAGCGATGTCGGAGATTTGATGTTTTACCGAATTCCTGATATTCACGGTACACTCGTGAAATGGCCGTACTGGAAAATCGCCACTTCATCGCTATCTCATAGACGCTGTGTCCCATCGCTCGTGCGCCGACTATAACACCACGTTCAAACTCATTTAAATCTTGATAGCCTGCCATTGTAGCAGCAGTAAGCGATCTAACAACTGCAACAGACACTTTTCTTATATAGACATTGCTGACCGCAGTGCCGTATTCTGCCTGTTTAGTAGTAGTTGTAATAGTAGTAGTAGTTGTAGTGGTAGTAGTAACTTTATTCATCAGTAGGTTTCTTTTTATATGGATATTCTTTTACAAGGATATAGGACATGTCAAAATATTTACAAGTTTAGATCAACTTAAAATAAGCTAATTTGTATACACATACACTTACAGACTTCTAGTCTACAGATTTACTTCTGGTATACAATACTTTTTTAACAAATAACTTATTAAATAATGTAATGCCACACTATTCACTCACTACACGCACGCACACACCCACCCATCCACACACATACTGGTGATCTCTGGGCTGTTTTCTGTACCGCAACTTCCCATTTGCTATCCTGAAAAACGAGTCAGCATCCCTCTATAATGAGTGAGATGTTGAGCTCTGAAAGAGGAAGAGGTGTTAGTATTGTGATATGCATAGCTTGGGGGTAAGCTTTTCTAGAAAAGGAAAAAAAGGAGGAAAAAACGTAGAGTGAAGCTGTTATGTGAAATGTTGGCTGTTTTATAATCATTATTATTATTTATTTGTATAACTTTTTTAAAGCAAACCCCTACTCTGTTTTGTTTAAGTAATCCTTCAATGTATAAAATGTATTGCGTAACAGGTACTTTTTGCTGCCTTTTTAAATAACTGTATTTTTGCAGTTACTTTAATCTTTTTTGGTAATTTATTGTACAGTTTTATTCCTTGGTAGGAAATGCTGCTTTGAGTTTTACGTTTATTTTTTCTTGGTAAATGTAAGTTAAGTCTAGCTCTTGTTCCATGGTCATGGACAGAGCTGTTTATGAGTAGTTACCAATGTTATTTTTTATTTGTGCAACTGACTGGTAAATGAATTCACACGGAGCAGTTTAAATCCCCAGTGTTTTGAACAGATCTTTACAATGAGCTGGACTACTATTTTTGGGTATTATTCTGATGGCTCTTTTCTAAAGTTTAAAAATTGTGTTCATATTTTGTGGATTTGTTCCCCAAAAAAGAATCCATAGCTAAGAATTGAGTGTACATATGAACAGTATATATCTAAAAGACACTGCATGCTACACACTGATAATAGGATTCTAGGAGCAGAACATGCTGATGGCATTCTGTTTGCAAATACCTTTGTGTGTTCACACCAGTTCAGCTGAGATTCAATATTCATTCCTAGAAATTTTGTATTTGTAGCAGTCTATAGGGGTGCAACCTACATTTACTTAAGATTGTCATTTTCCTTCTTCAAACTGAAATTGATAGCTTTAGTTTTATTTATGTTCAATGTCACTTAATTGCTTATGGACCAATCGTGTACTTCCTTGAGAGATTAATTTGCTTTCTCTGCAAGGAGTTCTCTTGTTTTCTCAGTGACTATAATATTGCTGCCAACAGCGAAGTTTTTCACCATGAGTAACACTACTGGGAAATTCATTGATGTATATCAGGAGTAGTATTGGCCCTAATGTGCTACCTTGCGGAACCCCTATATTAATATATTTTGGTTCTGATAAGTGTTTTACTAAATGTTTAGATCTGTTTGAAGTATGTGTTATCTCTGCTCTTTGTACCCTATCTGCTAGGTATGATAGAAATCAGTCATTATCTACCCCTCTTATTCCTAATACAAATCTCTGTATTTGAATACGCATGCCTATACCAGTTTCTTTGGCGCTTCACTGTATAAAGTGGCGGCCATTGATGACGCCTTGCAAATAATAAAGGCGAACCGCGTATGGCAAGAAAAAATTGTTTTATTCAGTTGTGATTAGACGGTTCTGAGGATGATAGGACAAGTAATAGTTATCAATGCACAGTCCTCTTTGAGATGGTGCAGTGGTTGAAACATTATGCCCAAAATCATGAGTAACGACACTGAAATTCCCATCTGACAATCCAGATTCAGATTTTCTATAAATTCTCTAGAAGTACTTGAGTCGAATGGTGGACTGATTCTTTTGAAAAGCCGGCCGCGGTGGTCTAGCGGTTCTAGGCGCGCAGTCCGGAACCACGCGACTGCTACGGTTGCAGGTTCTAATCCTGCCTCGGGCATGGATGTGTGTGATGTCCTTAGGTTAGTTAGGTTCAAGTAGTTCCAAGTTCTAGGGGACTTATGACCACAGATGTTTAGTCCCATAGTGATCAGAGCCATTTTCTTTTGAAAAATATTGTGGTCGCTTTTTTGCCTCGTTCTTGTAGATTACGATTTTATGCTCGCCTCTCATTAAAGCGCCGTTAAGGACGTTAGCCTCATCGCACGACGGACTGAAAAATTTCTTTTCGTATTGTCTGTCTGTTATCCGGGTTTGTATGTGTCGATTCTGTGGTGGCCTCCGGTTATTTTGTATGTTGAAGGCGGACTTGCACCGTATCAGGTAACACTGTACATTTTTTTCATCCCCGGTACTGTAATTCTTACAACACCGAATTTCAACATAGTTCCAAAAAAAGGCAGGAGAGTTACACATTGAATCATTTTGCTTTGTTTAAAGTACAGTACCCCACAAAGATTAATTTCTTCACACTGTCGATTCCGTTAGGGACATCCATAAAAACGGTCATACCATTTTTAATGTTTACTAAATTGCAGTGCCCATTTTTCTGATAAATATTATATCGCAATACTTTTCCGTTTATCTGTCATAAATCGCGAAATGATTTTCCTGCATTTGCATTATGGTTTGACGTTTCAAATGCAGACACAGAGAAATGTAAATGGCTTTTGCAGGGTACCCGTTTGTAGTTAATGCAATATGCAAATGTAGTGCCTTCACAGAGCCGGGCACATTATTAGCGTTCACAAACATGAGAACTGACGTTGCGCGCTGCGGAAAGGTTGTCCGCACGCCAAGAACATTTTTAACTATCTTCTTTTTGTTGCTCCGGATGCTTTGAAAACATTAATTAACAAACATGTGGGGCGACAGCTGTAATGAAGCGCGAATATGTTTTAGATATAACTTTTAGTTAATTCAGTTGTGATGGTCAGAAGCCGTGATTAGGTATTAAATGGAAACAGCCACCAGATGCCGATGTATATTAATTTGCACTGGTTTGTTGCCAGCATAAAAGTAATTACGACTGCTGCCGAATGTAGCGCTCAGTGATCAGCACTCTTGTACTGACAATTATATCTGCGTTAGCGTGACCACATTTACGTACTCAGCCAGCGGAGGAAGCGTAGAGCAGTCGTCGATGTATGCAACTTGCAGTGACTTCACTTCCGATTAAATAGCCTCTCACGGTTTTGCTCGAAGTCTCTATTCCTATTTTGAAGCGGGCTGTTTCACAGGCTTAAAAGTACGGGAATGTATTACAGAGCTCAGTCTCTCTTAATGATACTAAACATTTTGAATGTTTCTATAGACCCGTTCTGTGGAAAAATGAGAATAAAGCCAGTTCATTTCCATTTTTGTGTAGTTTTTTTTATATGTATCGCAGGACAGAGCATCTAAGAGCAGTCGTTGCCTCCCTTAATGATCCTAAAACAGTATCGAAGAGCTTATCACCGGCTTTATCTATGTTTGTTACCGTAAAGATGACCCTATACGAGCTAACGGGCTTATTGCGTGGGGTTATCTCACCTTGGTGAGCAGGATAAAATGTGATGGAATGCGCAAAGATATTCGGAACAGACGACGACATATGTCCAGTTACTTCCATTGCCATAATATCGGCTCAGCATTGAAACTGGGAAGAATTACTTGTCACATCATGTAGGATTTTCCCTTTTGGCTACATGCTATTACGCGACAAGATTAGTAAAGAAACGCGAGAGTATAATTTTTTTCTGAGTTCGAGCAGCCGCCAGCTGGGAAGCGTAGACCTCTGGTTCAGAATGACAGGCACCTCGACATTCTTAAGAGAGCCCGCGAGTTCAGCAGAAGGTTAGAGCAGTGCAGACCGAACCGCCCTCATTAACATTACGTAAGAGACACTAAGTAGGCTGTAATGACAGCTTGCAGGAGTCTGACTAAGCGGTAAAGACCGTGTAACAAATGCGTGAAGCAAATGTTGCTGGTCTGAGGACTCTGGCGACTCGGGGAAGAGCGGAATCTATTCTGTCATTACAAATGATGCCGTGTAGCATAGCATCTCTTCGGCGACTGGGTACTCGACCTCCAGTCCCTTTGGCAGTCGATCAGTAGGATTGATGGCGTTATGTCGTTAGCGCTCGATTCCCTGGTTACAGTATGGTAACATGCTGAATGTGAGATTGTTCCAGTGTTGGCCTTGTACTTGCCGTTCTACGAGACGATCCACGATGCGAAGCCACGGCTGATAGAGTCGAGCATCAAGTACCACGTCACAACAGCAGCCAGCGCTGATAGGTGGTCCGAGGGTCTACCTGCACGACCCTAGTTCAGACAAGCTGCCCTGAACCCCACCGTCCAACGGATTTGAAGATCTACCATACTGGTAGGCCAGCACTGAGCACGGCTACATAGCGTCCGACATCGCAGTCCAGCTGAAGGTACAACGTGGGCAGTGTTCTGGGAGGGATTTAATGAAGCAAAACACGAACTTCGTGGTCACGGCTATACCCTACTGAGCTACCGACGAGGCGCGCCTACCTCGACAACGGGTAGCAAAACCGCTGCATCAAGGTGTCACTGACATCCACTCCGAGCCGATGCAGCACCCTCAGCACACGTGAATCCGCCACTAATAATAATAATGTCGTGTGACTAGGGCCTCCCGTTGGGTAGACCGTTCTCCGGGTGCAAGTCTTTCGATTTGACGCCACGTCGGCGACTTGTGCGTCGATGGATATGAAATGATGATGATTAGGACAACACAACACCTAGTCCCTGAGCAGAGAAAATCTCCGACCCAGCCGGGAATCGAACCGGGCCCTTTGGTTTGACATGCTGTCGCGCTGACCACGCAGCTACCGGGACGGACAATCCGCTACTGGATTCACTAGATATTTCTCCAGATTGCGCAAAAGAAGGAACAACGATTTGTGTTTTAAGTAAGAAATGGAAGAAATTTGGATATTGTTTTATTGCATCTAAAGAAGCTGCACAGGTCCTTCGTTTGCATCCTGACGAATTAGTACGGGTTCCCAGCCCAGCAGAGCGTGGTGCCTACAATGCGACCAAAAAATCTTTAAAAAAATATTGCCACCAAAAATAACACAAAAACTAGTCCAGTCTCGCTACATCTATCTTACGGTGAATGTTGGTACAATATTGTATCTCATATGCAGTAAGAATAACACCATCAGCTATATTTACAGGTTTAGATGTCACAGCACGTCGTCTTCAGGCCCCTATATGACTCTGTGAGATGGCGCTGAAAGCGGGCGTCATTTACACTTTGTGTAGGTCCAGAACAGCGGCGTAAACTAGAATGAAGCTTCGCATCGCCTATAGTGTGTACGTTGGCAGTTCATCAACTCAAGCCATTCCAGTCTCTAGTTCCTCCGAATCTCTCTAGTTCTGATATCGTTAAACACGGCAAAAGTCCTGAGAATGAGTGACTCGAGCTAGTCATGCATGATTACGTAAGATACAGCACGAGTATATATGTAAAATTCGATTGTTTCATCACGTTAGCCCTCCCTGTGTTCAGTTAGAGTGGATGCGACAGGGTAGGCAAGATGATTTTCACACACTATCTTCTTCCCCCCGCTTCTCAGTCACTGGTTTCCCCAAAACATCTCCTCACTGTTCAAACGTCTATCATCATTCATTCCATAACTGAGCCGTCCTACTGTCTGTGAAATGATGCAGTTTGGACAAGCGACCTTTGTGTCGGATGAGATTGTGAAAGCCAGTTTTTCGAACACATGCTACTTTACTGAGACTGATGACTGGTTTCGGCTTCGCAGCCATAATAAGATCTAAAAATGAGGAAATATAAAAAAAAAATCGATAGATTAAAAAACAATGAAATAGACTTCATTAATGCCCGAAAAGCGGTAACAAGTTACCTAAACATTGCACCAGCGATAAGTAGGCGCGTAGAAGAAAAAGGGCAGGGAATGCATATTGCAAGATTAAGTAAAGTTTACGATGGCCGGTGTTAGTAAAATGCCAGTTACAGAAAATTGGAATATATAAGATATAAGTGGAAAATCTTTTACGTGTAATACGTTTTATGCAAAACAGACAGAAAATTTTATATATACGTCAGCTCCTTTCAGGGTTGATAAAAGAAAGTATTACAACGGGAGTCCCTTCTAAGAGTCGCCAAGCGCATTTTCTCTGGTGTTTCGGCAGATATTTGCAATTCCGTTGTCAGCCTGCTTAGTTGGGTGATAAAGTGCCTGCCTCCCATACAAGCGAGCCCGGGTTCGATTCCCAGCTGGGTTGGAGATTTTCTCCGCTTGAGGACTGGGTGTTGTGTTGTCCTCATCATCATTTCATCCTCATCACCGGCGTACAAGCCGCCCAATGTGGCGTCGATTGAAATAAGACTTGCACTTGGCGGCTGAATTTCCCCGGATGGGGCCTCCCGGCCAACGACGCCATACGCTCGTTCCGTTTCAGGCCACACAAATACTTTTCATCATGTCTTCCATGTGACACCCTGTAGGGACGGAAAGCGGTGACTTATTTTGCGTTACAAACAAAATGATTTTTAAAGCGGAATTCTATGTGTCCATTCGGTACAGCGATCCCAAATTAGTGAGAAATTTGTTTTATCGGCACCTGTTAACATGGACAGTAAACCACGAAGAGTAACCAGCACCTCAGCAGTGACAGCACTGCTCCGGCCCGCACTGACTGCTACCGCCATTCAGCAGCGCTGCTCGGTTGCTGCTGGAATTCTGGTTACTCTTCGTGTTTACTGCCCCTTTTAACACAAATTCATGAAACAAGTTTCGCACTAGACTAATCTGGGACCGCTCTATCGAATGGGCACGTAAAATTCCGCTTTAAAAATCATTTTGTTTGTAATGGGAAACAAACGGACGCTTTCCGTCGACGCTGGGCGTCGCATGAAAAACTTGATGAGTAGTATTTGTCTGGAATGACTCCAGCTGCACACTGCAAAATTTAGATTGCAAATATCTGAGGAAACACCAAAGAAAGTGTGCCTGGAGGCTCTCAAGAGCCGGCCGGAGTGGCCGTGCGGTTCTAGGCGCTACAGTCTGGAACCGAGCGACCGCTACGGTCGCAGGTTCGAATCCTGCCTCAGGCATGGATCTGTGTGATGTCCTTAGGTTAGTTAGGTTTAAGTAGTTCTAAGTTGTAGGGGACTGATGACCTCAGCAGTTAAGTCCCATAGTACTCAGAGCCATTTGAACATTTTTTTTTTTTTTTTTTTTTTTTTTTTTTTTTTTGCAATCATGCAAACGTGCATGCATTGTGTTGTACAGTTACCGGATGTAGGTTTGTGGGATCCATTCCCATGTCTGTTACCCTCTGTGCGTCAATATAGAGACGATTAATGCTAGTTGTGGGTGAAGCTGGAGTTGTCATCCGATGATGACTTATATGTGCTCGATTGGGGACAAATCTGGTGATCGAGCAGGCCAAGACAACTAGTCGACATTCTGTTACAACAGTAGTACGTGGACAATCGATATCCTGTTCGAAAACACCCCCTGGAATGCTGTTCATGAAAGGCAGCACACTAAGTCGAATCACCAGATTGAAGTACAAAATTGCAATCAGAGTGAATGGGATAACCACGAGACTGCTCCTGCTATCATACAAAATCGCACCCCAGACCATGAGCCGAGGTGTAGGTCCAGTGTTTGTAGCACGCAGAGAGGCAGGGTTACTGGTCCACAGCTGCCCACCCTCTAACCGACAAACAGCCGTCACTGGCACCGAGGCAGAATCAGTTTTCATCAGAAAACACAACAGATCTCCACTCCGCCCTAACAATCAGCTCTCGCTTTACACCATTTAAGTCGTAAATGGCGCTGGTTTGGGGGCTGGGCGTCTGGCTCGGGGCTGTCCTTGAAGTAATCGATTTGCAACAGTGTGTTGTGTCACTTCGGCCGCAAGTACTACTCAGATGTATGCTGCAGATGCAGCACGATGCGCCAAAGCCTTTCGTCGTACACGATGTTCTTCCCTGTCAGTAATGCCACGGAGCCATCCGGAAGCCGATCTTCAGCGGCAGTACATTCTCGCGACCATCGCTGCCACCAATCATGTACCGTGGCTACATTCCTGCCACATCTTTCTGCGGTGTTGCAGAAGGAACATCCAGCTTTTCGTAGCCCTGCTACACGAACTATCTCAAACTCAGTGAGGTCTGATAATAGCGGCTCTGTCGACTAAAAGACATTCTGGACTAACATCATCTCAACACGTCCAATCTCAAGGGTAACTAAAGTTACAGAGTGCATTTATAGCAAACCTGATTTTCAGCCTACTAGTGGCGTTACTAGCCCCACTCTTATGCGGCTGGCTCGAGATTTGAATAGACACCATGTTTCAGGTGCATAAACACGCGTATCAACTTTCGTTTATGTCGCACGACTTGTTCTTGGCGCTGCGAAATTTTTTTTCCGTCAGTGTGTTACGAGCTCCAATAAGATTTTATCGACATCTTTCTAAGAATATGGACGATGGGATTGCCGCCTTACTTCCCTTCGACATGCCGAATTTTCTGCAACGTTGTTCCCGTTGGTTTTGAAATTGTTGTACGATTATACATATAGTCAAAGGCAACATTTCGCTACAGGTCTACTAACCTAATCTAACTTGTGCTACACCCTCAACAATTACCCTTAGAAGGAGATCCAAAATATTAGATACTAAATTTGGAAAAAAAACATACTCTATTCTGTTCTACAAATAAAATCGTACCAACAATTGACGTAGCGTAAGATCAGGAGACGGTAAACAGGGTAGAATGCTCCAAATTTCCTCGCGTACATAATTACGAAATTTTTTTCCTGCAATATGCATCTTTCTGAGCTTTTCAAACAATTAAGTTCAACTACTTTTGCCCTTCGCATAATTACTAATCTTGGAAACAAACGAATAAACTTCCTGAGATATTTGACATATTTCGACTCAATAATGTCTTACAGAATGATTTTCTGCCGTAGCTCATCACTTACACAGAAATTATTAATTGCATAAAAGCGAACAGTAAGAATAATATGTGGTGTTCACACACGGGCACCATGTAGGTATCTTTTCAAGGAGCTAGGTATTTTAGCTGCGCCGTCACAGTACCATCACAAAACATACATTCTTTAATAAAGTTCGTCATAAACAATCCAACACAGTTCGGTAAGAACAGGGATGCCCGTACCTACAACAATAGAACGAGAAATGACCCTTATTGCCTATTATTAAAGCTGTCAGTAGTCCAGAAACGAGTTCACTATGCAGTAACAAAAAATTTTAAATATTTGCCCAGTAGCATAAAATGTCTGACAGATGTAAAAGTAAGTTTAAAATCTAACTTAGAATTGTTTCTTCTAAAAATATCTACTATTCCATTCGCTCAGTTATCAGATGAATGTCGTACCTTGGAATCCCTTAACAACTATTACGACCTAATTACCCGTTTGTTTCTCTCCAGCTCACCGGAATTCAGTTGTAAGATTTCTACAGTAGATTTCTACAGTAACCCACCATGCCTACATAAGTGGATAATGAAAGATCGAAGTAATCATGTATGTAAAAATTAAAAGAAGATAATGCTCAAGGTCTTGTCGGCGTCGATGTGATTAAAAACTGAGCTCTAACTAGGTTTGAAGAAGTAGGAGGAAGGAAATCGGCAGTGCTCTTCAAAAGGAACCATCCTGTCATTGACGTTAAGGAATTTAGGGAAATCAAGGAAACCTAAATACGGATGACCTGAAGGGAATATGAACAGTCGTCCTCCTGAATTCGAGTCCAGTGTCTTACCACAGGAACACGTTGCTCGACATGTCATGCACTGATTTAATTTGCAGCAGTAAATACACTCATTTATACACTGCCGGAAAAAATCCGGCACTCTTGCGGATCATGTTCAGTGGCACCAGAGTATAATATGTGCATACTGAGAGGTTGTAGTATTAGTGATTCATTTGTTATGGTCATCGGCAATCAGATGGCGGTTCGGATCTGTGCGATCTTTGTTTTGAGTGTACAGGCGGTAGCCGTCCTGAGTTTGGAGATAAACATTGTTTGCAATATTCATTCCAGGGTAGAACTATGCCCCACCGATAACTACGTATTGCTTTGGAGCAGCTTCAGCCATTTGAACGGGATCGCATTGTGGGTCCGTGAGAAGCTGGATGGACGTAAGGACAGATGCTGCACGTGTTGGCAAACTGTATAGGTGGTGTGTCGTGGCTTTCGACAGTTATCCGTGGAACATTGCCACACCTGTAGACCAGGTTCTGGACATCCGCATAATACAGAGGCACGCCATGATCAACGCACTGTGCGAGGTGCAATGGCCAACCAAACATCACCCAGGGACGAAACTGGATAGACCTTGCACCATCACAGACCATTGGGAACCGTGTGTTTGCAGCAGGATTAAGACCAAGTGTGCCTATGACCAGGCAGCCACTGACACCACGACATCGCCAACCACAGCTACTTTGGCGTCTCGAAAAAGTCGAGGAGAAAATTTAATGAGACTCTATTGTTGTCAGTGATGAGAGGAGGTTCTGTCTATATGCGAGTTATGGACGTGCGCATATCTGGCGTTTATCTTGTGACCTGCCTATTCCAGAGTGGATTCGCCCACGTCACAAAGTTCTCATCCCAGGCTTCATGGTGTGGATGCCCATCAGTTACAACTCCTGATCACATTCGGTGTTTCTGCAAGGTAAAGTAACCAGTGACTGCTATACTGCGCAGGCTGTTAAACCCGTGCTACTGCCATGTCTTAGACAGTGAGGCGGCGTGTTTTCCAACAGGACAACGCAGGTTCACACATGGCTACTGCAACGCAACGTGCTATTCGTCGTGCGCAACCGCTGCCCTGGCCAGGAAGATAACCGGATTTTTCACCAGGTTGACTTGATGAAATGGGAACTCGATATTTTTCTGGGCATGCAAGACAGCTTCCAAATTGCAGTAGAAGACACAAAATGCTTGGGACACTCCGTCGGAGGGTGCTAATCGGCACGTGTATGATTCTTTGCTTGCGAGAATACACGCCTGCGTTGCCGTCATGGAAGGGGCACACTGTGTATTTATGCAATGTTTGGGCATCCTTTACTGCACTCCTACGATGATGGACTACCTGTCACCTAACTTGTCAATAAAATGGCCTTGTCCTGGAGGTTGTTGCAGTATTTCCCGTCATGTATATTTATATAGCACAGCACTCCGTCGTCAGGCCACAAGAGGCCCATCGGGACCGTTCGACCGCCGTGTCATCCTCAGTGGAGGATGCGAATAGGAGGGGCGTGTGGTCACCACACCGCTCTCCCTGTCGTTACGATGGTTTTCTTTGACGGGAAGCGCTGCTGTTCGGTCGAGTAGCTCCTCAGTTGGCATCACGAGGGTGAGTGCACCCTGAAGTATATTGATGTAATGCAGTGCTATCACCACAGCACAAAAATGGTTCCGATAGAAACTAGACAGAATAGATTCATGACCTGGTCACTTCCAAGACTGTAAAAAATCTTGACGAATAACAGTCTTACAAAATAGTACTTCTTTATTTAACAAGTACAAATACAGGGTGGTACAGATACATAGTCCATGTAAGTATAAAGGAAATGTAGCGAAATTAGAGAAACGAAGAGCTAAAATGGTCTTACCATTTATTTACAATGAAAAAAAAAACAGTGAAAATACATTTATAGAAGACGTTGAAAGTGACCCTCTGAAACATCAGTACACAGCTATGCACATCTAAGCGTATTCAGATACACCCGGCGTAAAGTTCGGGTTTCCATGATGCCAACTTCACGGCTGATGCTGCCTTTAAGTTCCTGTATTGTATGTGGATTTGTTTCTAGACCTCGCTCTTCATGTGTTCCCATTGGAAAAAAATCACATGTTGTTAGATCCGGCGAACGTGATGGCCATGAAAGGTTGCTGACAGTTCGTTCCTCAGTGACGACACCATGGACTTGTTCCAGGGATACCCTAGACTTGTGGCATGTCGCCCCTTTTGCTGGAAGTTGTAGTACTGTGTTTCATATTCAGGAATTGAGCATAGAATGTACCAAAAATTTCCGTACATTCAACCGTGTTGAGGGCAGTTTCAAAAAATATCAGTCAATCGATGCGCGTTTCTGTTACACCACACCAAACGCAGATTTTTTTCAACAGAGAGTGGATGCTGACACGCAACGTTAGGGCTTTCCTTTGCCCAGTATCTTGTGTTCTGTGAATTCACAAGATCGGAAAGATGAAACCATGCTTTATCACTCATGTTATAAAGCAAATGGTTTAATAAGCCATCGTTGACTTTATTCAAAAGCCACATGCCGTAAGTAATCTACGCGTTTCTGACTGTCACTGTTCTGTAATTGCCGTACAACCATCACACGATATTGCTTCAGATGAAGACTTTTCATTATATGCTGCAACTCCTTCGTACATGCGCCTCTTGGGTCAATTTACGTGTCGACTTCATTGGGCTCCGAATAATTTTTCAGGGAATGTCTGCAATAACTTCTGGTGTGCGAACAGAAGCAATCCTTTGTCGTTTCACATTTTGCACAGATCCGTAGATGCGCCAATTTTTATACAGACTCTCTACCGCTCTCTGTACTGGTAGTCCTCTATGCAGATACTTGACCCCGAAAATTTCGCGAGCTGTTTTAATCGAACCTGTTTTTACATATGCTTGCACAATTTCAATTCTTTCTTCTATCGAGAAAGGTATTTCGCAGACGGTAAAGATAAACGTTTAACTTCACTGAAGAAATAAACTGAAATGCTAACAGAGGAATGCTATCAAACGATTATTGCATAAAACTGTACTGTTGTAGCTGTTTATTTCAGAAAACGAAATACTGTAATCGCCTGCAGAGGGGACACGGGCTACTGTTAACTGCGCCACCCTGTACTGCACTAATTCAGTCCTATCTTATTGCCTGACAATGCCGGAGGTGACTCTGATATCTGAGACGTTGAGTTTTAATTTAATTTAAGGAAGCCGTCAATCAAGGATCTCTTAGTAGCGCATACCACAAAATCGTTCCAAACTATAGGAACAGGTGTCTCTTTACGTTTGTTGGCGAAATAACGAATCGCCGGCTGTGTCACTTAATATTCAGGCACAACTCCCCGATCGTTGTCGGGCACCGGCGCACCGGCGCACGTGGCTGGCGAGGACAGGCAGCCGCCCGTGCCGCTGCGAAGTTTGCGCCTCGCTAATGTAATTGCCGGCAGCCGGCGCCTTCCCCACACTCGCCCCTCGAGAGGATGGGGGAATGCAAAATAGTGATGCGACGCAGGACCAAGTATGCCCCGTCTGCTCTCTCATCGATCTCCTTCTCCAAGGGTATCTAATTACCCTCAGGGCTCCGCGTCCTGGTAAGAACACCTGGAGGAAGCCACTGCGAGTGCGGTCCGGAAACGCACTGTGGCTTTAGTTTCCTTCGTCGTGTCGAACTACGGGTGGGGTGACAGGAGTCGTGGAATACCGCCTAATACAGTTTCGGATCTCCTTTTGCCAGGAATAGTGCAGCAACTGTACATGGTATGGACTCAGCAACTCGTTGTAAGTCCCCTGGCAAAATATTGCGCCATTTTGCCTCTAAAGCCGTCCGTAATTGCGAAAGTGTTGCCGGTGCAGGATTTTGTGAACGAACTGACCTGCGTCACACAAATTTTCTGTGGGATTCATCTCGAGGGATCTGCATGTCCAAATCATCCGTTCGAACCGTCCGGAACGTTCTTCAAACCAATCGCTACCGATTGTGGCCCACTGACATGCCACCGTTGTTTGGGAACACGAAGTCCGTGAACTGCTGCAAATGGTCTCCGAGTAGCCGAAGATAGCCGTTTCAAGTCAATGATCGGTTCAGTCCATCCCATGCAAACACAGCCCACACAAATATGGAGGCACCACCAGCTTGCCTAGTGTGTTGTTAACAATTTAGTTCCTTGGCTTTATGGGGCCTGCGCCACACTTGAACCCTACCGTCAGCTCTTACCAACTGAAATGGGACTCATCTGAGAAGGCCACGTTGTTCCAGTCGTTCAGAGTCCAACCGGTATGGTCACGAGCACTGGATAGGCCACGGCATGCTGTTAGCAAAGGCACTCACATCGGTCGTCTGCTGCCATGGCCGCACTATCCTAACAGACGCGTTCGTCTTATGCCCTACAAAGATTTCTGCGATTATTTCACGCAGTGTTTCTTGTCTCTTAGCACTAACAACTCTACAGCAACGCCACTGCTCTCGGTCGTCAAGTGTAGATCGTCGGCCAGTGCGTTGTCCACGGCGAGAGGTAAGGCCTGAAATTTGATATTCTCGACACATCTCTGACATAGTGGATCTCAGCATGTTCAACTCCCTAACGATTTCCGAAATGGAATATCCCATACGTATCTCTCCAACACCATTCCGCTATCAGAATCTGCCAATTCCCGTCGTGAGACCATAACCACTTCGGGAATCTTTTCACATGAATCAACTGAGCCGTAATGACAGTTCCGCCAATGCTCTGCCCTTTTATATTTTTTTGTACGTGATACTACCACCACCTATATTTGTGCATATCGCTATCCCATTACTTGTGTCATCTCAGTGTACACTCCTGGAAATTGAAATAAGAACACCGTGAATTCATTGTCCCAGGAAGGGGAAACTTTATTGACACATTCCTGGGGTCAGATACATCACATGATCACACTGACAGAACCACAGGCACATAGACACAGGCAACAGAGCATGCACAATGTCGGCACTAGTACAGTGTATATCCACCTTTCGCAGCAATGCAGGCTGCTATTCTCCCATGGAGACGATCGTAGAGATGCTGGATGTAGTCCTGTGGAACGGCTTGCCATGCCATTTCCACCTGGCGCATCAGTTGGACCAGCGTTCGTGCTGCACGTGCAGACCGCGTGAGACGACGCTTCATCCAGTCCCAAACATGCTCAATGGGGGACAGATCCGGAGATCTTGCTGGCCAGGGTAGTTGACTTACACCTTCTAGAGCACGTTGGGTGGCACGGAATACATGCGAACGTGCATTGTCCTGTTGGAACAGCAAGTTCCCTTGCCGGTCTAGGAATGGTAGAACGATGGGTTCGATGACGGTTTGGATGTACCGTGCACTATTCAGTGTCCCCTCGACGATCACCAGAGGTATATGGCCAGTGTAGGAGATCGCTCCCCACACCATGATGCCTCGGTCGTATGCAGTCCTGATTGTGGCGCTCACCTGCACGGCGCCAAACACGCATACGACCATCATTGGCACCAAGGCAGAAGCGACTCTCATCGCTGAAGACGACACGTCTCCATTCGTCCCTGCATTCACGCCTGTCGCGACACCACTGGAGGCGGGCTGCACGATGTTGGGGCGTGAGCGGAAGACGGCCTAACGGTGTGCGGGACCGTAGCCCAGCTTCATGGAGACGGTTGCGAATGGTCCTCGCCGATCCCCCAGGAGCAACAGTGTCCCTAATTTGCTGGGAAGTGGCGGTGCGGTCCCCTACGGCACTGCGTAGGATCCTACGGTCTTGACGTGCATCCGTGCGTCGCTGCGGTCCGGTCCCAGGTCGACGGGCACGTGCACCTTCCGCCGACCACTGGCGACAACATCGATGTACTGTGGAGACCTCACGCCCCACGTGTTGAGCAATTCGGCGGTACGTCCATCCAGCCTCCCGCATGCCCACTATACGCCCTCGCTCAAAGTCCGCCAACTGCACATACGGTTCACGTCCACGCTGTCGCGGCATGCTACCAGTGTTAAAGACTGCGATGGAGCTCCGTATGCCACGGCAAAGTGGCTGACACTGACGGCGGCGGTGCACAAATGCTGCGCAGCTAGCGCCATTCGACGGCCAACACCGCGGTTCCTGGTGTGTCCGCTGTGCCGTGCGTGTGATCATTGCTTGTACAGCCCTCTCGCAGTGTCCGGAACAAGTATGGTGGGTCTGACACACCGGTGTCAATGTGTTCTTTTTTCCATTTCCAGGAGTGTATATCACGAAATACAGTGCCCGTTTCGAACGGGCAACGACTGTTAATTTTGAAGCCGGTATCCTTCGTACTGTAATGAAATAGCCTCAGACTCAACAGAAAAAGGTCTGTAAAGAGAGGGTCACTGAGCACTGTCTATACCTTGCGTCGCATATTAAGTACCACATGTCAGATCAAGAGAAGTCGCTATTTTCAACGAGTTAAGTAGTTCTTGTAGTGAAGAATCATCCACTTACCCACGTTGGTCAACACAGTCTAATCAGCTGTTGGGACCTATCTTCGTCTCTGAAGGTCTCACCGCAGACGGGACTTTTCAGTGTGTAATAATAGAACCTTAATTATCCCCTCAACAAAATAATGTTCCTTAATTAATTTTGTTTGTTTGTAGTTGCAAAATGGGGTTGATTTGCACCATTTTATAGGCTGCTATAGCAACGTGCTACATCACAGAGGCCCAAGTATTTCAGTGTGTAGTGAGTCTGCAGAAACGTTCCTTGCAAACAAACAAACATTGATTAGGTATTTTTATTTTTTCGAGGTGAGAATTGAATTCTAGTGACTACTGGCCGGAATCCCTTATCTCCCTCCAACTTCTCCTCCTACTGAGCCTGCTGAGATGTTTGCACCGCAGTGCATTAGCTACTCAGTTGCAGTCATGGAAGTAGTAGTATTTGGGAAGCCCAGTTTGACATAGTTGCCTACCGGGAACTTCCATCTATCATCCAGAAGTAGTCCAACAACAGTAATGGTTACGAATTTTTTTCATGACAGGGAACAGCGCCATTATAACTCCATAAAAGGAAAGCCGTTACTTGACATTAGGTTCCACAGTGTACTGTAAAGAGTGCTGTTATTTCAAGTAAGGTTCAGAGCTTAACAGGAAAAAGGGATACAGAAATATGTAGATTATCATGAAAATTCGCGCACATGTAATTCCTAGTGTAACAGTCCATTGTTGTAATCAAGAAAGTGGACTGTGATAAATAAAAGGATAAACTGTGTGTGCCTCGGTGGCTAAATGGGTATATGTCTCGCTAAAAGTTCAAAAGTTCAACTTTCTGTCCTCGGTCTCTTGGGGAATCTTTTTTGTCACTTATCTACATCTGCATACGTGGCTATTTGCCAAGGCGAATTATTAACTGGGCTACCGTAGTAGTGCCAATCGGACTACAAATGAAGAAGAAAACCCGCGAGATGTAAACGGGTAGAAAATGGTTAAAATGGCTCTGAGCGCTATGGGACTTAACATCTATGGTCATCAGCCCCCTAGAACTTAGAACTACTTAAATCTAACTAACCTAAGGACATCACACAACACCCAGTCATCACGAAACGGGGAGAACATACGCCTGTTGCTTCCGCTACCCGGAGCACAAACACTGCAGCTCACCTACGTCGTGTCGAAGTACAACTTCTGCACTGTGGATATCTTTTCTTTTTTAAGATAAGGTTCATAATCGAGAAAAATTCAGCACCTGCTTTGGCGTTGAGATTCTCACCTTCTTTCTTCACCGATTCCGTTGACTTTCTTCTGTTGTCAACCTAGACAGGTAAATGAGGTGCTACTCCATCCCTGCTCTTTTCTCAACTGAGCTTGTGCCAGAATATGACCGGATATGACCGGATGAGACTACGATATTGAAAGAAAAGACGTACTGGAAGCATGAAGGTTGAGAGGTGGAAAATACAGTGCGTTCGGAAAATCGCTGTGCATTGGAGTACGGCTACGGATGTAGACCACATCGAAAGTTCGAAACAAAGTTATCTGAATACATGTTGTCAGAGCTGTATGTTTATAGATAAGCGATTGTTTTTTAATTCGTTCTGCTGTTGCGTAACATTTAACTCTTTGGTTCAGTTGATGAAAGACACTAATGCGTCGTGCAATGCCTGGATGCTCAATTTGTTTTAAATTGTGGTGTTTTCAACTGAGGAAAATATTCTTCTTGTTGAATATGTGTTTCGACAAGCCAACAAGTACACAGGAGGCACTCACTGAAATATTCCCAGAAACAGTTGTACCTCTTCGTAACTCAGTTCGTCGATTTATTCAGAAATTTCGCGAGAGAGGCTTAGTCAGATAAAGAATGAACTGGCAGACCAACTAACTAAACGAACAGAAGGTATTGGGTATTTTGGACTATGCAACAAAGCCCAACAACATCTTTGCGCAAACTGGTACAAGATAAAGATATCGTGCTTGCAACTAGACATAGAGTGGCTAGACGAACATTCAAACTATCCCTGTATAAAATGACGACAGTGCAAGAATTGAAAGATGTGGATAATGAAAAGCGAACCAGTTTCTGCAAATATATTACATCTTTTATTGAGAGAAATACTGTTACAGCAAGTGGTTTGCGTCTTTTATTGAGAGAAACACCACTGATATTCTTGGTGTCACCTTCCATACAGGCGAAGCATGGTTCCACCCTCTGACCCTGTTGCCACACAAAACACACGATTATGTCAATTGAAGAATCCTTGTGATGTACTTGAAATGCCATTGCAGAATCAGGAAACTGAAGTCTGGGCATTAATATCCAGATTGCACATTATTGGACCTTTATTTTTCGAAGGGTGGCGAACGTTATTCTTCAACGATGGACGATTTCATTGACCACCTAAAGGAATATGAAATAAATTACTTATGGTCTCAACTATATGACGTCACTGCGCACGCAGCTAACAACACTATGCTTGTTCTGGAAGCTTTTTTGGGGGACCGTGTCATATCAGCAACCCTATAGACCCTCGCTCGCCGGACCTTGAACTCAATAAACTGGTTACAGGTGTTGCACAACATATAATATGTTGCAAAGACAATGTATCGAAGATCATGAGAATCGTGTGTTTTCCGTTGAGAGAGTGTATTTATAGGATTCAACTGATATAGCAAGAAATCGCGATCATGATGCATGGTGCATGCAGTTGCTGACCTGACAGGCTAACTGGACGGTCAATTTGGGACATTATACGTAGATAATAGGAAATTAAAACCACGTTACATGCACCTGAGTCGACCACCTTTGGACAAATAAACATCCGCTACGCGAAAAAATATGTTGAGTCCGAATACACGGATCTAGACAGGACCTGTATCAGAGTGTACAACCGATTTCAATTACGTTACGAAAGATAAAATTGAGAGTGTCAGGTAAGTCATGATGGAACAAGCGGATGACATTAGGAAAAATCGAAGTGGAATAAGGAAAAACATCCAAAAACAGCACTGCAAGATAGAATTCAGCTACAGATAACAGTGGAAGATCATAGATGGATTGATACTAAGATCAAAATTACTATAGCAAAAGAATAGGTAATCGAAAGTGAAAGAAGAAAGAGATAGTTGAAAGAAATAGGATGTACTAAACAAGTCATTTCAAATCGAAAGAAAGCAAATGAATAAAAAAGAGCAATCTGCAAGCAACTACATTTTTTTTTTTTTTTTTGAAAAGTTTGGTATCGGACATAAGTAGTTTGAGAAATTAGACAGCTGTCCATGAAAATTGTGACACCTCGAAGGAAAGCCAATAACGATATTTTACCTATCGTGAGTATACAGTATAATAGGAAGAACAGATGACTGAATTTGTGAACCGCTCATATTGCAGTAACGAGCAGTATCCCAGCTTGCGAGACAGAAAAGTGTACCACACTCGGATCGAATCCGCGCGGCAAGTTAGCGACCATGGCTGTTGCGACGGGCAGATTCAGCGTAGTTTTTCGGCGGTTTCCAATGCTCGTTTAGGAAAATACTGGACTGTTTCCGAATTCCAGCCTCAGAAAATACGATGCACAAACAGTGAAGTACGATCACACACAGAACAAAGTTTACACAGTTCACAGACAGGGGGTGCCCACGACTTCACTCACTTAGATTACCTTGACGACTGCTGCGACAGTTAGGACATGCGGCCGAGAAGTTTAATAAAATAAATTTGCCAAATCCTTGAGTACAGTGGAATCCTTACTAGACCAAATAAACGCTAACGAAAAAGAAAAGTCTGGAAGTTTGTAGGTGATTTTGGGTGTTGGAGTATACAGGGTACTAAATGTAATACACAGAGATGCCACCTCTGGTAACAGCAATGGCTCTAACCCAGCTGACCATCGAGTCGAACTGAGCTTGGGTGAGATGTGGCTCCGTCATTCAACGCAACTTCACGTCTTTCAGAATTCAACAGTTGTAGCGGGAGACGAGTGATGGCGCGTCAGTCAGATGTTTCCAGTTGGTGAGAGAGATGAAGAATGAGCTGCCCATGACTACAAAACACCTTATGTATAAAAATCGAACACCTTATGTACAGAAGTAGGTGAGAACAGCACAGGCAATGCAGAATTGTATTATGTTGTTCAAAGATAACGTTCCGGATACCTGGAAAATAGATCAGAGCCACCGCCATTAATAGGTCAGAAAAGTAACGGTTGCTGTTAGCTATACGAACCACAGGTAATTGTGTTGTTTAACCAATGGTACAACACGTCATCACGATGGGTTGCGTGGCCGTGTGATGACGATGAATGCGATTTGGGAACATTACCTTCTCTTCTGAGCCTCTAAGCAATGACATGTACATCGTGATGCTATGCGCAGAACCGGTTTTTGTCTGAAAAGACGACATGATATCGCTGTCCAGCGTTGCCACCGGATGCAGCACTATCCTCACGGCCCTCTCCTTTTCAGCCACATCAAGAGAACAGACAACAATGGACGCTTGGTGACAGTGCATTGTGCTTGTGACGTCGTCGCACTATCCGCGTGGATACTTTTCTTGCTGCAAACGTGCCTACTTCACGACTCAGTGTACGTGACGTGGGTATAAGATAATGTACTGCCGAGTGAACAATACTTGTCCTCTCGGGAGCTAGTCGCAAGGTGCCGTCGATCACATATGACTGCATAACTGCCTTGAAAGCGAGCAGCAATACTGCCGAACGATGATCTGGTATTGATATGCGAAGATCATGCCACTATTGAATTCCACTAAGTGTAGGTAGACGTTACTACTTCTTATACTAAACATAACTATCTTCTCATAATAAACCAAGATTCAATGCGATTTCTGAATTAGAAACCCGCCGCGTAATTTTCCATTATTTACAGACTTTAGATGATGTTACTTTTACCTATTTGTGGAGTTGCACTTTCAGTGTCATTTGTATATCCAAGCAAGTATTATGCTTAATGTTAGTTTGAAAATTGTTGCATGTCCTCTTAGCGGTGTTCCAACTGTCATACCTAGCAGTACATATCTCATAAAAAAACGATCCGTATACTTAACCTGCCGTATGTGAAACAGGGCAAACTGCTAGTATCTGGGGAGGCTAAAAAAGCCACTAAGTAAGCCAATATTTCCACAACATGAAAAATCTGCCCTAATGAAATGCATAAGGAATTTGAGAAGCTAAGCTACCCTTGTTACGTGCTTAATGACCAATTTGCGCAGAGTCTTCAATACCTGTCAATTAAAGTATCTGTGATACCCTCGCTTCGGTTTAGACTGTTGTTTGCTGGTACCACAGAAGTAACATGCTTGCTGTAAGCGATCGTTGGAGAAACTTCCTCCACATCCAATATAACTATAGTAGACAAAATAAACAGATATTCCCAAGAGATGAGCGGTGGTCCTGATCAGTAGTTGCTGAAAAGAAGACCTACAACTATATTTGCGCATTTGTGCACGTAGTATAGTAATGATCGCGTGTTACATCTGCCGGGGAGAATTTTTACTAATAACGTAAAGTTACATATCTCTCTGCACTAAACACGGGTCATATTGAAGGAGGACATTTTACGGCGAGTGATAAAAAATCTCTGCAAAAAGACAGTGTTTAGCATATTTTGTCATGGGATGTGAAGTCATCCAGATAGTTTTAGTGTCTATGTTCGAATGGTTAACGGTCCTGATTAAAATTCGAAACGACGGAAATTTGGTTCCAGAAACGCTAATGATTTAGCTGCGGTATTCGAACTAGTGTACGCGTATTCTCAGGAATACGCGAAGACCTCTTAGGGGGCAAGTAAATTTTAAAACAGGCAAAAAATCAAGATAATATGTTCCTTGAATGATGACGCCTACAGTCAGTATAATAAATTTAAGCGAAAAAATCGCAACACAAAAGAGGAGCTGTACAACATAAACGAAAGTTGGTAGACGTGTTTCTACATGTGTAAGGAGATGTCCATTCAGATTTCATGCCTGTCGCGTAGGTGTGACGCTAGCGGCGCGACTATTGCGATGAGCGTTTGGCTTTATTGGCCGGGACGCCCCTTACGGGGCAGGTCCGGCCGCCTTGGTGCACGTCTTACGAGGTGCATTCAACATCTAAGGCCTCCGATTTCTTTTCTAATTAACTACTCACCCGAAATCGATGAAACTGGCGTTACTTCTCGACGTAATCGCCCTGCAACCGTACACATTTATCACAACACTGACGCCATGATTCTATGGCAGCGGCGAAGGCTTCTTTAGGTGTCTGTTTTGACCACTGGAAAATCGCTGAGGCAATAGCAGCACGGCTGGTGAATGTGCGGCCATAGAGAGTGTCTTTCACTGTTGGAAAAAGCCAAAAGTCACTAGGAGCCAGGTCAGTTGAGTAGGGAGCATGAGGAATCACTTCAAAGTTGTTATCACGAGGAAACTGTTGTATAACGTTAGCTCGATGTGCGGGTGCGTTGTCTTGGTGAAACAGCACACGCGCAGCCCTTCCCGGACGTTTTTGTTGCAGTGCATGAAGGAATTTGTTCTTCAAAACATTTTCGTAGGATGCACCTGTTACCGTAGTGCCCTTTGGAACACAATGGGTAAGGATTACGCCCTCACTGTCCCAGAACATGTACACCATCATTTTTTCAGCACTGGCAGTTACCCGAAATTTTTTTGGTGGCGGTGAATCTGTGTGCTTCCATTGACCTGAGTGGCGCTTTGTTTCTGGATTGAAAAATAGCATCCACGTCTCATCCATTGTCACAACCGAGGAAAAGAAAGTCCCATTCATGCTGTCGTTGCGCGTCAACATTGCTTGGCAACATCCCACACGGGCAGCCATGTGGTCGTCTGTCAGCATTTGTGGCACCCACCTGGATGACACTTTTCGCATTTTCAGGTCGTCATGCAGGACTGTGTGCACAGAACCCACACAAATGCCAACTCTGGAGGCGATCTGTTCAACAGTCATTCGGCGATCCCCCAAAACAATTCTCTCCACTTTCTCGATCATGTCGTCAGACCGGCTTGTGCGAGCCCGAGGTTGTTCCGGTTTGTTGTCACACGAGGTTCTGCCTTCATTAAACTGTTGCACCCACGAAAGCACTTTCGACACATCTATAACTCCATCACCACATGTCTCCTTCAACTGTCGATGAATTTCAATTGGTTTCACACCACGCAAATTCAGAAAACGAATGATTGTACGCTGTTCAAGTAAGGAAAACGTCGCCATTTTAAGTATTTAAAACAGTTATCATTCTCGCCGCTGGCGGTAAAATTCCATCTGCCGTACGGTGCTGCCATCTCTGGGATGTATTGACAATGAACGCGGCCTCATTTTAAAACAATGCGCATGTTTCTATCTCTTTCCAGTCCGGAGAAAAGAAATCGGAGGCCTTAGAACTTGAATGCACCTCGTATTACATTCGACGCCACATTGGGCGACCTGCGCGCCGTATGGGGATGAAATGAAGATGACAACACCCAGTCCCTGAGCGGAGAAAAACCCCGATCCAGGGGGGAATCGAACCCGGGTCCCATTGGACGGCAATCCGTCACGCTGACCACTGAGCTTTCGGGGCGCACTACTCTTACGATGCAAATAAAGTTTGATGTAAATACGCCTTGTAATTGCCGTGAGCTTTAGCTAACTTTGAGGATGAACATGATGAGCTGGTGTTAGTCATGGATGGTTTTAAGGAGACAAACACGCCATTCACACCACCTCACTGCGTTTGAACGAGATAGTGTAACAGGACTACTACAAGAATCTGGATGTTCCTTCTGCAGTAATGCCGAAGGTTCTGGCAGGGACGTAGCCACTGTATACGACTGCAGGCAGCGGTGTTCACCAGAAAGTACGGTCACAAGACCAGGCTCCAGACAGCCACGTGGCATTACCGAGAAGGGAGACCGTCGGGTTCGCCGTATGGCTCTAGCGCATCGTACTGCATAGTTGGCTTCACAGTGACAGAAAGAACTGTCACTTCCACGCGAGAGCTCATTGGAGGGCGGGGTGGAGGATGGTTCAAATGTCTCTGTGCACTATGGGGCTTAACACCTATGGTCATCAGTCCCCTAGAACGTAGAACTACTTAAACCTAACTAACCTAAGGACATCACACACATCCATGCCCGATGCAGGATTCGAACCTGCGACCGTAGCAGCCGTGTGGTTCCGGACTAAAGCGCCTAGATCCGCTCGATGACAGCGGCCGACCCGCTGATCGCACGTATTGTTCGTTTCAAACGCCAACAACAACCGTGTTGCTATCGACATTTCAGAACTCAGTATATTTTTGTGACTATTATGTTCACATTAGTTTTCTTGACTCAAAGTCACACATTTCATTTTTTATACACTCCTGGAAATTGAAATAAGAACACCGTGAATCATTGTCCCAGGAAGGGGAAACTTTATTGACACATTCCTGGGGTCAGATACATTACATGATCACACTGACAGAACCACAGGCACATAGACACAGGCAACAGAGCATGCGCAATGTCGGCACTAGTACAGTGTATATCCACCTTTCGCAGCAATGCAGGCTGCTATTCTCCCATGGAGACGATCGTAGAGATGCTGGATGTAGTCCTGTGGAACGGCTTGCCATGCCCTTTCCACATGGCGCCTCAGTTGGACCAGCGTTCGTGCTGGACGTGCAGACCGCGTGAGACGACGCTTCATCCAGTCCCAAACATGCTCAATGGGGGACAGATCCGGAGATCTTGCTGGCCAGGGTAGTTGACTTACACCTTCTAGAGCACGTTGGGTGGCACAGGATACATGCGGACGTGCATTGTCCTGTTGGAACAGCAAGTTTCCTTCCCGGTCTAGGAATGGTAGAACAATGGGTTCGATGACGGTTTGGATGTACCGTGCACTATTCAGTGTCCCCTCGACGATCACCAGAGGTGTACGGCCAGTGTAGGAGATCGCTCCCCACACCATGATGCCGGGTGTTGGCCCTGTGTGCCTCGGTCGTATGCAGTCCTGATTGTGGCGCTCACCTGCACGGCGCCAAACACGCATACGACCATCATTGGCACCAAGGCAGAAGCGACTCTCATCGCTGAAGACGACACGTCTCCATTCGTCCCTGCATTCACGCCTGTCGCGACACCACTGGAGGCGGGCTGCACGATGTTGGGGCGTGAGCGGAAGACGGCCTAACGGTGTGCGGGACCGTAGCCCTGCTTCATGGAGACGGTTGCGAATGGTCTTCGCCGATACCCCAGGAGCAACAGTGTCCCTAATTTGCTGGGAAGTGGCGGAGCGGTCCCCTACGGCACTGCGTAGGATCCTACGGTCTTGGCGTGCATCCGTGCGTCGCTGCGGTCCGGTCCCAGGTCGACGGGCACGTGCACCTTCCGCCGACCACTGGCGACAACATCGATGTACTGTGGAGACCTCACGCCCCACGTGTTGAGCAATTCGGCGGTACGTCCACCCGGCCTCCCGCATGCCCACTATACGCCCTCGCTCAAAGTCCGTCAACTGCACATACGGTTCACGTCCACGCTGTCGCGGCATGCTACCAGTGTTAAAGACTGCGATGGAGCTCCGTATGCCACGGCAAACTGGCTGACACTGACGGCGGCGGTGCACAAATGCTGCGCAGCTAGCGCCATTCGACGGCCAACACCGCGGTTCCTGGTGTGTCCGCTGTGCCGTGCGTGTGATCATTGCTTGTACAGCCCTCTCGCAGTATCCGGAGCAAGTATGGTGGGTCTGACACACCGGTGTCAATGTGTTCTTTTTTCCATTTCCAGGAGTGTATTTGTGAATTGATTTTCAGTTTATCAACTCTGAATTTCTTCTCATGGTTGTGGTAACGGACTACGTATTTGACCTTTTGTTGTAAGATGGATGAATACGTTAGAAGACGAAAACGTTAAAGCAATAAAACAAGTAAAGGTGGAGACAGTGTTGGGTTGCCGCAAGTGAAAAGTGCGGCAATGGGTGTTCCACACCGCATCAGTGAAAATAGTGCCGAAAGCTGAGCCATCTATCAGCAAATCGAAATTCCAAAAATGTGAAATACAGGTATTACAGTGAATCTACATTGAATATGGCTTCGTGTCAAATACGTGGACTCTATCTCTTCCCTTCTGCATTAGTTGCAAACAAACTATCGAATAATTCCATGAAACAATCCCTTCTTCACAGACATTTGGTAATGAATCATGGCGACTATAAAGACAAATCAGTCGAATTTTTCATGCCCGTAGCAGAAATCAATACACAATATTACAAAATCAGTAAAGTTTGCATTGGAGACATCGCTATGAGTTAGCGTTGCTAATTGCAAAAAATAAATCGCCTTAAACCTCTGTCTAGTCTCTTATTATTCCTGGTTCTTTGGTTATATCAGATTAAATGTTACACCACCTCTACGCTAAAGTAATCAGAACAACTCCGAATTTTTACCCAAGTGTGAGACATAGAAATCGTGATAATTCACAAGATATTGCTAACTAGACAATAGAAGATATTACAATGGACAAAAGATTTGCAATTCAAATCAATAAATAGGTCTGATGATTTTGTCGTTAAAAATATGTTATTTCTGATGAAATTCTAGGATGTAAGGAATTGACGGTACATACTATGGGGAGGATATTTCTGTCATGGGACAGTTGTGTTTGTCCACAGACAGTGCTTCTTCATAGACAGGTAAAAAAGAAAAGAAAAAGACGATCTTATTGCCTTTCGTGAAATTATTCATCATCATCATCATCATCATCATCATCATCATTTCAGTTTGATTATGCCTTTCAGCGTTCAGTCTGGAGCGTAGCCCCCTTATAAAATTCCTCCATGATCCCCTATTCAGTGCTAACATTGGTGCTACTTCTGATGTTAAACCTATTACTTCATAATCATGCTTAACCGAATCCAGGTACCTTCTCCTTGGTCTGCCCCGACTCCTCCTACCCTCTACTGCTGAACCCATGAGTCTCTTGGGTAACCTTGCTTCTCCCATGCGTGTGACATGACCCCACCATCTAAGCCTGTTCGCCCTAACTGCTACATCTATAGAGTTCATTCCCAGTTTTTCTTTGATTTCCTCATTGTGGACACCCTCCTGCCATTGTTCCCATCTACTATTACCTGCAATCATCCTAGCTACTTTCATATCCGTAACCTCAACCTTGTTGATAAGGTAACCTGAATCCACCCAGCTTTCACTCCCATACAACTGAGTTGGTCGAAAGATTGAACGGTGCACAGATAACTTAGTCTTGGTACTAACTTCCTTCTTACAGAAGAGAGTAGATCGTAGCTGAGCGCTCACTGCATTGGCTTTGCTACACCTTGCTTCCAGTTCTTTCACTGTGTTGGCATCCTGTAAGAATATGCATCCTAAGTGCTTGAAACCGTCCACCTGTTCTAACTTTGTTCCTCCTATTTGGCACTCAATCCGTTTATATTTCTTTCCCATTGACATTACTTTCGTTTTGGAGACGCTAATCTTCATACCATAGTCCTTACATTTGTGATCTAGCTCTGAAATATTACTTTGCAAACTTTCAATCGAATCTGCCATCACAACTAAGTCAACCGCATATGCAAGACTGCTTATTTTGTGTTCACATATCTTAATCTCACCCTGCCAGTCTATTGTTTTCAACATATGATACATATATGATATGAACAACAGTGGAGACAGGTTGCAGCCTTATCTTACTCCTGAAACTACTCTGAACCATGAACTCAATTCACTGTCAACTCTAACTGCTGCCTGACTATCCATGTAAAGACCTTTAATTGCTTACAAAAGTTTGCCTCCTATTCCATAATCTCGTAGAACAGACAATAACTTCCTCCTAGGAATCCGGTCATATGCCTTTTCTAGATCTATAAACCATAGATACAATTCCCTGTTCCACTCATAACACTTCTCCATTATTTGCCGTAAGCTAAAGATCTGGTCTTGACAACCTCTAAGAGGCCTAAACCCACACTGATTTTCATCCAATTGGTCCTCAACTAATACTCGCACTTTCCTTTCAACAATACCTGAGAAGATTTTACCCACAACGGTGATTAAAGAGATACCTCTGTAGTTGTTACAATCTTTTCTGTTTCCATGTTTAAAGATTGGTGTGATTACTGCTTTTGTCCAGTCTGATGGAACACGTCCCGACTCCCACGCCATTTCAATTATCCTGTGTAGCCATTTAAGACCTGACATTCCACTGTATTTGATGAGTTCTGACTTAATTTCATCCACCCCAGCTGCTTTATTGCACTGCAATCTCTTGACCATTTTCTCCACTTCCTCAAATGTGATGCTATTTCCATCATCATTCCTATCCCATTCTACCTCGAAATCTGAAACATAACTGATCGTATTTTCACCTACATTGAGCAAGTCTTCAAAATATTCCCTCCATCTGCCCAAGGCATCCACAGGATTCACCAGCAGTTTTCCTGACCTGTCCAAAATACTTGTCATTTCCTTCTTACCTCCCTTTCGAAGACTGCTAATTACACTCCAGAATGGTTTTCCAGCAGCTTGACCCATAGTATCCAACCTGTTTCCAAAGTCTTCCCAAGATTTTTTTCTTGGATGCTGCAATTATCTGTTTGGCCTTGTTTCTTTCTTCAATATAACTTTCTCTGTCTACCTGACTTCTAGTATGTAGCCATTTTTGACACGCCTTCTTTTTCCTTTTACAGGCTGCTTTGACTGTGCCATTCCACCAAGCTGTTTGCTTCATCCTACTTTTACACACTACTGTTCCAAGACATTCTTTAGCCACTTCTAGTACTGTGTCCCTGTACCTTGTCCATTCCTTTTGCAATGACTGTAATTGACTACATTCAACAGACTGGTACCTTTCTGAGGTCGCTGTTATGTACTTGTGCCTGATTTCCTTATCCTGAAGTTTCTCCTACATATGGACCTGACCTCCTGCACTTTCGGCCTCACAATCCCAATTTCACTGCAGATTAAATAATGATCAGTGTCATCAAAGAATCCCCTGAATAAACGTGTGTCCCTCACAGCCTTCCTGAATTTCTGATCTGTTATTATATAATCAATGACAGATCTGGTTCTCCTACCTTCCCAAGTATACCGGTGAATGTTCTTATGTTTAAAAAAGGAGTTTGTGATTACTAAGCCCATAGTGGCACAGAAATCCAAGAGTTGTTTCCCGTTCTTGTTGGCCTCCATATCCTCTCCAAATTTACCCATAACCTTTTCATACCCTTCTGTTCGATTTCCAATCCTAGCATTAAAATCACCCATGAGCAGAACACTGTCCTTGTCCTTTACTTTAACAACTACATCACTGAGTTCCTCATAAAAACTATCCGCCTTATCTTGATCTGTCCCTTCACAATGCGAATATACTGACACAATCTTCATTTTCTTGCTAGACACTGTCAAATCTATCCACATCAGTCGTTCGTTTACATACTTTATTGCAACTACGCTGGGTTCCATTTCTTTCCTGATGTAAAGCTCTACACCCCATTGTGCTATTCCTGCTTTGACTCCTGACAGGTAGACCTTGTATTCTCCCACTTCCTCTTCTTTCTCTTACCTTACCCGAATGTCACTAACAGCTAAAACGTCCAGCCCCATCTTACTTGCAGCCTCTGCCAGCTCTACCTTCTTCCCAGAGTAGCCCCCATTGATATTAATAGCTCCCCATCTCATTACCATTTGTTTGCCAAGTCTTATCATAGGAGTCCCTGGTATGTCGGTTAGAGGTGGGACTCCGTCATCTCCAAAGGTCCGAGGCATTTTGCTCTGATTGTTGCCAGCATCATATTTAAAGTACCAGGGAAGCAGGTTGCTAGCCTCACTTGCCCCGAGTCCCATTGGGTTTTACCCCTAACGGTTGAGGGACTAACCGGTGGATTTGGTAGTCTTTGCCGTATGAGCACAAAGGTGAGCACGCCTCAGAATATGTCCGAGATGCCCAGCCTTATTCCAAAGTAACTGGTATCCCGACTGTCGGGACCACTTACTTGGCCACTCATACATTGCCTGTGGTTCATGAACTAAGACATGACTACAGGAACCCACACCATTATTGGCAAAATAATTTGACAACGTTTCATTATAGATAGAGGAAATTTGAAAGAAAGTAACTGCTAATCTACACGAACATTTAATAAAGCCACGTGCAGTTAACCCAGTTTTTCTCAAAAAAATGTGTAAGAAGATGGAAGCTACACATTGTCAGTTGTTTCTGCATACCAGGGTGCACTGGTTATCCGAAGGATGCGTACGACTCGGCTTTTTGAACTGAAACATAACGTAAAATGTTTCGTTACAAAATTGAAGTCTGATCTACTCAAGCATTTTGAAGAGGACTGGATTTGCCAATTAGCTTAATTGATGGATACATACCACCAGATAGGATTAACGGAGTACATCGAGAAAGTGAAAAGAAGGGCAGCAGGTTTTGTATTATCGAGAAATAGGGGACAGAACGTCACGGATATGATACAGGATTTGGGGTGGTCGTAATTAAAAGAAAGGTGTTTCTCGTTGCGGCGGTATCTTCTCTCGAAATTTTCAGTCACCAGCTTTCTCTTCCGAATGCTAAACTATTTTGCTGACACCAAGCTACGTAGGGAGAAACGATCATAATAACAAAATAAGGGAAATCAGACCTCGCACGGTAAGATATAGGTGTTCGTTTTCTCCGCGCGCTGTTAGAGAGTGGAATAATATAGAATTATTGTGAAGGTGGTTCGATGAACCGTCTGCCAGGAACGTAGGTGTGATTTGCAGAGTATACATCTTTATGTAGATGTAGATGAAATTCACAAACTCAGTCTTCCACTGTACTGTTTTGACAAAATATTTTTAATTCTCGTGACTAAGTGAGTGGGTCGTTTTAGGAAGTTTAATTTTGTATTTATTATGTTAATGAAGGGAATATAGCAGTTTTTCCAACTGTGTTGGAACATTGTGGACAAATGTTGCTGATGGACTTTTGAAAATAATAAATTTCCACCAACAGAAACTTAGGATACAATTTTTAAAATAGTTTCCAGAAATTGAAAAATTTGATAATACAAAAGAATGGATTATAAATCCGTTTTGCACCATCGGCATCAGTTGCAGTCATCTCACACGTAAAAACAAAACAAAGTCTTTTGGAAATGTCCATTGATAATTCAATGAAAATAAAAATCGAAAACATGTCAATTTGTGATATCTGATGTTACGCACAAATTGAGTATACTGTAGTGACACTGTCAATACACACTTCTTCCATTCCCGTTATCTTATTTGTGAGAGTAGGGTTTCTTTGCGTTGGTAGCAACCAAAACGAAACCAAGAAATCTCTTGACTTCAGAATCACTATTGATACTAACACTAACGAAGATTCAGCCACTGATAGAGGAGCTTGTGTCCATAAATGAAGCTCAGCCATCTCATCAAAAGATCAGCAACGTAAACAAATTCATATAAGTAGTGTGTGTGTGTATGTGTGTGTCATCCTCTGTGTGGTATTTAACAAGCTATAAATTGTATAGCTTATTTTAGACATCGTTATGTATGATTTTAATTTAGCATAACTCTAGGGCTAGGCTCACGGCCAAAGGCTAGGGTACAGGCTGAAGCTAAATATCACTGATTTTAGTAGAAAAGTTACGAGATATGGCACCGCATAACTTCCAGCACATAAAGAGCGAAACAGCAACCTTGGTCCTACAAGCAGGCTCGTGGAAAGAGGGCGGAGTAACGGACAGTGGATCAGGTCACCCTATTAACCTTAGCCTGGGAAACTGCCAGTACGACAGGAAGAGTCACTTATGATCGGTTGCAAAATATTTAGGAGTAAAATGTTCACCCTATTAAAAACGTAGTAACTGTTCTCCTAATGGCCCTTGATGAACATCTAAATTGGGCATAAAAATGATAAAACTTGCAGAAGATTCTCGTGCCTGCATGCAGTCCAAAAGTTCAGAAATATACTTCCACATTAAACAAATTAGTCAAGTCTTTACTCCTGCTAAATTTTTACTACTGCGATATAGTTCAACGTGGCGCATGAATGCTTGCGTAAGATATTTGTGTATCATTCGTTTATGTCAGTCCTTCATTTGCTCAGTTACGGTTGATGCGACTGAATAGGTGACTTAATTTTCACACACTCTGTCTTCTTCATCGGCTTCTTTGTCTCCCGTGTCCTCTATACATAATCTCGAATATGAGATACCAATCCCATTTCCATAGATGTAACACCAGAAAAGATACATCTAGGGCCTTTGCTGTCCCTACTAAATATTTATCCACCTTCTTCTCCACATCTTTCATCTATACTACTGTGAAACAATTTCCTTGCATCCTGCGTCTTATCCAAAACCACTCTGCATTCAAGAGGGGATGAAAGCATTTGTCTCTTGTCGTCGAGCCGGGCGGTGTGGCCTAGCGGTTCTAGGCGCTCCAGTCTGGAACCGCGCGACCGCTACGGTCGCAGGTTCGAATCTTGCCTCGGGCATGGATGTGTGTGATGTCCTTATGTTAGTTAGGTTAAAGTAGTTCTAAGTTCTAGAGGACTGATGACCTCAGATGTTAAGTCCCGTAGTGCTCAGAGCCGTTTGAACCATTTTTTTAATTGTCATCAATGAAGCTTCCCACTGAGCATATCCCAGCTGGTCTCTTTCTGCATAGCAGTGAATCACTATTTCTGTTACGTCCTCAAAACCAACCATGCTTTTGCTATCCGAATCTTTTTTCTTCCTTCCTCTTATACGTTAATCGTATCCTATTATTTCTCGCATTTTCTCTGAGCAATTAACCTCTTCTCCACATTCCATTTTTCTGCACCGATGCCATAGATTTCTATTAGATGTCATTATTCACATTCGAAAAGAATGCAGCAAGGTAGTTGCCCAACACAATGTAAAGTGTAAAAAGGCTGAAATTATTATCATTATATACCGGTACTGCTCGTATACTATGCATATTTAAATGCTGAATCTGATGTCTGGAGCGACTGAAGACCCCAGTCTTGTCAGGTCAAATAAATGAATAATTGAAATAAATAAATCATTAACAGTACACTTCATAAAACTATGACATGGACTGAATGAGGACTAACCAGATCGGAGAGTGTGGACAGCAAATGATTTTGTAATATGATGCTAAAGTATAGGGACTTTATAGGAAAAAATCTTGAAATTGAATAGAACAGTCAACCAAAATACCTTTGTCGTACTGATTTAAGGGTAGTCCATGTGTTCTAGTGGAAAAGTAAGTTAGTTCACAAGAAGTTAGTTACAGTGTTTAATAGGAAGTGTTAGGTGTTTGCACAGATAGTGACAGTGTTTAACAGGAAGTGTTACGTATATGCTTCTAAACATTCATGGTGGTGTCTGATTGTTCTATATCGTGTCTACCTACCACTTTCGCGCAACGACGCTCTGAGCGTGTTTTTTAGGGAATTAACTAGTTTGAACCTGGGACCTATTGCTGGTAAGGAGACGCCAGACCACACATGACATGTAGAATTCAGAAGAGTTCAGTGAGACTAGCGATGATATAACCAAATACTAAATGATCTCAGCGTCAGCTCCACTGCACTCCCTGTAAAAGAATCTTAATACTAACTAAATTTAGTGGAAAGGGTTCAAGGCTTTCCTATTTTTAGTTAGCTGGTAAAATAACGTCGAAAAAGCAGTTAAGTTTACCATTGGAAATTTTATTCTACTCACAAAACATCGTTTATAAATTGCACTATTGATAAAAGGAAATGTTTTAATACAGGATGGTAAAAACCAACTGCATTCAACAAAAATGTGAACGAATATTCCCTAAATGGGTTTCCAAGTTCTACAATCGATCGAAGGATGACCTATGCCATATCACATCTATAATCTAGGTTTAATTTAAGTTTCACAAAAGAGAAAACTATCAAAATGGTCTACAGTGACCCTCAATTATCTTTAATTACTAATCTAACCTGTCGTAAATTACAGTGGCTGATGTGGCTTCTCAATAACTATAAAAATAGAAAAATCATCGCGTTTCAGATCTTTACTTCAAGTGCCAAATGTGAACACCATGAGTTTTAATTGACGATCGACACTAGTATTACGCAAAAAAGGGGTGTAACAGATGAGACTTGTGCAGTTCTGAGTGAAGCCGAATGCGCTCAAAAATGCGGCATCGCGTGCGTTCATTACCTTGTCGGTGTTTAAGCAGCGTCAGGGTGGCAGCGGCCGGCGCAGCAGCCATCCAGCTCGCCGTCTGGGAACCAACTCTCTAACTTCTCCTTACTACAATTTACCGAAGTTAGTTAAAAAAAACTATCTGGCTATGTTTTCATCTGACCAATCAGGGTCTCAATGTTAACCTGAAGCTCCACCTACAAACATTCTGTCAAACCAATGAGAAACGTTATACTTTTCGAGGTGGGGCAATGTTTTTTAAAGTTTGCAACGTAACAGAGACGCTAAAAAGTCTCACGCTAAAACCTGCAGCTGGTGTGGTCCTTTTAGCGTTATCGTGAGATCTATACTGTTCTTCTGGAGGGCTCTATCTTTTAACATGGGCTGGAGGATTGTCCTAATGTAACAGACACGCGAAAAAGTCTCACGCTAAAACTTGCGGGTGGTAGTGGCCCTTTTTGTGTTATCGTAAGATCTATACTGCTTTTCTGGAGGGCTCTAGCTTTTAACATGGGCTGGGGGTTGTCCTTGACGTACCTGAGACGCGAAACAGTCTCACACTAAAACGTGCGGGTGGTGAGCCCTAGTGGTTAGCTGGAGACGTGGGTGTCCCTCCCTTATCGTAGGGCCTTCTAGCTTAACACGGTTCTGCTCTCGGCTTCTGTCCTCGTTTCTCCCCTCGGAACTGCGTCTGCCTCACGGTGGGAAGGTACGACATGCATTTAGGCATTCTTGTGTTAGTCTGTGCCATTCCATTTGCTCACTCGTTACTTGTATTACTTTGGTTAGTTTAATGTCACGATTTATTCGGAGCTATGTGACATACTATTGGATTTGCTTATCATGTCAGGATTTTCATGTAAGGTGTTGGATTTGCCTGACACCTTACATGCTCAAGAGGTAGTATTGGTCAAAACTAGAAGAGATGTTCCTGTAATGATACGTCCTAAAAGCAATTTCTGTCGAGATATGAACCAATCTGTCCTCACACTCTAATTCGTCTGTACGTACAAGCAGTCTCTACAGGCAGTATTGCCATGTGTTTATCACGCATCCCGACGTATCCTTCACCCCTCCTTCGCACTGAATCCCCACTATTCCAAATACCTCTGGTTCCATTCATATTTACACATGCATTGGTCACACCTTCCTGTAAAGTCCCGACATTTTCGGTGGGCTGGGCATACACCAATGCCACTAAATATTTACAGAGACAGCAGTACAACTGTCTCTGGTCCTATGAACGGGGAGGCTATGCTACAGTACCACCTAGATCTATCTACAAACCGCGAAACGTAGCGGTGCGGTTCTGCCATGCGATCCGTAGAAAATCTGGTGGTGTCCGGTCGTGTGTAAACCCAGTCGTTGTCTTTCTGCGAGGATAACATTCTGCAGCAGCGCTGACAATTCACCCAACAGAAATCAGTAATACGGAGAACCAGTTAATCTGTTCGATAGAGTGTATGGCCCTATGAGTCTATTACTGACAGTTTCTGCCCATTCATTGATACTGGAGCGATTCTGACGTCTCACCTGCATGATTGCTTGAGGGTTTCCGTCTGTCCACGAGTTCGCATTGTGGTAATTTGCTGTGACATCTCTTGTGAATCCTGCCTCGTCTGCAAGTACTACGCATTACTCGACGCATGTAAAACGGCCCGTGTCTCAACAGGCATTTGTATCTGGACATATACTTATAGTAGCTTTTCTTCTAGTTTTGACCAATAGGAATACGTGACACTTTCTGTACACCCCATTCCCTCCCACTGTACACCGTCATCTGCTTATCTGAAGATGCATAAACTTCTAAGCAGACGTTAAAGCAGTTCCCTCTACTGCTGTCAGACGTTCGTACTGACAAAGAGGACTTGAACCACGTGGCTCACGAAGACGGGATAGTAAGTGCCATAAGCTGGTTACCCAGAAACTTCGCTCAGAGGAAGAGGGGTCAGAATAAGGAAAGAAGTTTCTCAGTTTATCCGTACATACTCGACTGTTTCTTAAAAAAACGACGGTCAAAGTTTTCGACGTATTTTCCACTAAGTTTATGAGCCTCTTACCACGCGATATCTTCGGATGAAATTGTGGCACACTAGTTTGCCTTTCTAATTTTTGCGTCCCGTGTTCGAAACCCGATTATAACTTTCCTTTACTTTATTTTTATTTTTATCATTTCCATTTACCTACTCAAGTTCACAGAAGGTTACTACATGCATGTTCATTATCAAATTAGAGGGTACAAGGGCGTTATATTAATTGTAAAATTACAACTGTATTTCACAATAAGTGTCAAATATTTATTACTTAATGTAGGTATGTATGGTATGTTAAGGGGTTACGATCTCTTTAATTTCTCACATTTAGATATTTCATTCTCATATCAGTTTCATATTAATTTTATATTTTATTCAAATGTTTATTCTTTGGGACGTTTTGGTGGACTCCCTTGGATGATACAGATCGTAGAAAGATTCGAAACACAAATATTTCGAATATCATGAGCATCGCGCAAAGGCAGGTTTTCAGTGAAATTTCTTCGTACGAGTGTCACTCGGGAAACGTACGTCGTTAACATGGGTGAAGATTTAGCGCGCTGTCAATAATTGCGTGGCAGAGTACGTATAACGGACCATTTTTCGGAAAAGTGGTGTTTGCAACTGATTAAAATTCAAGACACACTCAGAAATTTCACCGAAAACAATTTCATATAATTTTCTCATTTTTTTAAAAATTTATTCGTCCAAGATACAATTATTAGACGGACGAGGACAGCATTATATCAATATAGACGGAAAACCATTCGTGTAGTGATCTTCTACAGACATGGACAAATAAATGAAAAACAAAAATTAAAATACTGATCGAGTTTCAAACAAGGGGCACAGAATTACAAAGCCACGACTATAACCACTGAGCCACTGCTTTGGCTGACGATATTATGTTTCTGAGTCATCAGTCTTCTGACTGGTTTGATGCGGCCTTTCACGAATTCCTCTCCTGTACAAAACATTTCATCTCAGAATAGCGCTTGCAACCTACGTCCTCAGTTATTTTCTGGATGTATTCTTATCTTCGTTCTCCTCTACAGTTTTTACACTCTCCAGCTCCCCTCTAGTATCATGGAAGTTATTCCTTAATGTCCCTTCTTCTTGTCAAGTGTTTACTGTATATTCCCTTCCTCGCCGTTTCCCCAGAGAACCTCCTTATTCCTTACTCAATTTCCAATAATCTTGTGTAGCATCATGTCTCAAATACTTCGATTCTCTTCTGTTCCGGTGTTCCCACAGTCCACGTTTCACTACCATACAATGCCGTGTTTCCAAAATACCTTCACAGAAATTTATTCCTAAAATTAAGGCCTATGTTTGATCCTATCAGCCAGGAATACAATTTTTGCCAGCGCTAGTCTGCTTTTTATATCCCCCTTCCTCCGTAAGTCATGGTTTATTTTACCACTTGACCTCACCTACGTCATGTTCACCAATCTTGATATTAAGCTTCTCGCTGTTCTCATATCTACTACTTCTCATTCCTTCCGTCTTTCTTCAAACAATTTTCTCTCAATCCATATTCTGTACTCATTAGACTGTGCATTCCTTTGAGCAGATCCTATAATTCTTCTTCACTTTCACTGAGGACAGCAGCGTAATCAGCGAATCTTATCACTGATATCATTTCACACTGAATTTTAATTCCAATCTTGAACATTTATTTTATTTTGTTATTGCTTCTTCGACGTATAAACTGAATAGTAGGCTACGTCCCTGTCTCACACCCTTTTGAATCCGAATACTCCGTTCTTCATTTTCCACTCTTATTGCTGCCTCACGGCTCCTGTACATGTTGTATATTGCGAATCTCTTCCTATAGCTTACCCCCTATTTTTCTAAGAATTTCGAACATCTTCCACCATTTGACATAGGCAAACACTTTTCTAGGTCGACAAAACCTATGAACGTATCTTGACTTTTCTTTAGTCTTGCTTCCATTATCAGCCCGAACGTCAGAACTGACTCCCTGGCGCCTTTATCTCTCCTAAAACCAAACTAATCGTGATCTGACACGTCCACCGTTTCCTTTCCTTTTCCATTCTCCCATATATTATTATTCCCTGCAGCTTGGATGTATGAGCTGTTAAACTGATTGTGAGATAATTCTCACACTTGTCAGCTCTTGCAGTCCTCGGAATTGTGTGGACGATATTTTTCCGAAAGTCAGATGGTATGTCGCCAGAGTGATACATTCTACACACCAACGTGAATAGTCGTTTTGTTGCCACCTACTCCAATTATGTTAGGAATTCTGATGGAGTGTTATCTATCCCTTCTGCCTCATTTGATCTAAAGTTCTCCAAAGCTCTTTTAAATTCTGATTCTAGTACTAGACCCTCTATCTCTTCTACATCGACTGCTGCTTCTTCTTCTATCACATCAGACAAATCCGCCCTCTCATAGAGGCCTTCACTGTACTCTTTACACCTATCCACTCTCTCCTCTGCATTTAACAGTGGAATTCTCATTGCAGTCTTAACATTACCGCCCTTGCTTTTAGTTTCATCGAAGGTTGTTATGGTTTCTCTATATCCCGAGTCAAACTTTCTGACTTCTTAACACTTCTCATGCAGCCATTTCGCCCTAGCTTCCCTTCACTTACTGTTTATTTCATTCCTAAGTGACTTGTATTTCTGTGTTCTTGAATTTCCCTGAAAATTTCTGTACTTCCCCCTTTCATCGATGAGCTGGACTATTTCTTCTGTTACCCATGGCTTCTTCGCAGTTACCTTTTTTGCACCTATGTTTTTCGTTCCAACTTCTAAGATTACCCTTCTTAGAGATGTCCATTCCTCTTCAACCGAACTGCCTACTGTATATTCATTAACACATTATCTATCGCCTCAGAGATCTTCAAGAATATTTCTTCATTGTTTAGTATTTCCGTATCCCACTTATTAACGCATTGAGTCTATCAGACTAGTCTCTTAAACTTCAGTTTGCTCTTCGTCACTGCTAAAGCATGAACATTTCTTTTATTTTGTTACTGCTTCTTCGACGTATAAAGCGAATAGTAGGCCACATCCCTGTCTCACACCCTTTTGAATCGGAACACTTCGTCCTATGTCTGCTCCTGGGTACATCTTACAATCCAGTATATGATTTTGGAATTTCTGCATGACCATGAGGTTATATAACTGAAGTAATCCAGTATCTCCAACCATTTTCCAAATATATCTCCTCTTCTTGTGATTCTTGAACAGAGATTTCACAATTACTAGCTGAAATTTATTGCAGAACACGATTACCCTTTCTCTTCTCTCATTCCTCATACTAAGCCCACATACCCACGTAACCTTTCTTCTATTCCTTCCCCTACGACCGCATTCCAGTACTCATGACTATTAGATTTTCATCTCTCTTTACGTACTGAATTATGCATTCAACATAATACTGTAAGTAGGCTGTTTAAGTCTTTTTATTGGTGACGCCACGTAGCGCTCTGTATGAAGATCACTGGCTGTGCTGTGTGCAGTCTGTGGGTGGTTGGCATTGTTGTAATACTCGCCATTGTAGCGTTGGGCAGATGGATGTGAACAGCGCGTAGCGTTGCGCAGTTGGAGGTGAGCCGCCAGCAGTGGTGGACGTGGGGAGAGAGATGGCGGAGTTTTGAAATTTGTAAGACTGGATGTCATGAACTGCTATATATATTACGACTATTAAGGTAAATACATTGTTTGTTCTCTATCAAAATCTTTCATTTGCTAACTATGCCTATCAGTAGTTAGTGCCTTCTGCAGTTTGAATCTTTTATTTAGTTGGCAGTAGTGGCGCTCGCTGTATTGGAGTAGTTCGAGTAACCAAGATTTTTGTGAGGTAAGCGATTTGTGAAACGTATAGGTTAATGTTAGTCAGGGCCATTTTTTGTAGGGATTTTTGAAAGTCAGATTGCGTTGCGCTAAAAATATTGTGTGTCAGTTTAAGCACAGTTATGTATAATTGTTCAAAGGGGACCTTTCATATGTCGACCCTTAGCTGAGGATACCCCACTGGAATCTTCTGATTTTTGTCTTGTAGTTTGTGTAATTAGTGTAGATTTTGTTTATTGCTAGCGCGTAATTGTAGAGAGAATCTCCTTTGTGGTTGTAGTCTTTCATTCTTGTACAGTAAAACAGGTGTGGCACGCATGTAAATTTGCACCAAGTATTTCGCAGCTGCGCTTGCAATTAACTAGATATTATTTTCAGTGCTATGTTAATGAGTTCTGTTATTTTTGCTCTTCAAATTGTGTTTTTCTGTGTTGTCATGTGAAATATTGTGACAATAATGGCGTGTGAAAAACGTAATACTAGGCTCCAAAGTAAACAGAAATGACATTGAAGACGAAAGCAGTGTGTTAGCGCCACCATGTAACGAATTAACTAATGTTCAAAGTAGTAATTTGGTAATAATGCATAGGGAAATGGAGCGGGCTGCAAATAATGGTGTAGGCAGTGAAACAATTAGTGAACAGGGAAGCATGATCGATCGATCGGTCGGCAACAGCTCGCGTCAGGAATCCGAAATGACAAGAAACAATCTTGCAAATACTGTACATTCAGGTTTTGCGTCCTCACCCTTTTCTCAAATAAGTCGAGACACATTTTCTGCTTGTCAAAAAGTGAATGTTGCCGGTGCAAATGCACTGCCGAAAAGCATAGAGGAACAGATTCCAGACACTAATACATTATTATTGCAATTAATGCAACAAATGAAATAAAATCAGAGACAAGCACAGCAACAGTTAGACACAATGGAGCAAAATCTTCAAAAGTTAGACACAATGGAACAAAATCAGAGACAAACACAGCAAAAGCCTCAAAAGTTAGACACAATGGAACAACACCAGAGACAACACAGCAACAGTTGGACACAATGGAACTAAATCTTCAAAAGTTAGATACAATGGAACAAAATCTTCGGAAGTTAGACACCACACTTGAACAAACACGTGAAGATTTAACTACTGAGTTACATAATATTGAATCGAAATGTCAAAAAATCTGTAATGACGTAAAAACACAAATTTGTCAGCATTTTCAGCCTATTTTTTCGCGGCATGAAAATGCATTGCAGAATCACGAAGAAGCCATAAAAGAACTGCAAACTATCGTTCGTGAAAATCACGACACCTTGCAAGCTAAAATGGACTCAGTTGCATCCACCGATTTGCTTACGCAACTTGCAAGAACTCATGAAAACTTCAAGAACACAGTAGATTCGATTTCAACACAAATGGACACTCTGAAACTTGGTTCAGAAAAACACACTGAGGAAAATGTCCAGAAACTCTGTGACCAAAATGGTACTGAAACAGAGGATGACAGACTAAAGGCCGAAATACTAAATGTCTTCTTCCAAAGCTGTTTCACAGAGGAAGACTGCACTGTGCTTCCTTCTCTAGATTGTCGCACAGTTGACAAAATGGTAGATATCGAAATAGATGACAGAGGGATAGAGAAACAATTAAAATCGCTCAAAAGAGGAAAGGCCGCTGGTTCTGATGGGATACCAGATCGATTTTACACAGAGTACGCGAAGGAACTTGCCCCCTTTCTTGCAGCGGTCTACCGTAGGTCTCTAGAAGAGCGAAGCGTTCCAAAGGATTGGAAAAGGGCACAGGTCATCCCCGTTTTCAAGAAGGGACGTCGAACAGATGTGCAGAACTATAGACCTATATCTCTAACGTCGATCAGTTGTAGAATTTTGGAACACGTATTATGTTCGAGTATAATGTCTTTTCTGGAGACTAGAAATCTACTCTGTAGGAATCAGCATGGGTTTCGAAAAAGACGGTCGTGTGAAACCCAGCTCGCGCTATTCGTCCACGAGACTCAGAGGGCCTTAGACACGGGTTCACAGGTAGATGCCGTGTTTCTTGACTTCCGCAAGGCGTTTGACACAGTTCCCCACAGTCGTTTAATGAACAAAGTAAGAGCATATGGACTATCAGATCAATTATGTGTTTGGATTGATGAGTTCCTAGATAACAGAACGCAGCATGCCATTCTCAATGGAGTGAAGTCTTCCGAAGTAAGAGTGATTTCAGGTGTACCGCAGGGGAGTGTCATAGGACCGTTGCTATTCACAATATACATAAATGACCTGGTGGATGACATCGGAAGTCCACTGAGGCTTTTTGCAGATGATGCTGTGGTGTATCAAGAGGTTGCAACAATGGAAAATTGTACTGAAATGCAGCAGGATCTGCAGCGAATTGACGCATGGTGCACGGAATGGCAATTGAATCTCAATGTAGACAAGTATAATGTAATGCGAATACATAGAAAGATAGGTCCCTTATCATTTAGCTAGAAAATAGCAGGTCAGCAACTGGAAGCAGTTAATTCCATAAATTATCTGGGAGTACGCATTAGGAGTGATTTAAAATGAAATGATCATATAAAGTTGATCGTCGGTAAAGCAGATGCCAGACTGAGATTCATTGGAAGAATCCTAAGGAAACGCAATCCGACAGCAAAGGAAGTAGGTTACAGTAGGCTTGTTCGCCCACTGCTTGAATACTGCTCAGCAGTGTGGGATTCGCACCAGATAGGGTTGATAGAAGAGACAGAGAAGATCCAACGGAGAGCAGCGCGCTTCGTTACAGGATCATTTAGTAATAGCGAAAGCATTACGGAGATGATAGATAAACTCCAGTGGATAGATAAACTCCAGGAGAGACGCTCAGTAGCTCGTTACGGGCTTTTCTTAAAGTTTCGAGAACATACCTTCACCGATGAGTCAAGCAGTATATTGCTCCCTCCTACGTATATCTCGCGAAGAGACCATGAGGATAAAATCAGAGAGATTAGAGCCCACACAGAGACATACCGACAATCTTTCTTTCCACGTACAATACGAGACTGCAATAGAAGGGAGAACCGATAGAGGTACTCAGGGTACCCTCCTCCACACACCGTCAGGTGGCTTGCGGAGTATGGATGTAGATGTAGATGTAGAAATGAGTTCACTATCGGAGATAGTAGGGGATATTTCGGATCAGTTCACTAATTTATCTGCAAAGGTAGATGATGATCTGAATGACACAAGACCTGTAGCCATCACTGACACAGAAGAGTATGAACAAATTAAGAAATTCAAACAAAATCAGAATCAAATTAATACGCAATACAAAAGAGAAATCCGGGAAGTACAAGATCAGTTGACGCAGGTAATACAATAATTACATATTTCAGAGGACATTCGCGCTTCAACACGGGAAGAGGAACTTAGAAATACGGAAAAGGCACAAAATAATAACACAGGGCATTTTGGAAACCATGAAAGAAATTGGCAAGGTGCAACGAATTTTGAGATGGAACCGCCGACACGACGTAACAATAACCGATATGCTACTCGCCGACACGTTCATTACTGCACGTAAATTCAAAACATTTAAGAATTCTGGCAACGAGATTCATCCACAAGCATGGCTTCATCAATTCTCTCATTGTTTTCCTCCCAACTGGTCATTAGAACACAGATTAGAATTTATGTGTGGCTACTTAGAGAATGAACCAGATGTAAGAATGCGATCGGTCATTCTCGATTGTCACAGTGAAGGAGAATTTTATCATGCCTTCCTCTCAGCATATTTGTCTCAAGCTATACAAGACCGAGTAAAACATAGCATCATAATGATGAAACATTTCGAACAATCTGAATTTTCCAGTCTTGTCAAATATTTCGAAGATATGTTGCATAAGAATCAGTATCTTTCAAACCCATACAGCCCCTCAGAACTCAGAACTCATCCGCATTTACTTAATCAAATAGCCTGAACATTTACGACATATTATTTTAGCAGGACGTTGCAAAGACGACATTGAAGCTTTTCAGGGACTGTTACAAGAACTGGAAATTGACACTAACAATCGCGGAACGCGAAAACAGGAGCACAATATTTACAGGTCACATCTGTCACAATTCCGCGATGACAGAAATAATACACGACAAGGCTATTCTTACAACGTAAATCGTTACCAAAACAGGCACCACCCGTATGACAACCGTGGGCACAGTAGTAATAATTACCTCTCCGCGGTAATGACTATCACAGAGACTACCATAGAAACAGACAATATGGGAACCAAAACAATTATTATTACGGGAGACAGAATAACTTCAGACGCAACGGTCCACCGTGCAGTGATAATTCAGGAAGAAAGTCTCCACCACGTGACCGACAAGAAATTAATTGCAGAAATTACCGACATGACGACAGATGATATGATCGTAACGACAGACCTGAATTGCATCAGAACAGGCGAGCTTCAAACAGGGCAGGGCCTTCTCCACAAGGTGAATTTGTAGATGTTAGGTCTCCTAATCCCAATAACGACGCGCGCTAACAAAGAGACAGACAATGACTCGCACAGTAGGCAGCCGCGCGCGCCAGGATGGCTCAGGAAAAAAAAAAAAAAAAAAAAAAAAAAAAAAAAACAACCATAGACGCGGGCTCAGAGAAAAATAACATAGACGCTAACCTTGAGAAAAGTTCCAGTATTCTTTACCGACGTATACCGCATGATAATTGCGTTCAAGTTGAAACTTTGAGTACTATGAAGAGTAAAGGATTGCAACACATTTCATATGTAAAACAGTTTATTGAAAGATAATCTGCTTTTTAACTTAGTCTTGGCCATAAAATTTTCACTTCACTACTAGTACGCGTTGTCACACTTAGAAACTGTTAACATGCAACAATGTTTTGAAGTTAACTATCCAGTCTAGAACCTACGGAACATACAGTAATTGCCACTGCATTGTGATAGTGAACAGAGGACACAGTGTTACTGTGTGTGTACATTCTTGCTTGATAGTTGCACGATTACTAACGACTAAGGCTTACATACTTAGAACATATACTGCTAATGAGATTTTAATGCAACATTTTAGTTTACTTGAAGAGACAGTCCTTATTTCAAGTAGTTTTTGTGACATTAAAGATGACTTAGTATTTGGTTTATTTGACAGCTACACGATTTTATCACGACGCTACTAATAAGTGACAATTTACAATGTTGCTTTTGCGGTGTTTCTGTTTTATATCTGCACAGTTTTTCTGAATTCTTCTGGAAAGGAAAACATGTTCTAGTAGTAACTTGTGTGGTATAGCTACAATGAGACAGCCTTTTCTGTAGCACAACAATACGTTACAGCACAGTACTTTCTTCATCACGGCAATAAGCGTAATAACTAAGATATTTATACGCAAAGCATTTCACTTTTGTTTATCATGAGGTAAGTACATTGACTTCTGCAGAACTTAGCTTTCGGAGGACGATAACTACGACACTTCCACAGAATTATCTTACAGGAAGACGCACATTTAGCGCTAAAGGACACACATTTGAGTGAATAATTTTGTACTTAAACCATTTATCTTTCAAGATTTTTGAATTACAAAGAAAGTTTTCCGTGATACATTTCACTCCATTCCTGCAATCTGTAACACTTAAGGGTATAATTACATTAATCCTCAGGGGGACACACGCTTACTTTGTGTACCATGTGTATGGCAAGCACAAGGAGCTCTAGCTAATATGGTATTTGCTTATACAACTTTACACATCGGTACCATATTTGTCTAACACATAAATTACACAGCTATCTGATCATTTAACTGAGAGAAACAAACATTTATTATACTACATCAGTGACAGATGTTTACGTATTTACACCGTTGGATAACTTCACACTTATGAAATTGTATTTTGTCTGTACTTTGTGAAATGTTCATATTTTTTGGAACCATTGTGATACTATGAGAGCTTTGAGTGATATATTTGGTATGGAATCATGATTTTTAAAGTACGTTTGAGGCAGATGACACTTTTGACATGAGCAGAGATTTTTTTTTAGGTTTTGTAATTATTAGAGGAAGCTATCACGATTTTGTGAGTTGACTGAGGTGTTATGATGTTATTATTACGATAACTATGTGTATTATGCTGATGCGGTATGTTTATGATCAATATGCTGATGCTATATGAGTTATTTGATTATGCTACGTATCTGTTATGATGAAATATTGAAGAAGTGTCGACGGATAAGGTAAGGAATAATGAGTAGTGGTTAGGGACTCTGGTTTGTGAAAAAGGTTGTTGGAAACCAAGAATCGTACTTTAAGAGTTATGAAATGTATGTAAATGCGTGAATGTATTACAATGCCGACGAATTTTTTTTGGACACTATTATATCAATAGGATTTTATTTCTGCAGATGAATAACGTAAATTCTTGACCTGTGAAATATTTTTATATGAGACTGTCACTGTAGCGGAAACTGCTGTCGTAAATATTTCGGTAAGAAAGTTAAGTGACCACCTGCACGTAATGCGTCGTGGTCACCCAGCTGCGCGACAGGCGCCTCGAAATAAGCCATTAGTGTGTGCCTGTTCAGAGGCACAGGTGGAGAGAAAAAAAAGAGGCCATTATCCTCGCTATTGACATTCCTTTGTAGAAAGCATCATAAATACGACACCCTCAAACTTGAAAACATGATTACACTGTAGAGTTCTTAATTTATGATATTTACTGAAATGAAATGATGAGAAACGTTTCATGTCTATTGTCTTGCTAGTTGGAAGATTGTTTACTGCATTATGAAATGCCTTATGGCTAGCGAATGACGTTTCACGCCTTGCTTTGCCTATTTTGTTTAATATCTAGTTTCTAGCTGCACTGCAGCATTGGTTAAAATAAAATGCAATAGATGTAGTGATATAGTTATTTTATGCCTACAGATCCAGTAAAAAATAAAAACAATTATGATCTACTTCCAAGAAAACGAGGGAACATAAATAGACACTTCCCTTCACAGCAACTGCATAAATAATTTTTTTACCATTTGGTAGCTTATCTGCTAGCGTAAGTTCTCGTGATGCATCACCCTAGTGTTAAGATGTGATATAGGTATAAACATGGCCATTTTTACTGTAATATTTTTTCTGTTTGAGCTTTGTCATGTTTAGATATAAGTTATTGCATTTGCTGCTGCTGTTTGCCAGGCATAGTGTTACTGAATTTGACTTTGTATTACTCTGTTAAGCCAGTTTTACTACTGATTTATTTTTCTTGTTGCTGTTCATTGGTTCATATTAGTTGTAATATTGCAATTGCTTTGCTAAGTCCTATATTGCTGCCTTTTTTGCCAATTTGCATTTTTTTGTCATTGCTGTTTGTATTAATTGTTTTGTGCTGCTGCATTGCGTCGTCCCTTAGTTTAGCATCTGAGCTCAGTAGTTTTAAGTTAGCTTAAGAGGGGGTAGACTATATAAGCAACTAACTATGATGAATTGGAAGAAAAGCATTGAGAAGCTATAAGAAAATGGTTTGGCCAAAAAAGTAGTGTACAGTGGAGAAAAAAAATTTTTGAAAGAGGATGTGAACAGAATACTGAAAGCATGCTTGGATAGGATTTTTTTTTTTGGCTGGAGCAAATGTTGAAATAAGAGGGATGATCTATGGAATGAAGTTTTGGGTTGGACTGCAGTACCAAATGTTACCCTGAAAACAAACCCTGTCCTTTGCTTTTGTGTTATCCCACTATGTGTTTGTGTATCCTTGAGTATTTATTTTCTTCCTGTCTCTGTATACTGTTTCATAGAATTTTTTCTCTTCTAATACTAAGCTACATTCACCATTATGAGGAATACTGTTATCCTCAAATATAATTTGCATTAATATAATGTTATTTACTTCGTAAAGATGTTTACACATTATTTATTCTGTTTTGTTCTAATGCTCATGTATGCTTTTATGTATGTACTTATGTCATAATTTTTGTAACACTGATGTATTTGTTATTTCCATTCTTTTGTAAAGCCTGTATTACTGCAAATGTTTTCTGTACTATTATGTTCTTTAATGACATATTTTGTACCTTTGTTATTGTATTCTCATGTTATAAAATTGTAATTGACACCAGTTCATCAAATTAAGTAACTTGTAAACTACATTTCACTGCACACGTTTCTGTTGGTCATAGTATATGGACAATATGTGAGAAGTAGAGACTGATAGTGTTTGCACGTGTGTTAATAATTCAGCAAGGGACTGGATAACAGCATTGCTCTTTCTAAGGACATTTAAAAAAAAATTGTGAGTGCACAAGTGGTGGTTTATGGACTTGCTATGTTCTCAGCAAGACTCTTCGATGGTGATTGTGCACCTCAACAGTCGCATCAGATGGCTACTGGCCATCTCTACAAGGACTACAGTACGTCTGCATCTTTGATGGCCCACGAATACCATTATTTCTATAAGGACTGCAGTGGGTCTGCACCTCAGGTGGCCCACCAATAGTAATCTCTACCAGGACTACAGTGGGTCTGCTCTTTGATGACCTACCTACCAATATTCTTCAAAACTTCGACTGACTCAGCTGTGGGTTTGCTCTATTGTGGCCCATTACCTGTCTGCATCTCAAGAGTCAGCGCTGTCTTTCTGTTGGAAGGACAACACTACTTCTTTAAGACTGCATGGAAATCCACTACTTCCGTGTGCATTTTCTTTTACTGCTCAGACTTTGAGGAAAAAAACACTGCAATTTTACTGTGTTGACTGATCAGGACTGTCTTTATGGACTGTGAGAAAATTTTAGCTTCTGACCAACATTGTATCAATAAGTGTGTGCATTTAATTTCTTTGTTATTGTAATTATGAACATTTTTTTTCAAATCTGTATTGGCCACTGCCCAAAACAATTTGTAAAATTTTTTGTGGGGAGCATGGGGGCTATGTAAGTAGGCTCTCTAGGTTTTTTTTATTGGTAACGCCACATAACGCTCTGTATGAAGATCACTGGCTGTGTGCAGTCTGTGGCTGGTTGGCATTGTTGTAATACTCGCCATTGTAGCGTTGGACAGATGGATGTGAACAGCGCGTAGCGTTGCGCAGTTGGAGGTGAGCCGCCAGCAATGGTGACCGTGGGGAGAGAGATGGCGGAGTTTTGAAATTTGTAAGACTGGATGTCATGAACTGCTATATATATTATGACTATTAAGGTAAATACATTGTTTGTTCTCTATCAAAATCTTTTCATTTGCTAACTATGCCTATCAGTAGTTAGTGCCTTCAGTAGTTTGAATCTTTTATTTAGTTGGCAGTAGTGGCGCTCGCTGTATTGCAGTAATTCGAGTAACCAAAATTTTTGTGAGGTAAGCGATTTGTGAAACATATAGGTTAATGTTAGTCCGGGACATTTTTTGTAGGGATTTTTGAAAGTCAGATTGCGTTACGCTAAGAATATTGTGTGTCAGTTTAAGCACAGTTACGTATAATTGTACAAAGGGGACGTTTCAATACTATCTTCCATCTTCGGCTTGCGACGCCGGAATCAGTACATGAACTGTTGCTGTCGGTGTTGGTTTGCTGGCGGTTATAATGAGAATAACCCTATCACTCAACTCAACTATACACAGTAACTCGCTCTCTGCCATATGTTCCTATTCATTACGAATCCCATTATACCATTTTCTGCTGCTGTTTATATTACCCTATACTTCGTCTGACCAGAAGCCCTTGATTTCTTTCCATTTCACTTTACTGATCCCATTATATCTAGATTGAGCCTTTGCATTACCTCTTTTCAGATATTCTAGTTTCCGTACCGCTTCGTAGAATGTTCCACCGAGCGAGGTGGCGCAGTTGTTAGCACACTGGACTCATATTTGGGAGGACGATGGTTCAATCCCTGGTCAGGCCATCCTCATTTAGTTTTTCCCTGATTTCCCAAAATAGCTTCAGGCAAATGTCAGGATGGTTCCTGTGAAAGGTCACGGCCGTTTTCATTCCCCATCCTTCCCTAATCCGAGCTTGTTCTCCGTCTCTAATGACCTCGTTGTCGACGGGACGTTAAACACTAATCTCCTCCTCCTCGTAGAACATTATCCTTCCGTTGGTTACTCAATCATTTTCGCATGGTCCCCTCCCCCTTGGCTGTCCCCACCCGGATATCCAAATTGGGGACTAGTCCGGAATCTTGACAATGTAGAGATCATCACGAGACTTTTTCAGTTGCAGACGATATTTCCTCTGGATACACATTACGTTTCTTTAATGCAGTCCTTTCCATTGCCTTATGCATCCTCATAGCGTTGATCATGCTGAATCTTACGCCTTTAGGGGCAGTATCCCATACCAAGTGCAAGAGAGTGCCCTGAACCTCTGACCGTTCCTCCGCTCTCTTCGCCTGATGTTACCATGCGGTAAAAGGGACATGAACTACCTGGAAAACTTTGACCATCGTTCAGGTACTGTTGAGTATCTACGGAAAATCCGAGACACGTGTACGCTTCATTTGACTCCTCATGCCTTATGTGAAGTTCTGGAAAATCAGGTGACGGCACTTGCTGTGTTCTCCTTGTCAGTCATTGGTCTCCTCGTACTCGGGATTCGTAGGTTTCAGATCCCTATCTGTGCATCAGGCTTCAGGCTTATCATGACTGCAAATGCTTTTTCCCGGTTTTTGTAAATGACATATGGTGAAAAATTGGAGACAGCACTTATGATATTCCGCACTATACTTGTCCATCCTGTCTTGTGATCAGTCTCGTACGATTTCGTCGTTGAAGAGAAACAAAGCTGTGATCTCCTATGCCTCCTTGTCTACGAAATTCAGGAATTTTGTATCCAGAAGGTGGTGGAGCCCCAAATTGCTCTCGACATGTACGAGCGTACCTCTGCATTTTCATCTATATGACTTCTTTACAATTCACGCTTACGTACTTGGTAGAGGGTTCATCGAATAGCCTTCAGATAATTTCTCTACTGTTTCACTTTCGAACGGCGTGCAGGAAAAACGAAAGTAGTGTGGCAGAGTATGTTCAGGCCAGGAATTAGCTAACTTCAGCATCAGCGCTTTCTTATCTGTGGTGTGATACACTGAGGTGACAAAAGTCATGGGGTAGCAATATGTACATGTATTGTGGTAGTATCGGATACACGAAGTATAAAATGGCAGTGTATTGGCGCAGATATCATTTGTACTAAGGTTAAAAGGTGTCCGATGCGATTGGCCGCACGACGAGAATGAAAAGTCTATGAACGCGGAATGGTAGTTAGAAATACTCGCATGGGACGTTCCATTGCGGATATCGCTTGGGTATTAAATACCTCTCACCTCAAACAACAGAGTGGCCGATGGCCTTCACTTAACAACCGAGAGGAGCGGGGTGTGTGTAGAGTTGTCGGTGCCAAGTGAAAATCAACACAACGTGAAATGACTACAAAAATCAAACGACAAACGAATCCATTAGGACAGTGCAGCGAAATTTGGCGTTAATAGGCTATGGCAGCAGACGACCATAGTGACTGCCCATGCTAACAGCACGACATCGCCTGCAGCACCTCTCCTGGCCTCGTAACCATATCGGTTTGACGCTAGACGACTGGAAAACTGTGTCCTGGTCAGATGAGTCCAGATTTAGGCTGTTAAAAGCTGATGGTAGGGTTCAAGGTTGGCACAGACCTCACGAAGCGATGGACCCAAGTTGTCAACAAGGAACTATGCAATATGGTGGTGGATCCATAATGTTGGGTGGTGTTTACATGGAATGGACTTGGTCCTCTGGTTAAGCTGAACCGATTTTCTGAAAATGATTATGTTTGGATGTTTGGAGACCATTTGCCGCCATTTATGGACTTCATGTTTCCAAACATGTCACCAGACCACAATTGTTTGCGATTGGTTTGAAGAACATTCTGAACATTTCGAGCGAATGGTTTGGCCATCCAGATTACGTGACATGACTCCCATCGAAACTTGTGGGATATAATCTAAGGCTGGGTTTTGCACAAAATTGGACACAGACTGCACTTTCACTGTTTTGGACGGTTATAGAGGCAGAGCGGCTCAATATTTCTGCAGGGCACTTCCAACGACTTGTTGAGTCCACACCACGTCGAGTTGCTGCACTACACTGAGCAAAAGGAAGTCCAACACGATATTAGGAGGCACAGAGTAGAGTTGAGCACAACGTAAATACTGTTACATTAAATACTGTTTCATAGTTTTCAATACCCTTAAGGAGTCATGCACGGGGTCGAAGTACACGATCCATCCTTTCTCAGCTGTAAGATTCTATAATACCATTTATTTGGATTCTGAATGCAGTGATGTTCTGTCCCAATATATACGAGCTGCAAATGAAGTTCTGGTGATAACAACAAAACAACCGTTGGCAGAGATTAAAACTGATGGAATAGCAGCTTGAAACGGTAATTCGGAAGCACTATAGCAGCCTGCTGTTATAATACAATGGTGAGCCTCTCTGCATACAGGAAAAAACGTCAGTCTATGAGTGGTGTTCCACATTTGGTGCACTGGAGTAATAAGTCCCTTAATCATGGGTTTTATGTTATGTGTGCACACACAGATCATCGTACATGGCAGACTTTTTGGGATTTTTGACACGACAGCGAATAAGAAAGCATGATATCTTCTCAAACTTTATTAATTCTCGCAGGTAATACCATGCTCAAATGACAGTAGAGTCATTTGACTATACAAAATGGTTACTGCAAGATGTCACAAATGTCACAAGACATAATTGCTCTGCATGGCTTTCAGTGCCAATGCAAAGTAGCACCGCAAAATTCAAATTCCAGAAAACATTTTATTAGACATGGTACAGCCAATAAGCTTGTAAATTCGAGTTTATAAGTGACATTTCAAAAAACAGGTTTCAACTTGAACTTATCTGACGAAAAATTGTTGCTGTTAAGTTACCACGAAAGATGTTAAATATGGTTTAAATCACAAGTAACAAGGTGTGCAAGCATATTAAACACATGGCATAAATTTTTTGTTGAATGTAGATTCGAACCCAGCACTTTATCGGATTGCTAACTAAGCCCAACCAAATCGTAATTTTTCACCAGTAGCGAGATGATTGAAACCGAAGCGACTAGACGAAAATGTTTTGCCATACCAGTATTCGAATCCAACACCTATCATCATTGACGAGTGTTGGAGGGAACTGACACCATGAGTGCTGCACGGCTGTCCATAAATATGTAAGAGTACTAGGGGGTGGAGATCTCTTCTGAACAGCATATTGCAAAGCATCTCAGATATGCTCAATAATGTTCATATCTGGTGAGTTTAGTGGCCAGCGGAAGTGTTTAAAACCAGAAGAGTGTTCCTGGAGCCACTCTGTAGCAATTCTGGAGGTGTGGGGCGTCATATTGTCCTGCTGGAATTGCCCAAGACGATCGGAATGCACAATGGACATCAATGGATGCAGGTGAACAGAAAGAATGCTTACGTACCTGTCACCTGTCAGAGCCGTATCTAGGCATATCAGGGGTCCCATATTACTCCAGCTGCACACGCCCACGCAATTTCACTCGCCACCAGTTTCAACAGTCTCCTGCTGATGTGCAGGTCCATGGATTCATGAGGTTGTCTTCATACCCGTACCCATCCATCTGCTCGATAGAATTTGAAACGAGACTCTCACGATCAGGCAACATGTTTCCAGTCATCAACAGGCCAATGTCGGTGTTGACGGGCCCAGGCGGGGCGTAAAGCTTTGTGTCGTGCAGTCATAAAGGCTACACGAGCGGTCCTTCGGCTCCGAAACCCCATATCGATGATATTTCGTTCAATGGTTCGGACGTTGACACTTTCTGATGGCCCAGCACTGGAATCTGCAGCAATTTGCAGAAGGGTTGCACTTCTGTCGCGTTGAAAGATTCTCTTTGTTGGTCCCGTCCTTGTAGGATCTTTCTCCGGCCGCAGCGATGTCGGAGATTTGATATTTTACCGGATTCCTGATATTCACGGTACATTCGTGAAATAGTCCTACTGGAAAACCGCCACTTCATCGCTATCTCGGAGATTCTGTGTCCCATCGCTTGTGCACTGACTATAACACCGCGTCCAAACTCACTTATATCTTGATAGCCTGCCATTATGCAGCAGTAACCGATCTGACAACTGCGCCATACACTTGTCTTACATAGGCGTTGCGACCGCAGCGCCGTATTGTGCCTGCTTACATATGTCTGCATTTGAAAACGCATGCCTATACCAGTTTCTTGGCGCTTCTCTGTACTTCGTGCGTTTGCAATGATATTCAATCATTCGCATATCCAAGCGTGCCAGTTTGGCGTTTTTTGAATATCGCTATCGAGGTTTTGTAATTTTCGTATAAAATATGCTTTCCGTAGAGACTGGATAATCGAGTAATGACACTGAAGGAAAAAATCGCAACATCAAGAAAGAGTTGTGCGACATAAAGAAAGTTGGTAGTCGTGTTTCTACATCTGAACGACGATGTGCATTCAAATTTCGTGCCAGTCGCATACATGTGGTAGTACACTCATGCTCATAAATTAAGGATAATTGCAGAATGTGGTGCCACACAACGTGACACTACACAAAACTGGCGGTATAGCATAGGCACATAGGGAACACACACGACACAGATCTGTAAGTCCACGGTATTGATGATAAGTTGAGAAAACCGTCCCGAAAGACATGTGCTACAAAACGGCACTGTTTCCTGTGCATGTTTCCCGACATTTGTATGGGATAAGATCACCATGAACACGTACACAGGCTCACAACGGTTTGGCATACTCTGGATCAGGTGGTCGAGCAGCTGCTTGGGTATAGCCTCCGATTGTTGCACCAGTACCTGTCGGAGCTCCTGAAGTGTCGTAGGGGTTTGAATACGTGCAGCAATACGTCGACCGAGAGCATCCCAGACGTGCTCGATGGAGTTTAGGTCTGGAGAACAGACAGACCACTCCATTCACCTGATATCTTCTGTTTCTAGGTACTCCTCCACGATGGCAACTCGGTGGGGCCGTGCGTTAACATCCATCAGGAGGAAGGTGAGACCCACTGCACCCCTGAAAACGCGGACATGCTGGTGCTAAATGACGTCCCGATACACCTGACCTGTTACAGTTTCTTTGTCAAAGACATGCGGGCGTGTAAGCGTGCACCAATCATAATCCCACCCCACACCACCAAACCACGACCTCTATATAGGTCCCTTTCAAGGACACTAAGGGGTTGCTATCTGGTTCCTGGTTCAAGCCAGATGAAAACCCGGTGAGAATCAATGTTCAGACAATACCTGGACTCGTCTGTGAACATAACCTGGGACCACTGTTCCAATGGCCATGTACTGTGTTCTTGACACCAGGCTTTACGGGCTCTCCTGTAAGCAGGGGTCAGTGGAATGCACCTTGCATGTCTCCGGGTGAATAAACCACGTCTGTTCAGTCGTCTGTAGACTGTGTGTCTGGGAACAACCGTTCCAGTGGCTGCGGTAAGGTCCTGAGCAAGGCTACCTGCAGTACTCCGTGGCCGTCTGCGGGCACTGATGGTGAGATATCGGTCTGCTTGTGGCGTTGTACACTGTGGACGTGCCGTACTGTAGCACCTGGACACGTTTCCTGTCTGGTGGTATCGGTGCCATAATCTTGAGCTCACACTTTGCAACACATGGGAGGGCTCGTGCTACGACCTGCTGTGTTTGACCAGGCTCTAGTCGCCCTAGTATTCTACCCCTCATAACGTCAGCATTATGTGTTCTTCAACACACAGTCACCATTAGCACGTCTGTAAACGTCCCCATACTTACTCGCTGCACCGTACTCTGACATACACCAACACACCTCTGCGTATGTGGACTGCTGTCAGCGCCACTGTGCGACGACTGCAGGTCAAATGCACCGCATTGGTCACACCCCGAGGTGATTTAAACCCGCAAACCGCCCACCAGAGCGTTGTTTCACCATGTGTCAGCATTATCCTTAATTTATGAGCATGAGGGTAGTATCGCCACTATCAGGATGCTCATCAGATTTGTTTTTAATATACACTGCAATGGTCGTGAGCGTAAGTTACCCTTGACATTGAATGTGGTGATTTGATGGTAGGCAAGAATACCTTTAAGGCGACGAACATGCCATATGAACACTTCACTGAGTTTGAACGATATTGTGTAATATGGCTACGAGAAGCCGGATGTTCTTTCTGCGATATTGCAGAAAGATTTGGCAGGAACGCAGCCGAAGTACATGATTGCTTGTAGCGGTAGTTACGAGAATGTACGGTCGCAAGGAGACCGGGCTCTGGTAGGCTACATGGCACTATCAACGTGGGACACCATCGTGTTTAGCGTCTGGCCTTCTCGCATCATACTGCATCTGCAGCAGCAATTTGAGCAGCAGTTGCCAACGAACTGTTACAAATCGTTTACTTCAAGGGCAACTCCGAGCCAGACGCCCTGCAGCGTGCATTCCGCCGAAACCGTACCACCGCCATTTGCGATTCCAGTGGAGCCAAGAGAGAGCTGTTGTATGTTAACCGGGGATCTAGAAACGACGGAGAGGCTCCGTCCCCGCCGCAGCCACAGTGGTCCACAACGCTACGACGACTACCGCAGTCCACTTCACCCCTCCGCCGTCCCACACCGAACCCAGGGTTATTGTGCGGTTCGGCCACCGGTGGACTCCCCAGGGAATGTCTCACACCAGACGAGTGTAACCCTATATTTGTGTGGTAGAGTAATGGTGGTGTAAGCGTACGTAGACAACTTGTTTGCGCGGCTGAGGCGGAATAAGGGGAACGAGCCGCATTCGCCGAGCCAGATGGAAAACCGCCTAAAAACCACCCACAGAATGGCCGGCTCACCGGACCTCGGCACAAGTCCGCCAGCGGATTTGTGCCGGGGGCCAGGCGCTCCTTCCCGCCCGGAAAGCCGTGCGTTATACCGCACGGCCAACCGGGAGGGCAAGAGAGAGCTGAGTGGAGGTCTGTAGAGTTTTCTGATGAAAGCTGGTTTCGCCTCGGTGCCACTGAGGGCCGTGTGCTGGTGAGAAGGAGGCCAGCTGATCCAACCTGTCTGCGTGCTCGCCACGCTGGACCTACACCTGGATTTGTTGTGTGGGATGCGATTTCTTATGACAGCGGGAGCACTCTCGTGTTTATCTCGGTCGCGCTGACTGCAAAACTGTAGATCAACCTGGCGATTCGAGCTGTTGTGCTGCCATCCATGAACAGCATTCCAGTGGGCGTTTCTGGACAGTACAATTCTCGCCCAAATACCGCTGTTGTAACCCAGCATGCTCTACTGACTATCGACATTTGCCTTTCGTCTGCTCGATCGCCAGATTTCTCTGCAATCGAGCATGTATGGAACATCATCGGACAACTCGAGCGACATCCACTACTAGCGTTAATCGTACCTGTATTGACCGAGCTGGTTCAACAGGAATGAAACTCCATCCCACAAACTGACATCTGGCACCTGTATAACACAATGCACACACGTTTGCATTACGCTGGTTGTTAACGTGCCAGAATTTCAAACTTGCAATGGCTTATCTCCCTCTTACATTGACCTGCGGCCTTGCAGTGTTAATCACATACATATGTCACCCCAGACAAATGTATTACTGAAATTTCATTTCTGTACATTAATTATTTTTTTGTGTTGCGATTTTTACCCGCAAGACCCCCAAAACTGCTTACTTTTGTTGGTGCAGTCTGGCAAATATCAGCATTTCCAATGTTGTTTTGTTTCTGAAGAAACATTCACTTACACTCTAGTGCCCAGTGCTTCGATTTTGTGAATGAAAAATTTATATTGATAGTCAGTGCGTTGCTCAGGGACAAAATACGATTAAAATATTAAATTTAAAAAAACTAATGTGATTCACCAAAATATCATATATCGAACCTCGGGACTCAAATACTTTCTCATCCCAGTAATGACATGTGTTCATGGATTCCATTGATGGATTTTATTTATGAACTGACAACTGTAGTATTTTAATACATTTATGTAAGTATCACATAATGTTTTTTTTATTAGTTCTTCAGAGAATACTATAAGAAAATTTGTAATATGAGGGGATTTCAAAAGGTAAGTTGCTCGTTACTTTGGCATGACAATATACGTTATGGAATACAGCGTCATAAATCAAAGGGTCACAGATACATGGCATTATTTTTCAACGTAGTCACAAAATCTGTGCACAGTAGTCGAAACGTTCTACCAATTCTTCAGTTCCTCGATGATAGAAATCCGCTCACTGGTCCCGAAATCAACCGAGAACCTCTGTTTAAACGTCGAAAAACGTGCGATTACTGCGAATCATTTCCTCGATTGCCTGCAAATTGTCACTTGTGGCCGATGCCGAGACGACGGCGTTCCTTCTCCATCACCACCACATACGTCTGTGCTGCATTGGTCAAATTGTTGGCACCATTCCACTACCGCTGGACACAGTGTAGTATTTGTTCCATGTACCACCAAATCCTCACCGGGAATCGGTGTGCAGTTTAGACATTTTGCCCAAAAGAATCGTACTGTCTCGTGTACTCCAATAACGGACTACGTTTCCAGTTACCGTACCATTTCACTTACACTTGCTGCAGCTGAAATCTGCTACCATTAGATTCTCTCGCCACATGTGGAACACGACGTAAACCGGCAGCCTGGAACCCTGTTCCACAGAAATAAACACCACTTGAAAAAATATTTATTTAACAAGTATTACACGTAGCTTTCATATACCATAGGAAAAACGTTACGTTGAAAATACTATTGATGTTTAACATTTATGTTGTAAACAAGCAAGCACAGGTATGCTCCGCAAAAATACATATACGCCGGTGGTCCAGCCCCGCGTACAACTAGCCTCATATACGCAGTAAGTTGCCTTTGACAGCCCGTCGAATTCACAAGTGCACGGGCTTAGTAAACTATCTGCTGCACCGAAATGAAAAAAATATATTAAATACTGTATTGAGGTCAGTCAGTTGGTCAGGAGAAGCCAGATTTTCGTTCGGTGGTGATCCACACGAAAAAAGTTAGATTTAACTTTGAATTTCGTTCATACCAACACGCAGTATATCTAAGACACAGTTAATTAGCGATTTGAACAAAATATCGCGGGATGACCTCAATTTTTGTGATTTGTTTTACAAGCAGCACTCCTAATACTAAACTCAGCAGGCCTTGTCAGTTCATTGCGTTCGCTGATTTCGGCATACACTGTAGTAACAAACAGAGGTGACCACACATCCTCGAAATCAGCGGTCCTTCACACATTATCACAACAATCATCCGAAACAGGAGAAAGTAGTAAATAATATCGTCGATCGAAAAGATTTGTTTCAGATTTTCATAATTTCCGTCCATAGTTAGCTCTTATGTCGTTCACTTTTTCCTGTTCTTATAATAGACGTGAGACATTTGACTGCGACGTGTTGTGACCTATTTCTATCGTCATCTGAAGTGGAGTATTTAGGCCTGCATAGATTTACGAGCACAAGTAACTCCGCCCTGGTCTGTGATGCAATGGGAGGAATTGCATTAGAAGACAACCACGAAATAATGCCATCCTTTCTGTTATCTGAAATAGGAGCCTTATTCACTTGTACAGTGTGCACGCTTGCATTGTCCATGACAGTAACAAAATTCTATGCCAGCATGAAAGTGGATGTTGTACAAACCACTGCTTGAAGACAAAGTAAGTCACCTGAGAGTGGCAGTCATCTGAATGCTCCAGAACCTTAGGCCTCCGACATCCTCGTTTGTCTTCCAGCACATTGGTCTTGGATGGTTCTGACTCAAGAAAATTTCATCAAAGTAATAAATGTGATTTTCCAGCTTGTTTTATCTCGTACATTGATCTCACGATTACAGTGCGTGCTGTTAAAATGTAACAAGATCGCTTCTACGTCATCGGTTTTCCATTATTTGAATCTCATTTCCCTTAAAATTCTGAGCATGGTAGATTTGCTACCGTTGAAACTGACGGCTTCTATATTATATGAACACACTTTATCTGCCTTAAGATATCCACCTTTACTATACATGTCGAATATTTTAGGCCGTGATACATTATTGCTGAAATCCTGGAGCTCGCTTACAAATTTCTTTCGATTTAGGCGCTTACCAGGCTACTTAAATGTAAGCGATCCGTTCTCTGCAGCAGATGCGTTGGCTTCAACCGCGATGCCAATGCCGCACACCTCAGCTCTTCGTTCTTGGCACTTAGCAACATCAGGAGGCGCTTTGTGACCAGACATGGATGCCGCATCCGATTCCCGTCTAACGAAACACTGTTTCTCCGGCCTGCTTGTGTAACATCGGCTGAGATTTGCTGTTGCCACTCATACTGATCAAAGTGCCTCGAAATATCTTTCGGAAGAACACCTCGCATAATCCTGAAACGAGTCGTAAACTCGCTCCACACTGCACGGAACGAACTGAAGCGCACACCACGGCTGACTTACTGCTACTGGTTGGCACGTGTCCGCGCATCTGCGCATCCTGGCTTCACCGTCCAAGTTAGGTGACATGCGCTCTAATACCTTGTCATTTTGCGTCCACCTTCTTTAACACTTGACGAGACGAGTTTCTTTTTTAAATGGATAAATACTTAAAAAACTTTCTGATCCTAAATGATCAATTATCGAATTGTTATTCTTATCTTCAATTGCAAAAATAGGACGTGTTAGGAAGAAAAGACTTCCATGTTGTCGTTTACATTTGAGTAAAACTGGGTTGTCGAGACTAGACAGATACCTTCTGTACGCACACTAAGTATCTCAGAAGATCCTTTTTCTCCAGAATCCACAAATGATCATTCTTTCAAGAGCCTTTACAATCAAGTGTAAGATCACAATGCAGCTCCGACGATTTAAAATACGTCTCTAATTTTAGGAGAGCTATCATGACAACTTTGCTCTGGGAGTTAGTATATAATCCGAATTTGATATTGAAATGTGCCAGGAGGATTTATTTTTATTTGTGATTGCATTTCTTCAGCAATCCGTAGTGAATATTGTCAGCGCTAACCGCTTTGCTTGTTGCCACAGAGAAGGCATATTCTGTTACATCGAAGATGAGCAATCATATGTTTTATCTTAGTGGACTCAAGTTTAGTCTTCTTTTCTCCCCGTCTTCTAGGCTTCTTGAGAATGTGGGGTTTTGCCTCGCAGTAGATGTCACGCCATAAAAGCAACTTGCAATTGTCTGTTCAATAAGGCGGTAATTCTACCGTTCATTCGGTATATCTCCCCCATTGATTCCCATACTCTTTTAGCCAGAGTGGATCGATTTATCGCATTCTAAATGCCTTCTATTTTCTTCACTGCTCACACTCTTGCTTCCGCTATACGAACGACTGCGAAATTCTTTGCTGACGATCTGAACTTTTTTGTGATTTTATCTCTGTTTGTCTGTATTTCTTTAGGACATAAAAATTGTTTGATAGACTGGTGAACGTTCGCGATGCCACTCTTCTGACCATGATTGTGGAAACACATCCGTCATTCCACCAGAGAAATCACGTCTTTTGCTGTTCTGAAATTTGTGGGATCAAAGATTTGGCAGTGCGGTTAACCACGCTTCTGGAGGGGTCTATCTCCATATGTCTAAAACGCATCCAGTGAAATTTGCACCCCACCAGAAATCTACGAAACTTGCACCCAGCATGCCTGCGCCCCAAGTCCTCGCTCGCCCTTTCATCCGGCCATGGGGTGGTGCGCGGCCTCGTCCGAACTGCGTCGACGCCTCTGCGCAAATGACCAACATGAACGAAATATCCCACTGCCGATATCCCTCTTCCAAACACAAATGACTCTGTTTCTACTTGTTTTAACGTTTGTATCTTAGTTTCTTTCTTCTCTTATGCAATGACTACTCTGCAGTTCACGCTTAAGTGCCTAGAAGACGGCTCATCGAACCACTTTTGCATTATTTCTCTATCGTTTCACGAAGAGCGTATTTTGTTCGAGTATAATGACTTTTCTGGATACTAGAAATCTACTTTGTAGGAATGAGCATGGCTTTGGAAAAAGACGATCGTATGAAACCCAGCTCGTGCTATTCGTCCACGAGACTCAGAGGGCCTTAGACACGGGTTCAGAGGCAGAGGCCGTGTTTATTGACTTCCGCAAGGCGTTCTATACAGTTCCCCACAGTCGTTTAAGGAACAAAGTAAGAGAATATGGATTATCAGGCCAATTGTGTGATTGAATTGAAGAGTTTCTAGATAACAGAACGCAGCATGTCATTCACAATGGAGAGAAGTCTTCCGAAGTAAGAGTGATTTCAGGTGTGCCGCAGGGGAGTGTTGTAGGACCGTTGCTATTCACAATATACATAAATGACCTTGTGGATGACATCAGAAGTTCACTGAGGCTTTTTGCGGATGATGCTGTGCTATATCAAGAGGTTTTAACAATGGAAAATTGTACTGAAATGCAGGAGGACCTGCAGTGAATTGACGCATGGTGCAGGGAATGGCAATTGAGTCTCAATGTAGACAAGTGTAACGTGCTGTGAATACATAGAAAGAAAGTTCCCTTATCATTTAGCTACAATATAGCAGGTCGGCAACTACAAGCAGTTAATTCCATAAATTATCTGGGAGTACGCGTTAGGAGTGATTTAAAATGGAATGATCATATAAAGTTGATCGTCGGTAAAGCAGATGCCAGGCTGAGATTCATTGGAAGAATCCTAAGGAAATGCAATCCGAAAACAAAGGAAGTAGGTTACAGTACGCTTGTTAGCCCACTGCTTGAATACTGCTCAGCATTGTGGGATCCGTACCAGATAGGGTTGATAGAAGAGATAGAGAAGATCCAACGGAGAGCAGCGCGCTTCGGTACAGGATCATTTAGTAATCGCGAAAGCGTTACGGAATTGATAGATAAACTCCAGTGGAAGACAATGTAGGAGAGACGCTCAGTAGCTCGTTACGGGCTTTTGTTGAAGTTTCGAGAACATACCTTCATCGAAGAGTCAGGCAGTATATTGCTCCCTCCTACGCATATCTCGCGAAGAGACCATGAGGATAAAATCAGAGAGATTAGAGCCCACACAGAGGCATACCGACAATCCTCCTTTCCACAAACAATACAAGACTGGAATAGAAGAGAGAACCGATACAGGTACTCAAGGTACCCTCCGCCACACACCGTCAGGTGGCTTGCGGAGTATGGATGTTGATGTAGATGTAGAAAAGACGAACACCTAAGTCTTTCTGTACGAGCTCTGATTTCTTTTATTTTATTACGATGATCATTTCACAACGAAAAATTTTCGCAATACGCGGAGACAGATGGATATCAAAATTTCATGAAGAGGCCTCGCCGCAACGAACTCCTTCCGTTAAAGGATTGCCACCCCAACTTGCATATCATATTCATGACTCTCTTCCTTATTTCGCGATAATAAAAAACGAGCTACCCTTCATTGCACTTTTTCGATGTCGTCCGTCAATGCTATCTCGTAAGGATCCTAGTATCAATTTAATCCTATAATTAATTTATTGTTTCCGATAGTGGCATTCCGAGGACCCTCCAGTCAAAAACATGCCCTGTCTCCTGTAAGTTGTTTAAGGATATAGCGCAATTGATATGTAGTCTGAAATTCTGACTGCTATGTTCATCTACTTCCAACATAATGGATTTTCCGCCCAATGACCTAACTTTGCCAGTATCCGCCTACAAGATGGAAGGATAATTCAGGAGGAAGAGTCGTTGGGCGTTGCTTCGGTGCCGAGACCACGTGGCATTCGTAAAGACTAATTTTGCTCTCTGCTGTGACAGTGACAATTGGTTCGCTTCCTGCTCGTGTTTGTGCCCTACTGCTTCTATACCGGATCCAGTTCAGTTTTCTGTTGTTGTTGTTCTGTTACTGCGTCTGGCCTTACTATTTGAGGAACGTGTCGCTCGTATCAAAATATTTTTTAAAAAATGGCTCTGAGCACTATGGGACTTAACTTCTGAGGTCATCGGTCCCCTAGAACTTGGAACTGTTTATGCCTAACGAACCTAAGTACATCACACACATCCATTCCCGAGGCAGGATTCGAACCTGCGACCGTAGCGGTCACGCGGTTTCAGACTGAAGCGCCTAGAACCACTCGGCCACACCGGCCGGCTCAAAACGTTATAGTTTTCATTTGTTAACTGCCATAGAGTTGTTATTTAATAGCGTGTTTTAAAGTGTTGGCGTTATGTAAATAGCTTTAATGTTTAATGCATCATTATTTAGGATATTCTAAGCATTGTTTTGTCTGGTATATTTTGCACTAAATCACCAAGTCACTTCCGTTACTTATTTAGAGTCAGCAAGCTTATGTACCGGATCGACGCAAATCCTGTTGCATGTCCTTTGGAGGGGTTTTACTTCCAAGCGAAGTTTGTGTTTACGTAGGTGAGGTTCATCAGCCAACCATTATTGGCTTCCTTCCACCTATGTTTTCCATCCCACAATGGCTAATTTTTACCATTACCGTCTCGTGGTATGATTTCAAGCTGAATGTCGGTTCTCTTCACTATCAGGTGTAGTGGGAGGGGGGGGGGGGGAGGAGGGGGAGTTGCCGTTGCCATTTACCTTATCTTTTAGCAACTTGTATAACTGTTTAGTCTGCAATGCCGGTATGAAATCAGATGACTTGTATTTTTACTTAAAAATTATTTCTTTGTTCATCCTGTTATTGCCGTATATTTGTGCCTTGAGGCGCCTTCCCACTTATTGCTTAGAAAAGGAGCGTGGTGAGCAACGTATTGGGCTTGCTCTAAGTAATTTTGGGTCCGTTCGTCCAAACCACATTGCCCAACATGTGGCGGTTTCTTGTCAACGAGCTTAAACTGTTTTTGTTCCCTTTTAGCGAACCCTTTTTCAAGTAAACCACAATTATTTGTCGTATTTTAGTCAAACACATTGAAGAAATAATTGTTATTTACCTATCTGAAGACTATTTGCTCAGAACCATTGAAGAGATTGTATGTAATTTCAATTGGTGGAATATTATCTTGCTTCTTTTATTAAAATTTGCTGTAAACATTTCGACAATAGTAACCAGTGGCACACAAGATTTGTGTATTTTGGAAAGAGAATCACATTTGTTGTAAATTTAAATTTTCATACTTGGTGTTCCCATGAGTGACTTTTGGAGAATTGAGAGCAAGTATTTGAATTAACATTATAACCTTTAGTAATTTTATCTCACTGAAATATCCTATAAATTACTGATCGATTATTACTAATTGTTTTTAAGTAATTTTATTTAAATTAACAGTTTTGTCTTTATATGTAAGTGTCCTCTTGGCCTAATTAATAATATTATTTTGCTGGCAAATGTTGATAAAAAATTTTCATACGAATGATGTTCAACCCTTACTTGACCCTATCATGTGCTCAGCTGTACAGCATTCAGGTGCAAATTACACACTGGTTGCATACAGTAAAAGACCTGTCTTCAGTAGTCATGGACGGGGGTGGGGGAGGGTAGGAGAGAGTTGGAGGATTTCCCAAAGGGGAGGGTTAATTAATTGATCAGTTTAATGAATCAGTCAATTAATTTGATATTAGAAGTGTGCTTTTATCGGCAACTGGAAGAGGGGAGGGGTTGGGGATTTTCCAGAAGTGTGACAGTGGAGGAGTGGGAGGTGTGGAGGTTTATCAGAAAGACGGATTATCTGCAGGGAGTATAAATCTGTCCCCCAGGTATCAGAAATCTATTAGCATAGTAATATGTTTACCCCTCAATCAATACAACTTGCACAGACAAAATTTAATAGTTTTCTCTTTGACGTACTGCTACTTTCTTCGCCCTACTACTCCCACACCATTATGGAGCTACCACCAGCTTGCACAATTTGGGTCGCTGGTTTCGTGAGATCTGCGGCACCTACCATCAGTTCTTACCAACTGAAATCAGGACTCATCTGTACCGCCACAGTCTTCCAATCGTGTCGGGTCCACCGACATGGTCATGAGACGGGAAGAGGCACTGTAAACGATGCGCTGTTAGCAAAGGCGGCAGGTGTAACCGAGCGGTTCTAGGCGCTTCAGTCTGGAACCGCGCGATCGTTACGGTCGCAGGTTCGAATCCTGCCTCGGGCGTGGATGTGTGTGATATCCTTAGGTTAGTTCCGTTTAAGTAGTTCCAAGTTCTAGGGGACTGATGATCTCAGATATTAAGTCCCATAGTGCTCAGAGCATTTGAACCATTTGTTAGCAAAGGCACTCACGTCGGTCATCTGCTGCCATACCCCATTAATGCCAAATTTCGCCGGACTCCTAATGGATACGTTCGTTCTATGTCCCACAATGATTTCTGTGGTTATTTCGAACAGTGTTGTTGGTCTGTTAGCTCTGACAACTCTACGCAAACGCCACTGCTCACGGTCTTTAAGTGAAGTCAGTCAGCCACTGCGATTTTCGTGGTAATGAATTCCGTAATGATTTCCGAAACGGAAATTCGCATGGTATATCTCCAACTACCATGTTGCGTTTGTTAATTCCCGTCCAGCCTTGCGGAGAGTCCTCCCTCGGGCATAGGTGTGTGAGTTGTTCTTAGCATAAGTTAGTTTAAGTAGTGGTTAAGCCTAGGGATAGATGACCTCAGCAGTTTGGTCACTCACGAATTTTCACACACACATATAGCCCCCCCCCCCCCCTCCACACACACACACACACACACACACACACACACAGACAATTAAGCGCCTGAGTACAAATGGCAGCTCAGCCAGTGTAAAATCCTTTTATACCTTGTGTGCGCGATGCTACCGCCATGTATATATGTGCATACCTCTATACCACGACTTCCTTTACCTCAGTGTATAATGAGGACCTGACCGACAAAAAAACTGCACAAACATTCAATTATATCTTGATAAGATTTCTAAGTGATGAAAACACTGAAAACGTGCTTTAACTGTTCAGAAGTGTAAAATGATACTCTTCACAAAACGAAAATACGAGGTATCCTATGACTACAATATCAACGAGTCACAATTGGAATCGACCAACTCACAAAAATGGAAAGATCATGTAGGCACACTCGTAGTTAAAGCAGTAACTTTGGTTACTTAAGAAATGTAATCAGTAAACGAAGGGGACTGCATTGAAAACACTCGTCTGACCCATCCTCGAATATTGCTCAAGTGTGTGGGGCCCGTGACAACTAGGACTAACAGGGGATATTCAACGAAAAAGAGAAAGCAGCGCTAATGGTGACAGGGTGTGTGATCAGTGGGAAATTGTGACGGAGATGCTGATGAAACTAAACTGGCAGACGCTTGAAGATGGAGGCAAACTACCCCAAGATAGCCTAGTTAGTAAGTGTCAAGAACCAGCTTTAAATTTTGAATCTATGAATATGCCATAACCCCCTACGTAACGGTCCCATAGGGATCGCAAGGACAAGATTAGATTAATTAGCGCACACAGAGGCTTTTAAACAACTACACTCCTGGAAATTGAAATAAGAACACCGTGAATTCATTGTCCCAGGAAGGGGAAACTTTATTGACACATTCCTGGGGTCAGATACATCACATGATCACACTGACAGAACCACAGGCACATAGACACGGGCAACAGAGCATGCACAATGTCGGCACTAGTACAGTGTATATCCACCTTTCGCAGCAATGCAGGCTGCTATTCTCCCATGGAGACGATCGTAGAGATGCTGGATGTAGTCCTATGGAACGGCTTGCCATGCCATTTCCACCTGGCGCCTCAGTTGGACCAGCGTTCGTGCTGGACGTGCAGACCGCGTGAGACGACGCTTCATCCAGTGCCAAACATGCTCAATGGGGGACAGATCCGGAGATCTTGCTGGCCAGGGTAGTTGACTTACACCTTCTAGAGCACGTTGGGTGGCACGGGATACATGCGGACGTGCATTGTCCTGTTGGAACAGCAAGTTCCCTTGCCGGTCTAGGAATGGTAGAACGATGGGTTCGATGACGGTTTGGATGTACCGTGCACTATTCAGTGTCCCCTCGACGATCACCAGAGGTGTACGGCCAGTGTAGGAGATCGCTCCCCACACCATGATGCCGGGTGTTGGCCCTGTGTACCTCGGTCGTATGCAGTCCTGATTGTGGCGCTCACCTGCACGGCGCCAAACACGCATACGACCATCATTGGCACCAAGGCAGAAGCGACTCTCATCGCTGAAGACGACACGTCTCCATTCGTCCCTCCATTCACGCCTGTCGCGACACCACTGGAGGCGGGCTGCAAGATGTTGGGGCATGAGCGGAAGACGGCCTAACGGTGTGCGGGACCGTAGCCCAGCTTCATGGAGACGGTTGCGAATGGTCCTCGCCGATACCCCAGGAGCAACAGTGTCCCTAATTTGCTGGGAAGTGGCGGTGCGGTCCCCTACGGCACTGCGTAGGATCCTACGGTCTTGGCGTGTATCCGTGCGTCGCTGCGGTCCGGTCCCAGGTCGACGGGCACGTGCACCTTCCGCCGACCACTGGCGACAACATCGATGTACTGTGGAGACCTCACGCCCCACGTGTTGAGCAATTCGGCGGTACGTCCACCCGGCCTCCCGCATGCCCACTATACGCCCTCGCTCAAAGTCCGTTAACTGCACATACGGTTCACGTCCACGCTGTCGCGGCATGCTACCAGTGTTAAAGACTGCGATGGAGCTCCGTATGCCACGGCAAACTGGCTAACACTGACGGCGGCGGTGCACAAATGGTGCGCAGCTAGCGCCATTCGACTGCCAATACCGCGGTTCCTGGTGTGTCCGATGTGCCGTGCGTGTGATCATTACTTGTACAGCCCTCTCGCAGTGTCCGGAGCAAGTATGGTGGGTCTGACACACCGGTGTCAATGCGTTCTTTTTTCCATTTCCAGGAGTGTAATTTTCCCGCGCTCCAAACGTGAATGGAACGGGAAGAAATCTTAATAATTGGTACAATGGGAAGTACACTCTCCCATGCACTTTACAGTGTTTTGGGCAGTGCCGATATAGATGTAGAATTATTGTTATAAAGAAAATTGTTTTACATGTTTTACGTCACATATAGAGAACGCGCATACGTAGCCATAGGAGTGAGGGAAACAGCTAAGTACTACTCTTGTCTGCACGCATACAGAATGAACCAGAACTCCACCTTCAAAATTTCAGACTTCATTCAGGGTTATTTTCTGAGTATTTACGTATAAAGACCCGTGGTATCTGGTGGCGCGTTACAAAGTAATAATGTACTTATGACTTAACGGGCTTCGTTACGAAATTATCTTTGTTTCCGTGAAAATACTTTCTCAACAGTGAAAAAGACTGTAATATGCAATCACCAAAACGAAATAACACGAAAGGTTATTCGTGGGCGCTATGTAAAGATGCAAAACGGCTGTTTGGTGCTGCGTCGCTACGGGGAACAGCTGAGCATATTTTTGTCGCGCCTTTATCCACTGAGTTCGATGAACCCATAAACGAGGCTCATATCTGCCGATTACTCGTGAGTAAAGTAATCAGACTGTTGTGTATCACTGTTAGCGTACTAACACTGCTGGAAAAACCAACCCGAGGCTGGACCGAGCAGTACTGTATGCAGTCTTGAGGACAAACGGTTAAGGAGGACTTACTGTTGTCGACATTAAGTACCATGAGTGTAAGGAGTAAGTATTCAAACGAGATACACAGGGAATACCATCAATAAGGTCACTTTTGTGCAGACGTTTCCAATGCAGTGCCGATATCAAGGGTAAGAAAACAAAGGATATGTTATTACTCTGTAAAGAATTACTGGAGACCAAACTCATACATAATACTCGGAAAATATCTCTGGACAACCTGTGAAGTTTAGTCGGTGAAGTTCTGGTTCATCCTGTATACGTGTAAAAGAACCTTTTCGTTAGAAAGATAACGCATCTTATGCACATTACATGTACCATATGCAGAACCACAGGATAGACCATATTTTGTTTTAAAGTATGCTCTGTCGAGTAGAAGATGTACGATTTTTAAAATCCATGATTGTCATTCGGGTTTGATCCTCAAATGCTTCAAATGGCTCTGAGCACTATGGGACTTAACATATGAGGTCATCAGTCCCCTAGAAAGTAGAACTACTTAAACCTAACTAGCCTAAGAACATCACACACATCCATGACCGAGACAGGATTCGAACCTGCAACCGTAGCGGTCGCGCGGTACCAGACTGGAGCGCCTGGTTTGATCTTTTATTGTGTATTTTTTTAAGACCTCGTCGGAAGTAAAATATTTATAAATACTTTATCCAACAGAAAATAGAAGAGCTATAACTGCTTCCTATTGTAAAAATTTAGCCATTACAGTGCTTGTTCGAGCATCTCTAGTCCGCTTCATCAGGACACCACATGAAGGCGGGCAGGCGCAGGCTCTCGGATCTTATCTGCTGGGCAAGTTGCGGATTTGAGAGGTGGGATTATTGGAACCCTTATAGATCTTTTCTGGGTGCAAATTTCACTGGGTCCCGTTTACAGGGCACCAGTCTATCCAGTACTCGACGCTGTCTCAGGGTTCCGATACCTCTAACTGGCTGTACATGGTGCAGTTTCATCTGTTGAGAAGCCATTTTGGTCATTTCCTTTCGGGGACTGCCCTTCCTCGGATGTGTAACCAGATTCTAAATTGGTCGCCTGAACGAAGATCAGTAGCATACTAGATACTGCCCTTCACCATTTGCGTGATTAGAGTAGTTGCTACTGGGCAGAGAGAGAGAGAGAGAGAGAGAGAGAGAGAGAGAGAGAGAGAGAGAGAGAGAGAGCCCATTTGAGATGAAAAACATTAAATATTTTGAGTCAATTTTGAGTCATATAGCATGTTGTGCTAAAGAAAAGAATGACTGTGATGTTGCTCCCTGGGTTATGGCGTCACAGTAAGACTGATTACGTCAGGTAGAAATAATGTAATTTGAAAGTATTTACCTTGTGTATGTATTAATTGTGAATACAGGGGAAATATGGATGATATATATTGGTGACTAATTGTGTCTTTTGGGCTCTTCCGCGTGCACCGCATTGTGCAACCAAGAACTATGATTATTGCAACGCTGCGTAGCAAGCAGTCATGTGGCTGACGCCATGTAACCAATAAAATTATTCAAGGAGTGAAAAGAAATATACATTACCATACCATCAAAATTCTAAATCAGTTGTTGGGTGATGTTTGTGCTTTAGGAACATTTTTGCCTGCTATCGTAACGGTGCTATGGAGGGGTCTTTTCAATGGGACGTGAAGATCAATGTACACGAAGCTCGACAGTTTGGTGTCCAATGATTAACGTGCAGGTTTGCCGCAAGTAGATCCGCAATAAGCATTTTATTTCTTCGCAGTGATTTAGGGTATTCCCACCATGGGAACGCCACGATTTAGTACTTTGCATTTATGATTGCGAAGAAGCACCGACAGTTTGAAGGGAATAAGGCAGACAATGTGTTCTGCTCGAGTGGTTGCTGTGGGTTGAGAACTACCCCCGGTGAGCTGAGTATGTTTCTACACCAGTGAACCCGGCAGTGCTTCGCAATTGCTAAGTATATATGGATGTTCCATATACGTCCTAATCTCCTTCCTCACCCTCTCTCTGTCTCCTCTTTTTTTTGTCCATATCGTCCTCTGCCCTCCTGTCTTTGTTCATCTCTTCCTCTTCCCCACTCCCCTCTTTCCATGGATCTCCTCCTCCTCTATTTTCTCCCCCTCCCCTCTCTGGTCCTCTCCTCTCCTTTCCTCCGTCTATGACCTCGATCCCTGTTTATTGGTATTGAAAACGAAACTTCGATTGCCATATGAAGTCACTTAAAAAGAATGGGTAAATCCGTTGGGATAATTACTGTAAAGAGTACAGGAGAGAGCTCTTCAGCTGATGGACCTGTAAGGATAGCAGCTTCAATGAGAGTACTTCTCATAGCTTTGACCCGTGAACGGATAGGTCTGCAAAATTCCGGATGATTCAGATTGCATAATAGGATACTACTCAAAAGACGATAACCCATTATTACAACATTCCTTTTTTCTCATAAAACTAACTGCGGGAAAGAAAACGAAACTGCGTATTTTCACAGCACAGCAATATCTTACTCGCAGTCAGCTCCAACAGAAAATCTGTATAAGTGAATATTAGCGTTCTAAAAATTGGTAGCATGAGTTTGTCCTAATAGTAGCTAAATATCAGATTAAAACCCAAGTACAATTGCTGGGAATCTATCGAACTTTTTCATAACAACGCTTCAGAAAACCCGTTAGGAACCCTTTCAACGTTTTCAAAACGCTTCCCTTTCATGCACTCCGCTCTGCATTTGATCCCCCAAAGTTTTTCTTTTTCTCGTTGGAAATATTTTCAATAGTGTAATTTTTAATGATGATGCGTATAATACCAAAGATATTAGCCGAGGGCTTAGCCAGCTTCACTATGTGATCGAGTACATTCATTTAGTTAATCAGAATATGTTGGTGTAATTAATTTACCCATAAACTGAGCTAATTACCAATGCCAGTAATTGTAAGCTTCGTTAGCATTGTTCATATGTAAACATTCATCTCATTACTGACTTTCAGATAAAATAGATAAAATAAATACATATTAATAAATGAAGTATCCCTACAGTAAATGTTGGGAATATATTAGCAACTTTTGCCCTCATTTACTTTCAGAGTAATTAGCATTTTTCGTTAAAGCATTGTTACTAAAAAATAATACCATATTTTGGAAAGCTAGGTAGCATATTTCAGGAGCATCTGTTGTATCTAGAAGTCCACATTCAGAAGAATCTTCCCCACCATTCAACTAATCAGCAGTGTAAACTTGTAATTGTAGCTCATGAAAATACAGAAAGCAACAATAGATAGCTCCAGTTATAATTATTATAGTACTATAAATAGAGGCTGATGGGAGCTATTTAAGACAGTGTACGAAAAGTTAGGGAGCAAAATCTATACTCTAAATTACTGCAGACGAGGTAGCACAAAATACATTTCATACAATGTGTCGAGTTTTGTCTGAATTTTGCATCCGGGAAATCATTTGGTAATTCAGTGGCTATTTTTACTGATTTACTGTCAACTTGTAATTAATCCAAAAAAAAGAACTGTGTCGAACTTGAATAATGGTTCCGCGAACTGTGACAATAATATTGGACTGTGAACTGTATTATTTCCAAATTACATTTACTGTGCACGTCGTTTACGTTTCGGTATGACTACATATTTGGAAGGACGGTGTATTTAATAACTGTGTTAATGATTTATTTGTCAGACGTTAACTTTTTTCACATTAATGTTAGGTTATTGGAGCGCTTCCCAACGTGTGGCCTGCGGACCGTTATGAGTGGTCTGTGGCCCCATTTGATCAAAACTAGTATAATAGTGACTAAAGTCATTAATTAAGGACAGGTAAAAGCCAATTCATCAATATTATTTTTTTTTAATTTGGAAAATGCATACACGTTTATGTCAAGTAGTGTTCCCGAGCAGCGGCTGCTGTTGCCGAGTGCGACCTCCCTGCTAGACTGTTTCCGTAGCACTCAGGGTGTTTGATGCGCAGAGCCGTTTGCGCATATCCCAAAATAGAGCGAACTCAGTCTACCAATCAGAGCTCTCGCTGGCACGCATGCGCTTTGAGACCTCATGCAATGCTAAACTTCCTTCGTGATTGCACTACCTGTTTCATCATTTGTTTTTCGACTACTTTATTACTTGCAGCATGGGTCGGTGACTGAAACTGGGATCACTGAAGAAGCGAGCACAGCAAGAAAAGCTCCCGGTTGAAATTAATGAGGGAGGACGGCCAAATGAAGAACAGACACATGAATCGGCACAGCCGAACTTATTATTCGAAAAATCTGCAAGTGCTCCATTCGTTGTAGTGTACCGTGGAAGTGCAGTAAGTAAAAAGCGTAAATACAGCGAAAGCTATTTGGAAGCGGGCTTTATCGAGACAGAAGAGGGTAAGGCTAAATGTGTAATTTGTGCGCGAGTCCAGTTCAATGGTTCCAGTCAAATAGCGCCGTCATTTTGAGGGTACTCGCCCGGACTGAAGAGACTGATTTTCTCAAGAAGAGGAGCATTGAATTACCTACTCCACAACACAGTATGTAAACTCTTGCAAAAATAATTAGTGGAAAATTATTAAAAACATTTTTCCCGGTAAGTTACCGAGTGACAATGACACGCAAAGCTCAAACCATTGCGGGAATCCTCATGAAACCTTGTGTTAACGATATCGTGTCTTGTATGCTAGACGAAAAGGCAGTGCCACTGTCAAACAATACTGTGAAATAAGGTGGAAAAATCTCTGGTTTCTCGCATAAAACATAATTCATTTCCTTTTCCAAAAAGATGGATCTAAAAGATGGATCTATTGACGATGCGGGATTAAAGATTTTATTGGCTTTTGCCCGGTATGAATACTCAGGATGACGAAATAAACCTCGGGTGAGCAGCCTGGTATGAGTGTGAATAGGACACAATATTTCGACAATCGACCACGTTGCCATCGTAAGGTGCGCACCTGATGATGGCAACGTGGTCGATTGCCGAAATATTGTGTCCTGTTCACACTCATACCAGGCTGTTCACCCGAGATTTGTTTCGTCATAAAATACGCCTGGAGAAATTGAAGAATCACAATACTAAGGATGTTTCGAGTAGGACCTCTTACTGTGCAAAACCACTGGCTGCCAATACAACAGGTGCTGAAATATTCAGTTGGTTGGACAGCTTTTTAAAAACCAACAAAATTTCATGGTTGAATTGCATCGATGTGTGCACAGATGTTGCAAAAGCTCACAGGTCCAACGGTCGGAGCGATAACTAAATTAAAAGAGAGCTTGAAGCTTTGCAGCAATTGTCATTGTGCTCTCTACAGACATGCTTTATTACGGAACAAATGACTGTTTCCTGCAAGAAACACTGGACTCGCATTCGGGAGGACGACGGTTCAATCCCGCGTCCGGCCATCTTGATTTAGGTTTTCCGTGATTTCCCTAAATCGCTCCAGGCAAATGCCGGGATGGTACCTTTGAAAGGGCACGGCCGACTTCCTTCCCCATTCTTCCCTAATCTGATGAGACCGATGACCTCGCTGTCTGGTCTCTTCCCTCAAACAACCCAACCCCAACGTGCAAAAAAGGTTTAGATGAATCAATCCAAATTATCAATTGTATATAATCACGGTCGCTGAAATCAAGATTTTTCACGATACTGTTTGAAGATACTGTTCCCTGCTTCCCCATACATAAGTGAGATGGCTCTCACGTGGGAATACACTCTCTCGATTGTATGAATTGCATTTAGAAGTCCTAGCTTTACTTTTATACAATAACACCAAATTAGCAGACCTTATTAATGACGAATATTGACAATATATATTTGCTTATTTGGTAGATAATTCCTCCAAAATGAACGAAATGAATGTTTCACTGCAAGAGAAAAGTATAACAACGCTCAGTGCCGATGACAAAGCTCGAACATTCATGAGGAAGACAGCACTCGCGCCTTCTCTAAGAAAGACAGAACATGCAAGTGTTTTACTTCCACAGATTACGTTGATTCCCTACAACATGAACGACTTTAGTTAGTTGATTGTACGGGTAGCTTTTACGCACCATAGTCACACAGAACGCAAAAATACAGTAAGGCAGGAACCGTCGGTTTGGTTTTTCATATCATAGAGGAAAGGTCTCCCATCCCAAAAGTATCAATAACACTACTGGTCATTAGAATTGCTAAACCAAGAAGAAATGCAGATGATATACGGGTATTTATTGGACAAATATATTATCCTAGAACTGACATGTGATTACATTTTCACGCAATTTGGATGCATAGATTCTGAGAAATCAGTATCCGGATTCAAACAGACCTTGGATGGCGTGTACAGGTACAGCTGCCCATACAGCTTCAACACGATACCACAGTTCATCAAGAGTAATGACTGGCGTATTGTGATAAACCAGTTGCTCGGCCACCATTGACCAGACGTTTTCAATTGGTGAGAGCTATGGAGAGTGTGCTGGCTTTCTGTATCCAGAAAGGCCCGTACAGAACCTGCAACATGCGGTCGTGTATTATCCCACTGAAATGTAGGGTTTCGCAGGGATCGAATAAAGGATAGATCCACGGTCGTAACACATCTGAAATGTAACGTCCACTGTTCAAAGTGCCGTCAATGCGAACAAGAGGTGACCGAGGCGTGTAACCAATGGCACCCCATACCATCACTCCGGGTGATACGCCAGTATGGCGATGACGAATACACGCTTCCAACGTGGGTTCACCGCGATGTCGCCAAACACGGATGCGACCATCATGATGCTGTAAACAGAACATGGATTCATCCGAAAAAATGGCATTTTGCCATTCGTGCACTTAGGTTCGTTGTTGAGTACACCATCGCTGGCGCTCCTGTCTGTGATGCAGCGTCAAGGGTAACGGCAGCCATGATCTCCGAGCTGATAGTCCATGCTGCTGCAAATGTCGTCGAACTGTTCGTACAGATGCTTGTTGTCTTGCAAACGTCCCCATCTGTTCACTCATGGATCGAGACGAGGCTGCACGACCGTTACAGCCATGCGGATAAGATGCCTGTCATCTCGACTGCTAGTGATTCGAGGCCGCTGGGATCCAGCAAGGCGTTCCGTATTACCCTCCTGAACCCACCGATTCCATATTCTGCTAACAGTCACAGGATCTTGACGAACGCGAGCAGCAATGTCGCGATACGATAAACTGCAATCGCGATAGGCCACAATCCGACTTTTATCAAAGTCGGAAACGTGATGGTACGCTTTTCTCCTCCTTACACGAGGCATCACAACAACGTTTCACCAGGCAACGCCTGTCAACTGCTGTTTGTGTATGAGAAATCGGTTGGAAACTTTCCTCATGTCAGCACGTTGTATGTGTCGCCACCGGCGCCAACCTTGTGTGAATGCTCTGAAAAGCTAATCATTTGCATATCACATCATCTTCTTCCTGTCGGTTAAATTTCACGTCTGTAGCACGTCATCTTCGTGGTGCAGCAGTTTTAATGGCCAGTAGTGTATTTCGAGCGTGACAAAGACGAGCCTTATGGGAGGACGACGGCAGACTTTGACGAAAATTTCTCCCTTCCAGCATGAGACGATTGTTACCTCCTGAGCTCGAAAGAGTTCCTTGGGCGAGGGAGGCGACAAAACGTGTAGCCGAAAGGAGAGAATTATTGGCATGTTCAAATTTTTAATAAAAATTCCTCCCCACCACTTGGTGGAGAGAGACAGTTTTGGACACGAGAGAAAAGTGCAGGACGGAAAAGGGACAGAAAACGTGTATCGCACAAGGTCCATCAGTGGCGTGTTTCAAACCCACTGGTGATCATCCTTGCCTCTACCTGAGGTTGAGTGCCGCTCTGGTAGAGACGGAGACGGCTAAGTGTGTGAGAGACAGATGGACGAGGAGTTGTACGCTTTGGGATGATTACATATTTTAAAATTCAACGAATTTTACTCGCTTCCTTTGGAATTAAAAGCAACACTAGTAAAAAAGTTTGGTTGGCTGACGAGAGAGCCAGAGGTAAATTCAAACGAGGACAGAAAAATCACGACAGGTGGGAGAGATTATAGTTGGTTACTTTCAAATGTAACGCTTTTTTGCTTTCCCCCACTACTAAAGGACGTGGGGTGATCTAACTTACGCTGGTAACTCTAGGGCTGATGGCGGGTGGCTGCGCGCATCAAGAGGGAGAGGATGTGGGGCCCTGGCGGACAGACGGAGGAGGCGCGGGTGCCGATGCCCTGTGTGACTATTGCTGTGGTAGGTGCTCCGCCACGACACCACCGAGGCTTCTGCTGTTCTCCGTAAGTCAGTAGTCAGGCCACGTTTGCTGACTGACTTCACTCTGTAGGTGACATCTACGTTCAGCACTGGGCAAAGCATGGTGGCTAGCACAGATGTCAGACCAACTTAAGACTTTCGGGGCAAAGCTTAAATCAGCCACTTACCTACCAATGGTGTGAAGACTGCAGCCACCACTGTCTGTGCTGACACAGGTCGAACGGTGCCTGCAAGAGTTAACCACGTACGTGGCAATGTGGCTTCCTCAAGCTTACATCTACATCTACATGGGTACTCTGCAAATCACATTTAAGTGCCTGGCAGAGGGTTCATCAAACCACCTCCACAATTCTCTATTATTCCAGTCTCGTATAGCGTGTGAAAAGAGTGATCACCCATATCTTTCCGTACGAGCTCTGATTTCCCTTATTTTATCGTGGCAATCGTTCTCCCTATGTAGGTCGGTGTCAACAAAATATTTTCGCATTCGGAGGAGAAAGTTGATGATTGGAATTTCGTGAGAAGATTCCGTCGCAACGAAAAACGCCTTTGTTTAAATGACGCCCAGCCTAAATCCTGTATCGTTTCTGCGGCACTCTCTCCTATATTTCGCGTTAACACAAAACTTGCTGCCTTTCTTTGAACTTTTTCGATGTACTCCATCAGTCCTAACTGGTAAGGATCCCACACTGCACAGCAGTATTCTAAAAGAGGACGAACAAGCGTAGTGTAGGCAGTCTCCTCAGTAGGTCTGTTACATTTTCTAAGCGTGCTGCCAATAAAATGCAGTGTTTGGTTAGCCTTCCCCACAACATTTTCTACATGTTCCTTTGAGAGGTGGCAGAAGCCCCCTCTCATATTTCTATCTTACTCTGAGTAATTCGATTTTTTTTTAATGATTAATACCCAAGTTCTTTTTCTTGTAGTTTCGCGATTAGTTTTAACTAGCATCGGATGATTACTGTTTTTGTTTTCATGTTGTATATTTGTTTGTTTGTTCATTGTTTTATGTGTTTCTTTGATGTGGTGTCTGCACCACATCACATTTTATCGGGTTTGTGTTTAGTTTCTGTACCACAACAAATCGTTCTTGTAATTACAGCGTTGGAACGGCGTTGTATAAATTTTATGTCTATGTGGAAAAATATATGGAGTAGATTATTTTTATTGTGCATTGTAGATAAATTAGTTTTTCATGAATGATCACGAGAAGTAAGGCACGACTATTATCCAGCAAAGCTAAAACAAAAGAGGATAGCATAATGGATAAGGGGCAATTTACTGACGGGGACAGGTTCGGAGATGAGATGGGCGCATTTTCAGCAGGACAGGACGACAGGGTCATTGATGAGGACGGTGGTTTGGACGCGCTCTTAGAGCAACGTCGCGGCCGTGGTTATGATAGTGAGGTGTAGGATGAAACAGAGACAGGCACACAGGTCGAGACGGTGGCAGAAGTTTATAGTCAAACGAACGAGAGCAGACAGGGGCCAGCTCGGTCACGTCAGAGCTCTAGCGCCCAGGTGTCCAGAGTTACATCGCCCACGTTTGAAGAGGATCAAAAGGATGACATAAACCCAATACTGAGCTTCCTACGATCAATGAAAGAGGAAGCTGACGAGCAACGTAAGAAGGAGAAGGAAGAACCTGGCGAACAGCGTAAGAAGGACACTCAGGCAATAATTTCGCATATAGGAGAAGAAATTCGAGGGGAATTACTAACAATAAAGAAAGAATGTGGAGAAGTAAAGCAAATGTCAATGACTGCACAAAAAGTAGCACGCCTGGCCGAAACGGCAGCAGTAGGGGCAATGAAAGTCGCGGAAGCAACTTCTAAACTCACAGGGCGCTTGCGACGTACAACACAAGCCCACTCAAAATCCCTAGCGTTCTTAAAAACTTAAGGCAATATCGCGGTTGCGAACACCACGAAACGAATGGAAGAAGTAGAGAGTCGGATAGTAAAACTAGAGCAAAACGGGCACACGAGCACTGCGCCTTCGGATTCCAATGATGGAGTACACAGAATTGTGCCTCCGAGGAAAAGCCTGCCGTGCTCTAGCCCAATGACCGAGTGCTAACAATGCACACGCAGAAACAGCGAGTAATAGCTCCAATAATTGTAGCCCACTTAGGAGAGTCAATTCTGAGTGCCACTTCCACTGTGATACAGAGGTAGCACATCACAGTTATCAGCAAGATAGAACAGGACACTCAGCAAACGTGCAAGTATCGGAAAGGAGTGACAACACCAGTGCGATGATGAGACAGGATTTTGATCACAATCACTTCCTGTCGATACTATAATTCCAGAAGTTCAAAGAAAATGGAGGGTCGATGCATCCGAAGAGCTGGGTGATGCAGTTTGCAAATTCATTACCTGCATCATGGCCAACCCAGGCAAAATTATAATTCATGTGTGGACACATCGAAGGCCAAGCCGCGGAAAAGATGCGGGGTGTGGCAGCGACGTGTCGGACTTATCAGGAATTTGTTGGTGCATTCCTGCGGACCTACTGGTCAAAGGAAACGCAAGACAGGATTAAAGAGGAAATAATATTTTGTCCTGAACTGGAAGTGTCCGGGCATAGGAGCGCAACCAAATTTCTTGATGATTTAGTCAAGAAGAATCAATATTTAGATAGTCCATCTAGCAATGGAGAAATCATTAAATTTTGCTTTTCCAAATTGCCAGTTAGGTACCAACAGACACTTGTCGGGAAGTGTGGATCTGACATAGAAGCATTCAAGAGTCTATTGAGCGAACTCGAAGTAGTCTTTGACAAACAAGACGCAAAGGACAGGAAGAAGGGGCGAAGTAACAAATACCACCGGCCAGGAAGGGAAGACGACAACAGATCGCATAATCGCACTGGTCAGTTAGGAAACCAGGGTTACGGAAGTCAAGGTTACACTATTCAAGGTTATGGAAACCAGAGACACGGAAACCAGAACGTCAGGGAACAGGGTAAATCTAGACAAGGAATCTGGGATAGGAGAGGAACGGCAAAGCGACCGTAATAGGAGAGAGCGAAACCAAGGACAACAGTGGAACCAGGAGATTGAAACCCGCAAATCCTAATGCACGTCAGAGAAGAGGGTGCTTAACAAGGGATTGACGCCAGATTGGTGCGAACACAGGCCGCCGGAATTTCGCACGTAATCTCGGACCTGGCCAACTACGGATGATAAATTACGAAGATTTATCAGAAATCGTGCTCGAAGAACATAAAACAACTCCTCGACAGGATCGGCAGCCTCTTATCACAGTAGCAATAGCTGAAAAGTGTATGAATGCGATAATAGATAGTGGAAGCTACATAACAGCAATATCTCAGGCAGCATACAAGAGGCGCTCTCAGGAGGTGGACTGGCCTATCCTATCGGTTAAGAAAACCAAAATAAAAGGGGCATTAGCGGGTAAATGTACGGAGGTCACCCAGCAAACAAGACTGGAATTCTCCTGCCAAGGACACAAAATAGAGTCTAATTTCTGGACCGTGCCAAATCTGGCGATCGACATGATAATAGGAACGGACTTCCTAAATTAGCATGAAGCGATAGTTGATCTAGGATGAGGTGAAGTGGTTCTGAGGAAAGGAAATCCCGTTCACATTAAGTTCGACGATCAGCTGATCCCAGCTCAACTATCGTCTAACTGGGTACGGATAAACTATGCGTGTCAGGAAGACAGAAAGGAAGATCAGGTCGACGTTGCGGGTAGGGGAGAGGACACGGATGAGAATGAAGTCGGAATAATGGGAGAAATAAAGGAGAAAATAGGAGAAAAAAGCGGAAGCAATAAAGAATATAAGGTGCGACTACCGCAAAGAACTTCATAAATTACTAATAGAACATGCGGAGGTTTTCATTCCCAAGACAGGATCAATAAAGAACTTCCAATATGTATTCCGTGTACATCCGCACAACCAGTTTCGTGTGCCACCCTACCCAATCCCCTTTGCATATCGACAGAAAGTAGCAGCTGAAATTACGCGAATGCTGAGTGAAGGAATAATAGAACCTACGGCTTCAGCCTATAGTAACCCGTTAAGAGTAGTCGAGAAGACAGATGGTAGTATTCGTTTAGTCTTGGACTCTCGACAAATTAAGACCATAATAGAACCCGAAACAGACAGACCGGAACGATTAGAGGAACTCTTACAAAATTTCCATGGAATATCAATCTTCTCATCAGTTGATCTAAAATCGAGTTTCTAACACATCGAGCTCCATCCCAATTGCAGACAGTACACAGCCTTTTTAGCATTTGGAAGATGTTACCGGTTTCATCGTCTACCATTTGGTTTGAACACTTCGTCTGCCGCATTCATTCCGGGGCTGGACGGCATACTAAGCGATAATTTGAAACGTCATGTCACCAGCTACGTGGACGATTTGCTGATCGCGGAGAAATCTTGGGGCGAGCACAATGCGCCCCTCGGTGAACTCCTTGCGACATTCAAGGAATACGGAGTGACTATCAATATCGAAAAATCGAATTTTGGGACGTTCTCTGTCAGATTTCTAAGACATATCATCACGGGTGAAGGCATTGCGCCAAATCCCGAAAAGATCGAAACGATTGAAAAGTTTCCCATTCCTACGACAAAGAAGCAGTTAAGGAGGTTCTTAGGGATCATAAATTTTTACAGCCGCTTTATACTTGTCAAAACTCAGAGCAATCCTAGGTTGCATCAACTTACAGGAAAGAAGATTCCTGGGGAATGCGATGAGGCGGCCGAATCCGAATGGAAAGCATTAAAATTCGCATTATTACAAACACCCATCCCCTCACACCCTAATTTAGCAGAAGAGCTTTGCATAGTAACGGACAATTCATACTCAGGTCTGGGTGTCATGGTGTTTCAAGACTATGTACATGAAGGAAACATGGTGTGGAAGACAATTGCGTTTGGTTCAAATGGTTCAAATGGCTCTGAGCACTATGGTGAGCACTATGGGACTCAACTTCTTAGGTCATAAGTCCCCTAGAACTTAGAACTACTTAAACCTAAGTAACCTAAGGACATCACACACATCCATGCCCGAGGTAGGATTCGAACCTGCGACCGTAGCAGTCCCGCGGTTCCGGACTGCAGCGGCAGAACCGCGCGGCCACCGCGGCCGGCAATTGCGTTTGGTAGCAGAGTACTAGCCAAGAGTGAGAGGAATTACTCAGTAACCGAGTTAGAGGCGCTGGCTATTGTCTGGGCGTTTGAAAAATTCAGATACCTTCTGTCTGGTCGCAAGACGAGGGTCTACACAGACCAGAAGGCACTCGAGTTCCTAATGACTGCAACGCTTAACCACAGGCGGCTCATTAGGTGGGCATCATATCCGCAGCAGTACAATTTTTCGATAGAATATATCCCTGGCAGTCAGAAAATTATTGCAGACGCCTTATCACGGTCACCGATCGGATTTGAGCACAACATGGAAGAAGATCTGGAGGAAAATCACTACTGCCTTTTCTATATGCAGAAAGTTGCCTTTGAAAATTTTACTACCTGTAGTATGCAGGACATCAAGAAGGAGCAAGACAAGGACCCTGCCCTAGTGTTATTGAAACAGAAATGGATAGACAGAAGACACGCCACCGTCAGGAAGTTCTACCTCTTGCGGAAAGGCATAATTTTCCACCGAAATTATGCCAATGACACTGAATGGGGGGTATGCATCCCTGAACACCTAATAAACAAGGTTATATGGCATACTCACCTCAGCTATGGACACTTCGGACCACGCAAGTGCAATCTCAAGCTAAGGACCATGTGTTACTTTCGAAACATGGAGCGTTGAATTCGGAGGGTACTGTCGGTGTATAAAGACTGCCAAAAGGTTAAGCACCACTGTGAGCATGCAGGCACCATTAAACCCAATGGTACCGACCAAATTAAGGCAATTAGCGCAACAGATTTGATGGGGCCTTTGCCAAGAACAAGAAGAGGATATACTTACGTATTAGTGTTTGTTGAACTAACGTCCAAATACGTTACCTTTACGGCACTGAGGAGGGCGACAGGACGAACTGTATCACGAGCCCTAATCCGGGATTTCCTACCACAGGTTGGCCATGTGAGTAAATTTATTTCTGATAACGGGCCACAGTTTAAGTCAAAAACATGGAAGGAGACGTTGCGTCAATGTAAAATTGATCCCATTTTTATATCTTCACACCATCCCAGGTCGAATGCTGCAGTACGGGTTATTAAGGAACTCGGAAACTTGTGCCGGTTGTACTGTAACAAACAGCACACGACATGGGACGTTTTCCTTAAAGACTTCCAGGAGGTGGTCAATGAGGCATCCCATAGGATAACAAAATTGGCACCCAGTACAGTACTGAAAAACCGGATTCCTAAGGACTTAATAACCGAGATCGTAAACTCCCCACCAAGGGCGTGTACGCAGCACCGAGCCATAGTGGATTTGGCTCTCAAGAGGATACGAGCTGCAGCAGAGGTCTGGAAGAGACGTGCCGACAGGGGAGCTCGTCTACGACACTTCCAAATTGGACGAAGGGTGCTCGTGAAGTCTTTCCGACTCTCTAACAAACAAAAAATGAAATGCCAAAAATTCTATTCTGTTTACAATGGCCCGTACCGTATAAGGAGAGCAGCTCACCACAATGCTTATGAATTGGAGACGCTGAAAGGAAAGAAGTCCATAGGACTCCACCACATCTCTCACATAAAAGAGCTCGTGGAATAGTAATAGTGTAAGCGGTGTACATAGCAGAATGGGCAAATACACGAACCTTGCTATAGTAGTAGTGTAAGTGGTGTACATAGTAGAATAGGCAAATATATGAACCTTTCTTCGGGGAACAATAATAGTTGCATTAATAGATTAAGACTGCTAAAGTATTAACACTCTGCGCTGTCTCGCATAAGAATTTACTGCTGCTATCCTTTTTTGTTTATGTTCACGACTTCCAATGTCGATAGAGTAGGAGACACTACCTTTCCATGAGCAATGTTTTTGTCCTTTCCTGTCTGGTGCCCATGTTGAGGGATAATGATGAGTGAGGAAATGTCGCACAAACGGGCGCATACAAGAACGTGCTCTTAGAAGCGTTCTGAGAAGTCGTGATACGCTCCATAGCCACAACCAGTTCGCGAGACGTTCATACCAATGCTTGAAGGCACGCGTCTGTGCACTGCAAGATTGTGGCATATTGCGTGATTTCGAGGATGAATATGGGCAGTATAGTTTTTACAGTGATGCACCAGCATCGTTGTCTTGCAAGTCGGTGTGAACCTGTGAGCGTTTGACTCCAATGATGCCCTAGACGGTAGAAATGCGGGCATAAAGCCTACCATGCCAATGGGCTGGTTGGGGATTTATCGTGCTGCTTGTAACTGTCACAGATGAATAACCAAGGAATTATACTTGGAGATCCGTGACATACTATGTAGCTGGTGTGTGGTGGGCGACGGAATCTTCAACAGGAACCAGCCCTGGCTTGGTCATATTACATTGCCTCTGGAAAGGTGTGCTTTGATCGCGAAAACCGCATCACATAGAAAAAGAAGTTGCAACTATTAATGTATTGTCTTGTATAGCCATGGCTCACCCGGTCTCCGGAGTTTCAGTGAGGCGTAGTGAGAACTCGGAGGCCACGTCGTACGGCGCGCACATCACTGTCGTCAATAGCGGCGAGCAGTGAGACATCTCAGCGTTACAGGAATTATGTAAGAGTGTTGTATCAGGTAAAAAAAGGAAAAAGAGAGAAAGAGAATACCATATACTAGGATAAATTAAACTTTAGGGTTTAACTATAACTAGATCCTTGATATTATGGGGGTTTTGTACCACAAGTGTTTGACGCGCGCCTGTTGGGATGCTATTTTTCAGGTCACCAAACCACAGACCCGAGATGGAGGGACGACAGGCGAGCGAAAGTAGAATAGTTGCATGTTCTTTATAACACAGTAAAACTTCGACCTGCATAATAACATAATTTATTTAAAAGACATAGATCGTTGGCAAATGGTAGTTAATTCTTGAGCATGTCTACTGTCGATCTATAAAATTAATAGCAATATTAGTGCAGGCCCGCACATTTAGTTGTTCATCCGATATAGCGTCACACACCATGTACAGTAGTTAGATCGGTCTCTACACAAATATCAAGATAGATTATTTCCATGTCTAGATTAGATGTACCAAGGTTTTGTTATAATGATAGCCATAGATTGATAACTATGAAATTAAAATAAGAGTGTCTGAAATGAGAGACCATCAATGTATCGTTATGTAAATTTATTATAACATAGAAGGTCATGGGAAAAAGTTAGGCCTAAGATTTTGTCAGAACTGTGCAGATGACGGGAATCGTGGCAATGCAGAGGCCGGCCGGAGCAAAAAACAAGAGGTATCTGTAGAGGTCTGCGCCGATAAGAAAAGTGCAATCCACATCCGCACCGCATCCGCAAGTTCCTTATCCACATCCACGGATATTTAAGTTCTGAATGAGTGATTAACAGTAACAGACAGCAGTACTTAGAATTATCGTATGTAATGACATAGGTATTGTAAGGGTGCCATTTCTGCCACAACTTAACTACTTTTTATATATACTAAGATGGTATCTGTTCATTCGGACATGTCCGAAAGAACAGATGCCATCGGTGACCATGGAGCTCGTTAGAATGAAATTACAATGAAATGAACACCCTTAGTTGCTTACAGGCGTTGACATTCGCCAACGGGGACAGATGAAAATGTGAGCCCCTACCGGGACTCGAACCCGGGATCTCCTGCTTACATGGCAGACGCTCTATCCATCTGATGGTAGACAGTGGGCAGGTTTGCCACCCAGAGAGCACTTCACAGGCCACACGAAAGACACGGTCGCGGAAACGGATTAGGCGCAGGTCTCTTGGGTACAGCTACGTCGGTCGTGGCCAGGGGCTGAGGACAACAGACATCCGCTCTACCCGGGCCCTGCAAGAGTCCAAGAATGTCAACAGATTTGAAGTTTTCAACTAACATTGCAACATACGTACTGGGCAGATGCCTTGCTCATTATCCGCAGATGACCCGCGGATATCCGCGCCGGTCGCGATTTAATCCGCCAAGTAATAAATACCGCGGATATCAGCATCCGCGCAGACCTCTAGCTATCTGCAAGAAGGGGAGCGTCAGTGCGCCACCTGGCGAGAAGGGTGCGGCAGTGTCCGGTCCTGCAAGCTGAGGGTCACCGGGCCGTATACCTGAGGCATTAGGCGGCAGACAGCTCTCGCCGGGACACAAGCGAAAGTGTGGCTGGCCGTTGACACTGACTCGTGACCAGCACGCAACAGCCAGCTAGCTCTCCGGACGCGGCAGCCGTTTGGAGGGATTCCCTACGGCAGACCACGTTGTCGTGAGTACTCGAAGATCACATAAGGTGTCAGAACCTGCGCCTCATGTGCCTCAGAACAGAAAGGGACGCTATATAATCACCTGATTGAGTTTTTACAACTCACTAGCATTGGCCGATCTGCATACACAAAGCTGTATCGTGCCACAAACTCTAACAAATGAATTGTCTCATTTCTAACTTCTCCTCTCACATAGAGAGCAGTTGTAGCAATCGTCGCTCCTAGTTCGATCGTGTCTGGATGACCTCACACACTTGTGGAGTCACTCCACGTGCCATCATCCCTCGTCGAACTGCAACATTGGGAAACGTAAAGTACTGTCCAGGAAGAGAAGAGAAATGGACTAGTGATGTATCCCAACTAATAGACCTCAGAGACAATTAATCGACGTGAGGAGAGCCTATCACTATGTCTTCCTACCGTACTGCCGTGATCATATGCGTGAGTCTGGCTACAATCTCAACAGAGTACTGCAGATGCTCCAGCACACCCTACTGCTCTTGCAACAACGTAGCAACAACACCCGACGTTTAGACCTGTGTGATGTCAGTACTGTGGCCCCATCCCAAAAGCCCCCCTCCGATGCCCAAGACATGGACCCACGTGCATCAATGCATATGACTCAACATACCAACCCCCTCAGAGAAACTAACGAATTTGTGAAGTGCTTCGAATATTTCTAACAATGTGATTTAGTGCCTCATTCTCAGCACAATCGTGAACATTGTGCAATGTGCAAGCACAACTTGACACCCCATGAACCTTGGTTTTTTTCTTAAATTTCTTTCTCTAGTGTTCTTTTTGTAATGTATGTTATACCTTGTATGTGCGTGTGAATTTGCACTGTAATTCGTACGTAAGTGATAGAGTAGGGCGCACAAATTACAAATTACTGTATTGTTCTCTACACCATGTTTTTTTTTGTATTCTGTATTTTTTGTTGTGCTTATGCAAACAGTATGCCTGAAGTCCCCATAAACTGAAACAGATACCACCACTGTCATTGTGAATGGACCATCAGTTCAGGGAACATTTTGTAAAGGTTATTCATGCTGCAGGGAGACAGAATGAATCGGAGGTTGTAATTAGATTCTGAAAGCTCAAAAAGAGATTGTTAACTTAAATATTATCATGTGTGATTGAGATCAGGTTAGTTTAATGATTGAAATTGTTGTAACATCTTGCGGAGCACTCCAACTCTGATTTTAAAGAATAAACTGCTCCATATTTGGCTCACGTGCCCGGGCCATTTTTAGAGTGTGAATGTCTGTGTGAATCGGTGTTTGGAAGGGGCTCCCTAGGTATGGATGTGTGATGTGAGTGTTAGAGTTCCATATTAAGAAGGTGAAGTTGGCTACATCATAAATAATCCTCCCTCTATGAACTGCATTTTTCAGTTGCAGTGATTTTTATTATAGAGTGCAGAATCAGTTTTCAAGATTGTTCTTGGGCGATTGACTCACTACCTTGCTCCTAAGTGAGCCAACTGCTCACCAATTACAATCTAAAATGGCGTAGGGGCTATGAGAGGCGGCAGGAGCCCCCTCTCATATTTCTATCTTACTCTAATTCGATTTTCCTCTCTAATTGCATGCAGTGAAAAGTCGCTATTCCTTCACACGCAGACTTCCCATGCAGCGTCTCTCGTCACCCGGGTGGTCCAGTGACAGGCGAGCTCTGCTGATCTTGAAAGGGTTAAGCCGACGGGTGTGAGGGAGTCGAGTGAATGCTTTCCAGACGCCGACATCGTCTTAATAGCGGCGGAGACACGCCCGCAGGGGCCTGAAGGAGCTGCTGGGCTAGAGATTCCGTTACTTCGCAGAAACTTAGCGAAAACACTTTCTGGCGGGCTACCAGAGAGGCGTGGGAATGACTTGTGTTCCCAGGCAGTCTGGTCGGGCAAATTCCTGCGTTTTCTGCAAAATCGTAACAGTGATTGGCTTGCTCAGGGCATAGCTCCGTAACGTAGCAAAATCGGCGCAGAAATTGGCACCAAGAATCTCCATTGGTGGAATGGTAGTGCTTCGGCAATAGAGTGGAATTCTCCGCCGGTTTTCAAGTTGCTGATTGGAACGCTTAACCACGGCCACTGTCGTGGGAGCGGGAATGTTCTGTGTTCAGCTTGTACGGGTGCTCTTGAGAGAGTCGGCTCTCGCCTTTCGGTCGGAGTCGGTTACAAGACAGCTCTCGCTGCTCTGGACAGCCTGCCTTCCGTTGGCTGTCTAATATACTTTTATTTGATTGTAACTGTTTAAAGAAGTTGCTGAAGTTTCGACTTCAACGTAACTTTCCGAGTACAGTTGGCAATTGAGCGTTCTGCATACAAGCGGCCTATGTTGTCTGTCTTGGGCAGTTTTGGCTAAAGTTGACTGTATCGAAGTTACTGTGTGACTTCACTTGTTAAAATCAATCACTGTACCGTCAGTGATTGTGTGGCGAGCCTTCTTCGTCTCCCTCAGAGGCGCATTTGTATTGATAGGAAGTCTTTAGTCTGGAACAACCAGACCAGGACAATTTGTTTCGGGCTATACTCGCGACATTACCATCACCACGACGAGACGTTGAAGCAACCAGCCATCGCTTCCGGTACGCCAGATTGTGTCCTTGCAGTTAAGAAGACAGCTTGGTAATGTATGTCCGCAGCACCTCCAGACTAGGGAATTTGCACTGTGACATTCAGAGCTCAGCAGAGCGCGCCTATTCCTCTTTTCTAACTTTGTTCTGTCTTGGGTGTTCATTGTCTGAGTTATCACTACCGTAGCAGCAATTAATGTTGAGTTGGCTGGGTGTTTCTCTTAAGATCTGAGTTGCAAGGAATTGCCTCCACATACCACTTCGTCAGAAATGTCTCAATCTAGTTTATGGACAACTTCACCTTCACAGCATTTATTTGAGTATCCAATTTGATTCCATTTTATGTAAATGTTTCATGTGTTTTCTTTATGATTTTGAGTTTAGCCATAATAAATCAAATTGTTATTTTGGACAGAATTTTCGTTCTGTTAATCGGTAGAGCAACCCTTTCATTTCTCACTACGTTACTGAAACTTTCCTTTATTTAATTAATGTCTATCAAATTAAATTATTGCAGGTGACAAACTCTTTTCTACTCCACTTGCAGGGTTGATTACAGTCACTTCGCGTTTCTTCTTAATCCATGTGCAACAGCAAAAGTAGGAGATAGAAAAGGGGGCTTAGAGCATCATTTCCATATGAAGATTCGAGAAGAATTTAGTGTTAAATACACTGTTAACCCCAGCACCTCGCACCTTCCAATTTAAGTTGTTCGTAATTGTGATACCTAGGTATTTATTTGAATTTATAGCTTTTAGATTAGACAGATGTATCGTGTAACCGAAGTTTAACGAGTTCCTTCGAGCACTCATGTGCATGACCTCACACTTTTCTCACCTTTCAGATGTTATTTCTAAATCGTTTTGCAGTTTGTTTTGATCTTCTGATGACTTTATTTCGCGATAAACGACAGCGTCATCTGCAAACAACCGAAGACGGGTGCTCAGATTGTCTCCCAAATCGTTTATATAGATAAGGAACAGCAAAGGGTCTATGACACTACCTTGGGGAATGCCAGAAATCACTTCTGTTTTACTCGATGACTTTCCGTCAATTACTATGAACTGTGACCTATCTGACAGGAAATCACAAATCCAGTCACATAACTGAGACGATATCCCATAAGCACGCAATTTCACTACGAGCCTCTTGTGTGGTACAGTGTCAAAAACCTTCCGGAAATCCAGAAATATGGAATTGATATGAAATCCCTTGTCAATAGCACTCAACACTTTATGTGAATAAAGAGCTAGTTGTGTTTCACAGGAACGACGTTTCCTAAACCCCTCGTTAACTGTGTGTCAATAGACCGTTTTCTTGGGGGTCATTCATAATGTTCGAACACAATATATGTCCCAAAATCCTGCTGCATATCGACGTTAACGATGTGGGCCTATAATTTAGTGGATTACTGGTTCAATGGCTCTAAGCCCTATGGGACTTAACAACTGAGGTCATCAGTCCCCTAAACTTAGAACTACTTAAACCTAACTAACCTCAGGACATCACACACTCCCGTGCCCGAGGCAGGATTCGAACCTGCGACCGTAGCAGCCGCTTGGTTCTGGACTGAAGCGCCTAGAACCGCTCGGCTACCGAGGCCGGCTAGTGGATTGCGCCTACTACCTTTCTTGAATATTTGTGTGATCTGTGCAACTTTTCAGTCTTTGGGTACGGATCTTTCGTCGAGCGAACGGTTGTATATGTTAAGTATGGAGCTAATGCAACAGCATACTCCGAAAGGAACCTAATTGGTATACAGTCTGCACCAGAAGACTTGCTTTTTTAAGTGCTTAGAAACGCAGTCGCTTATGTCCTGAAAATCCTTCAATGAAATATCCAGCTGCACTGTTTATCTGAAGATAGCTACTCACCCGTGTATGGAGAGAACTAACTCTTGAACCTTCGTTATAGATGTTCAGAATATTTTTGACCTAGTATCATATGAAGTGCCAGCCGTTGTGGCCGAGCGGTGCTAGGCACTTCAATCTGGAACCGCGCTGCTGCTACGGTCGCAGGTTCGAATCCTGCCCGGGCATGGATGTGTGTGATGTCCTTAGGTTAGTTAGTTTTAAGTAGTTCTACGTCTAGGGGACTGATGACCTCATATGTTAAGTCCCATAATTCTTGGAGCCATTTGATTCTTTTTATTAAGGCTATGAAAGCCTTTTCTGAAATTCATATGCTTTTAATCTTGATAGTAGCATATTACTTAAGATTTTATCTAACATATATGCTAATAAGATGCGTCTACAGTTAGTACATGTGGTAGGATCGTCTTTTTGTGTATAAATCCTGGGTTTGAGAAGTTCTTTCTCTTCTTTAGACATCTGCTCCAAGTTCCATATTTTAAGTAGTAGCTGATGTTGACTTTCTGAAGAAGAATTTCAGTTCTCCGATTTCCTGAAAGCATTCATTACCTGTAGCCCTATCGTTCTTTCATTTGAGTGACAAGAGACACTTTATCATCAGATGAAGTCTCTACTAGGCGACCAGCAGCTTGGCATTCAATTTGTTAATTGATATATTAGTACTGCAGTTATTTTCACATTTCTTGAAATAATTTTTCTATGTATTCTCCGCGTGAATTTCTTCTGTTATTAAATGTCCATTGTCATTGACAAATACTCCAATGTTGTTAACAGTGTCTTTCTGAGTGTTTTATATTTTTAAAAAGCGTCTCGTGTCACTTGTGTGCTCAACCTCTATACATTCGCAGTACTGCTTATGTACTGCCATTTTTTGCCTGAATTGTAGTCAGAGATTTCCTCTGCTCGTCCAGAATAACAGCAAGATTCATATTCTGAATTTTAAATCATCTGTATTCTGGCTTGTTTCCTATCTTTGATATTATCATCACACTCCTTACAGAACCATGAATTTCTGATTTCTGTCTCTATGCCTACAACATATTGTCATGTATTTGTTATTATTACTTTAAGATCAGTCCATTGTTCATTTATGGTCCATTTTATGCTACTTCTGCCATTGCATTAAACAGTTTACTAATAAATCAATAAACTATTGAATGATTTCTGCGTCCTTGAGTCTGCTCACACTGAACACGATTTTCCCACTGACCGTATGTTTTATTTTAATGTCAAATTTAATCCTTCTCAGGTGATCATCATGCAGTAGACACTTACCGTACTTCTGATATCTCGCGTAAATATCTACTGTTATGTTTTTTTTTTTTAAAAATTAGCTAATGATCTGTTCCATTCATTACATTTCCTTCTGGACATATTCGAATAAGTTAGTGTGTATTTTTATTTAGAAAACTCGTGCTGTTAGTTACCAAAGGTTTGAAGAGACTAAATTAATATGTTTTATGCCAATACCTTTCTTGAGTGAATGTAAACTATGGTTGCCAACGGTCAGTTTGCAGAAGTGATATTTTACAGTAAAAACATCAAAACCGTGAATTATTTGTTGTAGAAATAGATTTTTCGAGTTTAACTTTCGATACATAGCAACAGAGCTGATTACACCGTCTTCTATTCCGAAAAACGCGCTGATGTTATTGCCGTAGTGCACAATTTAAACTTCACACCTAGTACCTGAAAGTGCTATAAATCGGAGGATTGCCATTATCTTTGACGTTATGAGCCTAACAGAAGCTTGAGAAAACAGTTTGTAGCCTGGCTTACACGTGCTTGCTGTTGCACAGCATATGGCCGTTCAACGGTGCGCAGGTTCGTGACTTGTGAGCGGTGCGGCGGCTCTTCCGTAATGCACTGCTCCCCTCCTATCACACGCGCCGCCAGTTGCGCAGTTTACCTCGCATTTCGCGGGGAGGCATTTGAATTAGCGAAGCTGTCTGCTTTCATGGGTTTTTCTCTTTGTTACGTCTTGCTTCTAGTAGGTGAGGGTGAGTTGGCAGCGGTACAGTATCTAGCTCTTCAGCCAAAAGATAATATTAAAACTGCATGTAGGCGCGCAGTCCGGAACCGTGCGACTGCTACGGTCGCAGGTTCGAATCCTGCCTCGGGCATGGATGTGTGTGATGTCCTTAGGTTAGTTAGGTTTAAGTAGTTCTAAGTTCTAGGGGACTAATGACCACAGCAGTTGAGTCCCATAGTGCTCAGAGCCATTTTAAAACTGCATGTAGTCACAAATGTCTTTTTCAAAACTCACGGCGTTGAGGCAGTGAAGAACTAAACGCAACACTGCTCTGCATTGCGCTGAGAATGAGGGACATTCACCGGGAGATAATAATATCTAGAGAGATACTGATTTTGTCGAGTTATATGCTGGGCCGATCCAAGCGATCCAAGTCACCTCGTGTGGCGCCAAGCTGAGAGGGGCGCAGAGTTGCCACTGCTCTAAGCTCTCCTTACAGGGGGGGGGGGGGGGGGCAGAGCAGGCACCAAATATAAAAAGTCGCTTGTGTGGAAAAATGTTCTGGAACCGGTCCTGGTTGTGGCACATGCGGGACAGTTGGAGCAGGTGATCTGGAATATAGGGTTGAGTGTAATATGAGAGGAAGGGTGACTTGCATAGGGGCGACTTGGAAATATGTCATGGATGTGGAGCGCGAAGTGGATTAACGGATGGGAAGAAAAAGGAGTCGTGATTTGGGGGACAGATATGGAGGATTGGGATATTATAAGTGACATGAATGTCAAATTACACAAAACTTATGTAGATGTAGTCATGATTGAATGTGTTGGTGTAGACACCGTAACGAACAAGGACTGAAAATAAGAGAGGAAACTATGCCGTTGTTGAAGTCATGAGGAGCAGGCAATTGAAATTCTATGTACATAGTACTTCATAATTGTAAATCCACATCCAAGTGCCTCCTATGCTGTAAATGGACGTTTTGTCTGCCACTGTAGGCTGTAGACCAGTGACGTTGTTTGCATCAGTCTAAGCAACGTTGATTATTACTTCTTGTGATCAATGTCTTCTGTGTTACATGAAAACTGACTCACACGACAATTCGCCTGCTGACATGATAGATGAGTGACTTTGTAAATGGAACAGTACATTGAGGCGTGCTACCTTAACTGAGGAAAACAACCCAGGGAAATCGAGGAAGAGTTGTTCCAGGGTTCAGTTAGACATCATTCACAATTGTACAAATTTTTATTAACTGTAAAACACAGTATATGGCCAACGTTCAGTTAGACGTCGTCCACCATTGTACAAAACTTTATTAACTTTATAACAATGTATATACTTGAAGCTAACAATGATAAAAAGTGAAGAGGAATTCAACAAAAGGGTGCTCTTAATTATGCACCGCTATTAAGAATTGAAAAAGTTTTTTGATATAAGACAGTCTCTACAGCATACAAGGGTCGGCTTAAGGCCATCCAGCTATCTCATTCCGGATTCAAATCAATCAGTACCAGGACCGTTTTAAACGCTGGAGTTTCCGACCACATGGGACCTTTATTTTAAAAAATTAAGTAAAATAACGGTTAGAATAATACAAAACCTCTTACCAAAACCAGCTACAGGTTTTAAGTATTAACACTTACATAAGTACGGCAAAGTGTTCCAATAAATTTCAATTAGATGAACTTAAATACGACTCGGTGGCAAATTGTTTGGAAAAATGCAAAAATCGTTTAAAAAGTAACAGCAACGTACAGAATTTTTAAAAAGATGCAGCACCATGGACCGCTAAACAGTTACCCAAGAAACAGATTTACATTGAAAACTAAACTAGCCACAAATGGGATTCAATTTAATTTCAAGATTATAAATTATTAATCAAGTATTTTTTTATAAAGGAACATTTAGAGAAATACCAAACTCCTGATCAAAGGTCGGCTCTAGATTTTAAGTGGCAGTCTTTCAAAGGGTACGGCACAGCGGTAATTAAATTTTCAAATGGAGGCTAAGCTTTAAAGTTGCGGTCGGCACAGGGACCGATCTATTGAATAGCAAATTACAGCAAGGTCAAATTGAAACAAATAATGTCTTAGACACTGAGGACAATAACGCATTTATATTTTAAGCAGAGTAGTAGCACACGTTTTAACGTAAATTCAACCCACGGGTCGACTAACTGAATCAAACCAGATCAGAAAAAAGTCAAACTTCCTGAAAGCTCAGGGCATGCCAACTTGGATTACAAGTAGAGCATCATTTCTAATATTTAGAGTAAATAAGCGCAATGGCTCTACTAAGAGATAACGAAACAAGTTAACACTTCTGAAACCTCAGTACATGCCACACCTAAATTATAAATAGAGCAAAAATTCTAATTTTTAGATGAAATCGACATGGTGGCTGTTTAGTCGACGCAGCTACGCTCTAGTAAGAGCCACTTAATAATAGAAGGGAATAGTCCACACCACTCTTGAATTACAAATAGAGCAACAGTTCTAATTTTCAAGTTACACTCGTCACAGTTTGAAGCAAGTAACCATTAGAATTTACTCTACGTGAGCTTGAGTTTTTAAAGTTAGCCCGGTTCACCGGGCGAATAATAACCTACAAGAAAACAGAAGATACAGATTATATTTTAAAAACAGCTAACCTTCAGAGCTGTACCGTTGTTCTGTAGACGGATCCCACAACGGTTTTCCATTCAAAGCGTGCCAGGTCGGCTGTGGGCTCCAATAAAACCAAAACAAGCAAGTTAGCCACCACACTCGTGACCTTAACACACTAAACGGTGGTGTATATTTGGGGCTACTATTTGCCGAGGCCACACTCACATCCTCACTTAAGCCACAACAAGATACCCAAGCAGACAAACTACAAGTACGAAGCACAGAATAATCTATAACAACAGTAATAAAAGAAAACGCCAGAGAAAACATACGCTCATTAAAATTCTATGAGCACTGCTGAGCAAAGGCCGAAAGGTAGGGAGATTTTATCAACGTCTTCCTAGAGCTCCATAACACGAAATTTAGAGGACAAGTATGGGATAAGGCCACACACTTACTGTGTGGCTGTTCGTGCTACGAGGAGAAATCAACCGACGCTTCCACGAAACAAATGTTTCTGAATAATCTGAATCGGTCAGACTCTACTAAGATTTCACATTCACATGCTTACATATTTGCTAGCGAACAAACCGCCAGGCAAAACCATAACTCAATCACAAGGGGAAAATCGTAAGCTCAAGCGCACACTCACCAACCTGTGCGCTAAATGCTGGTAGAAAATTCGCTTTAAGACACGTTGGGATCACGTCTGCACTTCTCGCTCAGACCTCAGACGGCCTCCAGCCGGACGGCGGTGGTGGCCCCAGTCCACCCCCGCTTCTGATCCCTAATTAGACCGCCACGTGGTCGCAGCGCCCCCTAAACCAGCAGCGCCCTCTGCGAAAGTCAACGTGTAGCCGCCAACTCGGGATGACGAGGCGGGCAATTCAAACACGAAAGAGCCGGAGCGGATCAACCTCCCTCACCAAATCTAGAAAAACACAAATTTCCACTCCGCCCGACGTTCTCGTCCCAGGCAGTGACTAACCCAGCTTCACCTAACTGACGTGGACATGAGAGAGTTTCCGCATGCTAAGCTTATGCATGAGAAGATTCACCAGGGTCAAAGTCACACATCTTCACAGGGGCCAAGGAAACATGGAGGCAACTTACTGAACTAACTCGCCTTTCCCTTCAATGTTGCACTGTGGTTTTGCACGAATACTCACCCCCCCCCCCCCCACACACTTCAGGCTTAAAGGTGCACAACCTCTGTAGTGATGCTAGGCTAACCTTTGGTTTACTCGTTGGATATTTTGCCTCGCCCTCTGCCAATTTTTCTTTGAGACTTCCGGAACAACCCGCTCCAGGAGCAGAAAATTAATTGACCACAAAGTAGCGAACTGACTTGGTACCCCAAAATAATCGTTGTCAGAGAAGTCTTAACCGACTCGTGCTGATGTGCTGAAGGCGAAATTTAGCCATGGAATTGACAGATCCCATTTTCTACGACCTACCGAGGAAAATGATGAGCGCTGCCTTTAAATTGCGATTAACTCGCTATGCAAACGAAGGTTGAGGATAGCATCGAGTGATGGTGATATGTTGAACAATGTTCTCAAAAGAGAATCTTTTAAAAATCTTGGAAACAAACGCTGAGGCGTTGTCACCGGTGACCTAGGAGGTCCAAAGCAGGAGAAAGTGGTCAACAGATGGCGAAAGGTCAGTGGAGCCATGACACCTCGGCTTGGGATTAAGCAGAAGAAACGCAAGAAAGCATCAACCATCACCAAAACATACATACTGCCAGCATCATTCCGAGGAAGGGGTCCTATATATTGAATGAGAAGCTTATCCACCGGATAATTCCACCTGGTGTTTGATTTGGCCTGTTTATGGCGCTCACACTCTCTCATCAAATCTCAGACATCCGTATGAAGGGTGGTCAGGTAACCTAATCCCTAATCTTTTCGATGGTCTTGTGAACCCCAAAATGGCCACCCTTTAGAGCATTATGTAAGTAAAGGAAAAGAAAGGCCACAAGCCCTTTGGATAATGAGATCTTAGGCTTATGTGTACCACTTCGGCAATGACATCTACATGCATCTACATGACTACTCTGCAATTCACATTTAAGTGCTTGGCAGAGGGTTCATCGAACCACAATCATACTATCTCTCTACTATTCCACTCCCGAACAGCGAGCGGGAAAAACGAACACCTAAACCTTTCTGTTCGAGCTCTGATTTCTCTTATTTTATTTTGATGATCATTCCTACCTATGTAGGTTGGGCTCAACAAAATATTTTCGCATTCGGAAGAGAAAGTTGGTGACTGAAATTTCGTAAAAAGCTCTCGCCGCGACGAAAAACGTCTATGTTGTAATGACTTCCATCCCAACTCGTGTATCATATCTGCCACACTCTCTCCTCTATAACGCGATAATACAAAACGAGCTGCCCTTCTTTGCACCCTCTCGATGTCCTCCGTCAATCCCACCTGGTAAGGATCCCACACCGCGCAGCAATATTCTAACAGAGGACGAACGAGTGTAGTGTAAGCTGTCTCTTTAGTGGACTTGTTGCATCTTCTAAGTGTCCTGCCAATGAAACGCAACCGTTGGCTCGCCTTCCCGACAATATTATCTATGTGGTCCTTCCAACTGAAGTTGTTCGTAATTTTAACACCCAGGTACTTAGTTGAATTGACAGCCTTGAGAATTGTACTATTTATCGAGTAATCGAATTCCAACGGAGTTCTTTTGGAACTCATGTGGATCATCTCACACTTTTCGTTATTTAGCGTCAACTGCCACCTGACACACCATACAGCAATCTTTTCTAAATCGCTTTGCAGCTGATACTGGTCTTCGGATGACCTTACTAGACGGTAAATTACAGCATCATCTGCGAACAGTCTAAGAGAACTGCTCAGATTGTCACCCAGGTCATTTATATAGATCAGGAACAGTAGAGGTCCCAGGACGCTTCCCTGGGGAACACCTGATATCACTTCAGTTTTACTCGATGATTTGCCATCTATTACTACGAACTGCGACCTTCCTGACAGGAAATCACGAATCCAGTCGCACAACTGAGACGATACCCCATAGCTCCGCAGCTTGATTAGAAGTCGCTTGTGAGGAACGGTGTCAAAAGCTTTCCGGAAATCTATAAATACGGAATCAACTTGAGATCCCCTGTCGATAGCGGCCATTACTTCGTGCGAATAAAGAGCTACCTGCGTTGCACAAGAGCGATGTTTTCTGAAGCCATGCTGATTACGTGTCAATAGATCGTTCTCTTCGAGGTGATTCATAATGTTTGAATACAGTATATGCTCCAAAACCCTACTGCAAACCGACGTCAATGATATAGGTCTGTAGTTAAATGGATTACTCCTACTACCCTTCTTGAACACTGGTGCGACCTGCGCAATTTTCCAATCTGTAGGTACAGATCTATCGGTGAGCGAGCGGTTGTATATGAGTGCTAAGTAGGGAGCTATAGTATCAGCGTAATCTGAAAGGAACCTAATCGGTATACAATCTGGACCTGAAGACTTGCCCGTATCAAGCGATTTGAGTTGCTTCGCAACCCCTAAGGTATCTACTTCTAAGAAACTCATGCTAGCAGATGTTCGTGTTTCAAATTCTGGAATATTCCATTCGTCTTCCCTGGTGAAGGAATTTCGGAAAACTGCGTTCAATAACTCCGCTTTAGCGGCACAGTCGTCGATAACAGTACCATCGGCACTGCGCAGCGAAGGTATTGACTGCGTCTTGCCGCTTGTGTACTTTACATACGACCAGAATTTCTTCGGATTTTCTACCAAATTTCGAGACAATGTTTCGTTGTGGAACCTATTAAAGGCATCTCGCATCGAAGTACGTGCCAAATTTGGCGCGTCTGTAAATTTTAGCCCATCTTCAGGATTTCGCGTTCTTCTGAACTTCGCATGCTTTTTCCGTTGCCTCTGCAACAGCGTTCGGACCTTTTTTGTGTACCACGGGGGATCCGTTCCATCTCTTACCAATTTATGAGGTATGAATCTCTCAATTGCTGTTGCTACTATATCTTTGAATTTGAGCCACATCACGTCTACATTCGCATAGTCAGTTCGGAAGGAATGGAAATTGTCTTTTAGGAAGGCTTCTAGTGGCACTTTATCCGCTTTTTTAAATAAAATTATTTTGCGTTTGTTTCTGATGGATTTGGAAGAAATGGTATTTAGCCTAGCTACAATGACCTTGTGATCACTAATCCCTGTATCAGTCATGATGCTCTCTATCAGCTCTGGATTGTTTGTGGCCAAGAGGTCAAGTGTGTTTTCGCAACCATTTACAATTCGCGTGGGTTCGTGGACTAACTGCTCTAAATAATTTTCGGAGAATGCATTTAGGACAATCTCGGAAGACGTTTTCTGCTTACCACCGGTTTTGAACAAGTATTTTTGCCAACATACCGAGGGTAGGTTGAAGTCCCCACCAACTATAACCGTATGAGTGGGGTATTTATTTGTTACGAGACTCAAACTTTCTCTGAACTGTTCCGCAACTGTATCATCGGAGTCTGGGGGTCGGTAGAAGGAGCCAATTATTATAATTCGACTGTTAAGTATAACCTCCACCCACACCAATTCGCACGGAGTATCTACTTCGACTTCACTACAAGATAAACCACTACTGACAGACACCAACACTCCACCACCAATTCTGCCTAATCTATCTTTCCTGAACACCGTCTGAGACTTCGTAAAAATTTCTGCAGAACTTATTTCAGGCTTTAGCCAGCTTTCTGTACCTATAACGATATCAGCTTCTGTGCTTTCTATTAGCGCTTGAAGCTCAGGGACTTTTCCAGCGCAACTACAACAGTTTACAACTATAATTCCGACTGTTCCTTGATCCAAGCACGTCCTGTAATTGCCAAGCACCCTTTGACATTGCAGCCCATCCCGCACTTTCCCGAGGTCTTCTAACCTAAAAAACCGCCCAGTCCATGCCACACAGCCTCCGCTACTCGTGTAGCCGCCAGCTGAGTGTAGTGAACTCCTGACCTATTCAGCGGAACCCGAAACCCCACCACCCTATGGCGCAAGTCAAGGAATCTGCAGCCAATACGGTCGCAAAACCGTCTGAGCCTCTGATTCAGACCCTCCACCCGGCTCTGCACCAAAGGTCCGCAGTCGGTTCTGTCAACGATGCTGCAGATGGTGAGCTCTGCCTTCATCTCGTAAGCAAGACCGGCAGCCTTCACCAAATCAGATAGCCGCTGGAATCCAGAGAGAATTTCCTCAGATCCAAAGCGACACACGTCATTAGTGCCGACATGTGCCACCACCTGCAGCTGGCTGCACCCTGTGCTCTTCATGGCATCCGGAAGGACCCTTTCCACATCAGGAATGACTCCTCCCGGAATGCACACGGAGTGCACACTGGATTTCTTCCCCTCCTTAGCCGCCATATCCCTAAGGGGCCCCATTACGCGCCTAACATTGGAGCTCCCAACTACCAGTAAGCCCACCCTCTGCGATTGCCCGGACCTTGAAGGCTGAGAATGATCCTCTGAAACAGGGCAGGCAGCTGCATCTGGCTCAGCCAGAGACAGTGCCTGAAACCGGTTTGTCAGACGCACCGGGGAGGCTTTCTGATCAGCCTCCGGGGACGCCTTTCGCCGCCTGGTACGCCTTGGAACGACCTCCCAATCAACCACAGGCGAGGGCTCAGCCCCACTGCGGGCAGCAACCGGGGCAACCACAGCGGCAGACCGATCTGGGGACAGACGGGATGAGGTTGACATCCCCGTGATACCCGAGTCCGGCTCCCCACAGTGGTGCCCATTGGCAACAGCCTCAAGCTGCGCGACCGAAGTCAGCGCCGATTGCAGCTGTGAGCGAAGGGATGCCAAGTCAGCCCTCATCCGAACACAGCAATCGCAGTCCCTGTCCATTCTAATTGATGTTTAACAACAGTTACTGAAACACGAGTCCGTGCCTAGATAACGCAAGCGGAACACACAAAGAATGTATCAACTAACCTGTACAAATGCCTAACGACTGCGCTACAATCTGCTGAATTTACGATTACAGTAACTAAAACTCGAAATTGCACCTCCTATACGAAACTCACACGCAATTTAAATAAGAATCTACGAAGTAAACACTAAAGCGCGATGCTACAACTGTCAAATACTATAATACGCCCGAAATATATGAATTAAACAATGCAAGTACCCAAAAACACGCAAAGAAATTAATTAAACTATCTAACAAATAAGTAAGCTAGGGTTATACGACTTGCTGCAGCGGCTGCTTATCCAACGGCGGCAGGGAGCACAGACAGAGAAGACCCTTTTGCAGATTGTATCCAACTACTTGCTGCCCTTGTAACAACTTCTGTTTAATCGGGGCGATTCCTGGGCGAAGATCTTGATACTCCTTCAAGTTGGTGAAGAGTTCAGTATCCCTCATTAATACCCCTGTGACTCAGTCCTCCACAGATTCCACCTGCTACCTGAGCTCCTTGGCCTCTCCTTCAAGTATTCGGCTTAGAGCACTGGGCACCTAATTTTCGTGGCTTCTAATGTGGTTAACTTGAAAACGTAAGGCCGAGATACGGATGGCCCAGTGCGCTATTCGACCCGTATTCCAAGGGCGGGCTAAGATCCAACTGAGGACCTAATTGTCTGTTTCTAAAAGAAACGTTCTATGTTCGAGATAGAACTTTAATGTCTCCAGAGCAAAGAGGATCACTAACGCTTCCCATTCGTAAACTGAATATTTGGTTTCAACCTGCAACAACTTCCCTGAGGTATAAGCTAAAGGGCGTCGTTATCCATTCTGCTGTTGAAGAATGGCTGCTACCTAAAAGTCGAAGCATCTGGACAACAAACGGAAGCTCGACCGACGGACTACTCAAGGTTTCTTTAATAGCGTCAAAGGGCGCCTGGTGAATCTCGTCCCAGAGAAACACCACCACCTTCTTGCGAAAATCATTAAGCGGCCAGTTAAGTGAGCGAAGTTAGGGACAAACTTACAAAAGAAATTTGCCGTGCCGATGAAGCTAGTCACAGCCTTCTTATTCTTGGGTGCAAGACTCCTACGTAAACCCTCAGTGCAATCCTGGTCTAAGGAAATTTCATCACCTGAAACTGAATGCCCTAGGAAGATGATATGCTGATGCGCCAAAGTCATCTTACAAAGTGATCTTACAAAAGAAATTTGCCGTGCCGATGAAGCTAGTCACAGCCTTCTTATTCTTGGGTGCAAGACTCCTACGTAAACCCTCAGTGCAATCCTGATCTAAGGAAATTTCATCACCTGAAACTGAATGCCCTAGGAAGATGATATGCTGATGCGCCAAAGTCATCTTTGATGGATTGACCGTCAATCTTGCCTCCTTAAAACTGCCTCTAGGTGCATCAGACGCTCAGTGGAAGTGGTGCTATAAACCATTACATCATCCAGATAAGTGTAGACGCAAATAAATTTGAGGTTGCCCAAGACACAATCTAAAATACAGGGCAAAATAGCACACTAGCACCTACGGACAAACCGAGAGGGACTCTATTACATTCATAGAGATTCCAGACCAAGCAAAATATAGTGATATGTTTATAATCTTCAGATAACGGGATTTGATAATACACTTGGTTTAGATCAAGAACAGTGAAAAATATGGCCCACGCAAACCACTTGAAACAGTTATAAGTATCATGTAAAAGCAAGGGCTCCAACACAACCAAACGTTCAAATGCGTGTGAATTCCAAAGGGACCAAACCGCTGAGGTCATCGGTCCCTAGACTTGCATACTACTTAAACTAACTTATGCTAAGGACAACACACACACACCCAAGCCCGAGGGAGGACTCGAACCTCCGGCAGGGGGAGACGCGCAATCCGTGACATGGCGCCTCAAACGACGCGGCCAATCCACGTGGCTCCAACACAACTATTTGGTTTACTACACTATAGTGCACCACTGAGTGGAACTCCCCGTTCTAGCTTTTAGTCACAAGGAATGTGGGAGACGCATACGATGAGGCAGAGGGCTGCTCACTCCTTCATCTACATCTACATTATACTCCACAAGCCTCCTAATGGCGTGTTATGGAGGATACTTTCGGTACCATTGAATTAGTACACTATTATGTCTGGCAGCACTGGCTCAGGTGTAGTATCGACTATCCCTCTTGTGGCCCAATTGCCAATATCTATGAGGAAGAGTTGGTCTGTGGGTTGTGTCCATAGGAGGTCTTTCCTTGCCAATATACACTCCTGGAAATTGAAATAAGAACACCGTGAATTCATTGTCCCAGGAAGGGGAAACTTTATTGACACATTCATGGGGTCAAATACATCACATGATCACACTGACAGAACCACACAGGCAACAGAGCATGCACAATGTTGGCACTAGTACAGTGTATATTCACCTTTCGCAGCAATGCAGGCTGCTATTCTCCCATGGAGACGATCGTAGAGATGCTGGATGTAGTCCTGTGGAACGGCTTGCCATGCCATTTCCACCTGGCGCCTCAGTTGGACCAGCGTTCGTGCTGGACGTGCAGACCGCGTGACACGACGCTTCATCCAGTCCCAAACATGCTCAATGGGGGACAGATCCGGAGATCTTGCTGGCCAGGGTAGTTGACTTACACCTTCTAGAGCACGTTGGGTGGCACGGGATACATGCGGACGTGCATTGTCCTGTTGGAACAGCAAGTTCCATTGCCGGTCTAGGGATGGTAGAACGATGGGTTCGATGACGGTTTGGATGTACCGTGCACTATTCAGTGTCCCCTCGACGATCACCAGAGGTGTACGGCCAGTGTAGGAGATCGCTCCCTACACCATGATGCCGGGTGTTGGCCCTGTATGCCTCGGTCGTATGCAGTCCTGATTGTGGCGCTCACCTGCACGGCGCCAAACACGCATACGACCATCATTGGCACCAAGGCAGAAGCGACTCTCATCGCTGAAGACGACACGTCTCCATTCGTCCCTCCATTCACGCCTGTCGCGACACCACTGGAGGCGGGCTGCATGATGTTGGGGCGTGAGCGGAAGACGGCCTAACGGTGTGCGGGACGTAGCCCAGCTTCATGGAGACGGTTGCGAATGGTCCTCGCCGATACCCCAGGAGCAACAGTGTCCCTCATTTGCTGGGAAGTGGCGGTGCGGTCCCCTATGGCACTGCGTAGAATCCTACGGTCTTGGCGTGCATCCGTGCGTCGCTGCGGTCCGGTCAGAGGTCGACGGGCACTTGCACCTTCCACCGACCAAAGGCGACAACATCGATGTACTGTGGAGACCTCACGCCCCACGTGTTGAGCAATTCGGCGGTACTTCCACCCGGCCTCCCGCATGCCCACTATACACCCTCACTCAAAATCCGTCAACTGCACATACGGTTCACGTCCACACTGTCGCGGCATGCTACCAGTGTTAAAGACTGCGATGGAGCTCCGTATGCCACGGCAAACTGGCTGACACTGACGGCGGCTGTGCACAAATGCTGCGCAGCTAGCGCCATTCGACGGCCAACACCGCGGTTCCTGGTGTGTCCGCTGTGCCGTGCATTGCTTGTACAGCCGTCTCGCAGTGTCCGGAGCAAGTATGGTGGGTCTGACACACCGGTGTCAATGGGTTCTTTTTTCCATTTCCAGGAGTATATGTTGTCAGACTCCTCCTGAAATGTGCTGTCCCGAAATTTCAATAGTAAGTCTCTCTGTGCTGCAAAACGCCTCTCTTATAACGGCTCTCTACCCAGCTAAACGATCCTATGACGAAACCCGCCGCTCTTCGTTGGATGTTTTCTATCTCCTCTGTCGGTCCGACCTGACAGGGATCCCAGATAAATGAACATCATTCAAGAATTGGGAGAACAAGTGCCTTATAAGCCACTTATTTTGTGGATGAGTTACATGTCCATAAGATTCTTCCAGTGAATGTGAGTTTGGTGTCTGCTTTTCACACTATCTGTTTTATATGGCCATTCCTCTTAAGGTCGCTCTGGATAATAACGCCTAGATATTTTACGGCAGACGCTATCTCCAGCTGTTTGCCATCAATAGTGTAGCTGCACAGTAGTAGATTTCTTTTCCTGTATATGCGGAATATGTACATTTATTTACGTTCAGGGTCAACTGCCAGAGTCTGCACCATTCATCAATTCACTGCAGGCCGGTCTGCAAATTCTTACTATCTTCTGGCGTTGCTACTTTGGTATGGACAACTGAATCACCTGCGAATAGCCTTGAAGAGTATCCGACGTTTTCTACTAGATCATTTATACCAGGGTTAAATGAAAAGTAATGCCTCCACCTTCGTTAATTGGGTTTAGATGGGAATAGTTTAATAAATCAAACGCAGAAATAATCCTTAGAATGTGACCTTCAATTACCAATATTCACTTTTCCACATAATCACTAGCCAGTTGGATACATTTCTACCAACGATGAACAAGTTTTCTGAAGGCGTCACGGAAGAAATCGACACTCTGTTTCCGCAACCACAGTCTCACAGTTCTCTCAACGTCTTCATCAGAAGCATAATGATGTCCCCGCAGATCGTCTTTCATAATCGCGAACAGATAGGAAGTCAGACGGTGCTTAATCTGGAATGTGTGAAGGATGCCGTACGGTGGTGAGATTTAGTCTCTGAAGTTCTGCTGTGGTGGCACGTGAAGTGTGTGGTTTGGCATTGTCATGCTGTAGGAAAAAGTTTCCCTTTTCCTTTAGGACCCTTGTTAGTCGTCGTTTCAGAGTTCGCTGCCTTGTGATGTAACGCTCTGAATCAATGTGTCAACATTTTGCTTGTTTAACTCGGTGGTTGCTATCACAGGACTTCCAACACTCTGTTTGTCAAGCAGGTCAGGTGTTCTCGCCTCAGCATCTTTAAACACACTCGCCCAACGACGCTCAGTACTCACATCAGCACAGTCACCATAAACTGCTTTCATTCTCTCATGAATCTCCTTTGGGGTGACACCTTCTGCTGTTAAGAATTTATTGACTGCACATTGCTTAAATCGCATTGACCAACCGTCTGCACACGGTTCGATAGTTTACACTGTAATAACACAACCGTTCAATGCTAAGGCTTCCCGCCAACTGGAGCTGTAGAAAAGAGGCTACGGAACAAGTGAGGACCTGCCGCATACCAATGCTGCCAACTGTTGAAGGTTAAGAAGATGGAGACATTACTTTTCAGTCAACCCTCGTACATATTTTAAACAGCAGCGGTCTTATCATACTTTCCTGTGGTACTCCGGATATTATACTTACATCTCTCGGCTTTGTTCTATTTGCAAAAAAGTCTTGAACCCAAACGCAGGTCTGCCCCGATACTCGTCAGATCGTATTTTTTTCATTAAACAGCAAAGTGGGACGGTGTCAAAAGACTCACTGAAATCAACGAACACGGCATCAACCTGAGCGCAGTTGTCCACTGCACTGTAGATGTCATGGAGGAACAGAACGAGTTGAGTTTCACAGGATCTCTGTTTGCGGAATCCGTGTTGATTGTTAGAGGACATGCTCATTTCCCAAAAACATAATATTTGAGCATAAAACATTTCCATAATTCTACAACAGATTGACGTCAACAATATAGGTCTATAATGGGGATCTGTCTTAAGACCTTTCTTAAAAACGGGAATGACCTTCGCTTTTTAACAGTCGTTAGGTACCTTTCGTTGCTCAAGCGATCTACCGTAAATTACTGCTAGAAGGGGAGCAAGTTCTTTGCATAATATTTATAGAATATTATAGGCATCTCATCTGGTCCTCTAGCCTTTCCACTACTAATCAATTGTAGCCGCTTTTCAATTCCATGATCGGTTATCTCAATATCTGCGATTTCAATGTTCGTGCGACGATTAGGGACAGTGTTAGGATCTTCTGCGGTGAAACAGCTTCGGAAGACCGAATCCAGTATTTCGGCCTTCTCTCTGTTATCTTCTGTTTCGGCGCCGATGCGGTCACTGAGAGAATGAATAGATAATTTTGACCAATTCACTGATTTTACATACGACCAAACTCTCTTAGCGCTTTTACTGAGGGCGGTTGACAACATCTTACTATCAAAATCATTGAACGCTTCTCTCACTGCTCTCCTTATGCTCATTTTCGCTTCGTTCAGCTTTTGTTTGTCAGCTAGGTTCTTACGTCTCTTGAATCTGAGATGAAGTTCTCTTTGTTTACGTAACGCTTTTCTGTCACGGCTATTAAACCATGGTGGATCTTTTCCATAACTTAAAACCTTAATCGAAACATACTTGTCCAGGGCATATTGAACGATGGCTTTGAATTTTTTTCCATTTGTTTTCCACGTCATAGCCCTCATTACCGAATATTTTATGCCGACTGCTGAGATATTCTGAAATTTGTATCCTGTCACCCTTGCTGAGCAAATATATCGTCCTACCTTCCTTAACACTCCTTGTAGGACCCGTCGTCATAGATGCACAATTAAGGAAACGATCCAGCAACAATAATAGGGATGTACAGAGGCTAGGACGGCCGCCAACGTCCGGAGGATAAGGCACTTCTGGAATTAAAAAAATAAAAATAAAATAAAAAACAAAATTAAATAAAACAGAAGGAAACGGAAAATTAAAATGGGTAAAAGGATGTAAAATCCACCAGTCGAGAGATGACTTCGCTGTTGTTATTGTTGTGGTCTTCAGTCCTCAGACTGGTTTGATGCAGCTTTCTATGCTACTCTATCCTGTGCAAGCTTCATCTCCCAGTAACCACTGCAACATACATCTTTCTGAATCTGCTTAGTGTATTCATCTCTTGGTCTCCCTCTAGGATTTTTACCCTCCATGCTGCCCTCCCATACTAAATTGGTGATCCCTTGATGCCTCAGAACATGTCCCACCAACCGATCACTTCTTCTAGTCAAGTTGTGCCACAAACTTCTCTTCTCCCCAATCCTATTCAATACTTCCTCATTAGTTATGTGATCTACCCATCTAACCTTCAGAATTCGTCTGCAGCACCATATTTAGAAAGCTTCTATTCTCTTCTTGTCCAAACTACTTACCGTCCATGTTTCACTTCCATTCATGGCTACACTCCATACAAATACTTTCAGAAACGACTTCCTGACACTTACATCTATACTCGAAGTTAACAAATTTCTCTTCTTCAGAAACACGTTCCTTGCCATGGCCAGTCAACATTTTATATCCTCTCTACTTCGACCATCGTCTGTTATTTTGCTCCCCAAACAGCAAAACACCTTTACTACTTTAAGTGTCTCATTTCCTAATCTAATTCCCTCTGCATCGCCCTACTTAATTCGACTACATTCCAATATCCTCGTTTTGTTTTTGTTGATGTTCATCTTATGTCCTCCTTTCAAAACACTGTCCATTCCGTTCAACTGCTCTTCCAAGTTCTTTGCTGTCTCTGACAGAATAACAATGTCATCGGCGAACCTCAAAGTTTTTAGTTCTTCTCCCTGGATTTTAATACCTACTCCGAATTTTTCTTTTGTTTCCTTCATTGCTTGCTCAATACACGGATTGAATAACATCGGGGAGAGACTACAACCCTGTCTCACTCCCTTCCCAACCAATGATTCTCTTTCATGCCCCTCGACTCTTATAACTGCCATCTGGTTTCTGTACAAATTGTAAATAGCCTTTTGCTCCCTTTTTTTTTTTGCCCCTAACGCCTTTAGAATTTGAAAGAGAGTATTCCAGTCAACATTGTCAAAGGCTTTCCCTAAGTCTATAAGTGCTAGAAACGTAGGTTTGCCTTTCCTACAGGACCCTTTCCGTAGGGTCAATATTGCCTCACGTGTTCCAATATTTCTACGGGATCCAAACTGATCTTCTCCGAGGTCAGCTTCTACCAGTTTTTCCATTCGCCTGTAAAGAATTCGCGTTAGTATTTTGCAGCTGTGACTTATTAAACTGATAATTCGGTAATTTTCACATCTGTAAACACCTGCTTTCTTTAGAATTGGAATTATTATATTCTTCTTGAAGTCTGAGGGTATTTCGCCTGTCTCATACATCTTGCTCACCAGATGGTAGAGTTTTGTCAGGACTGGCTCTCCCAAGGCCGTCAGTAATTCTAATGGAATGTTGTCTACTCCCAGGCCTTGTTTCGACTAAGGTCTTTCAGTGCTCTGTCAAACTCTTCACGCAGTATCGTATCTCCCATTTCATCTTCATCTACATCCTCTTCCATTTTCATAATACTGTCCTCAAGTACATCGCCCTTGTATAGACCCTATATATATATTCCTTCCACCTTTCTTCTTTTCCTTCTTTGCTTAGAACTGGGTTTCCATCTGAGCTCTTGATATTCATACAAGTGGTTCCTGTCGATCTTATTTTTGAGACCTTTGTATTACTTTTTGCCTGCTTCATTTACTGCACTTTTGTATTTTCTCCTTTCATCAATTAAATTTAATATTTCTTCTGTTACCCAAGGATTTCTACTAGCCCTCGTTTACCTACTTGATCCTCTGCTGCCTTGAGTACTTCATCCCTCAAAGCTACCTATTCTTCTTCTATTGTATTTCTTTCCCCACTCCTGTCAATTGTTCCATAATGCTCTGTACAACCTCTGGTTTAATATTCATCCAGGTCCCATCTCCTTAAATTCCTACCTTTTTGCAGTTTCTTCAGTTTTATTCTACAGTTCATAACCAATAAATTGTGGTCAGAGTCCGCACCTGCCCCCGGAAATGACTTACAATTTAAAACCTGGTTCCTAAAGCTCTGTCTTACCATTATATAATCTATCTGATACCTTCTAGTATCTCCAGGGTTCTTCCATGTACACAATCTTCTTTCATGATTCTTGAACCAAGTGTTACCTATGATTAAGTTGTGCTCTGTGCAAAATTCTACCAGGCTGCTTCCTCTTTCATTTGTTAACCGCAATCCATATTCACCTACTACTTTTCTTTCTCTCCCTTTTCCTACTATCGAATTCCAGTCACCCGTGACTATTAAATTTTCGTCTCCCTTCACTTCCTGAATAATTTATTTTATCTCATCAAATATTTCATTAATTTCTTCATCATCTGCAGAGCTAGTTGGCGTATAAACTTGTACTACTGCAGTAGGCGTGGGCTTCGTGTGTATCTTGGCCACAATAATGCGTGCACTATGCTGTTTGTAGTAGCTTACCGCACTCCCATTTTTTATTTGTTATTAAACCTACTGCTCCATTACCACTATTTGATTTTGTATTTATAACCCTGTATTCACCTGACCAAAAGTCTTGTTCCTCCTGCCACCGAACTTCATTAATTCCCACTATATCTAACTTTAACCTATCCACTTCCCTTTTTAAATTTTCTAATCTACCTGCCCGATTAAGGGATCTGACATTCCACTCTCCGACTCGTAGAACGTCATTTTTCTTTGTCCTGATAACGACGTCCTCTTGAGTAGTCCCCGCCTGGAGATCCGAATGGGGTACTATTTTACCTCTGGAATATTTTACCCAAGAGGACGCCATCATCATTTAATCATACAGTAAAGCTGCATGCCCTCGGGTAAAATTACGGCTGTAGTTTCCCCTTGCTTTCAGCCGTTCGCAGTACCATCACAACAAGGCCGTTTTGGTTAGTGTTACAAGGCCACATCAGTCAATCATCCAAGACTGTTGCCCCTGCAAATACTGAAAAGGCTGCTGCCCCTCTACAGGACGTCGATGTGTTGTAATAATGAAAGATTGTTTTGAAAATCATTATAAGTTAACGACATCCAATCATTTACTCTATAACCATATCAAACATCAGTTATTTGAATGCCTAACTCGAAAAAAATGAAGATAAAAACATGAAATAAAATCTTCAGATATTGAGAGAGTATGTGATGTTATTTCAGTGATTAAAAAATGGAAAGCAATTTACAAAGGCCTTGGCAGTTCTGATTGGGCTGGGAAGGCTATCATAAAGTTGTTGTTTCCCCTCCTGAGGCAAGCTGGACCACAACCATGACTACTGGTTCTTGATATTCTCCATACTGGCAATGATACATAATTGATGTCCAAGCTAGTGGACATAATTGTTGTCCAAGCTTGCCCCACATATGTTATATCAAGAATAGATCTGGTATCTTTCTGGCCACAAGAATACCCTAAAACGTGGATACAGTTCATACAGTCACAAGGCATGTGTGGAGAGGATTGTCCCACTGAAAAATGGCATGACAATACTGAAGCACGAGACTTAACACAAGAGAAAGCAGGATGTCTGTTCGTCAAATTTCCTTTGGTCACTATTAGCAGGACCAGAAGTCAGAACACTGCAACAACATATATTCACAGTGTAATGTCTGTGAATCTATGTTTCGACTGAATAAGACAATGGGAGTCTAATTTTTATGTTGCTTGTTCTTGTACAAGTTTTATGAACCAATGAACCTCGTTCACATATGGTGACTCGTTTGTTCTGCACCTTTAGAGCCAGATCTCAGAGATAGAACATTTTTTTCCATTTTACAGAATCAATTGTCGCTCCACAGCGGAATGTGTTCTGATCTGAAACTTAATGGCAGACTAAAACCGTGTACCAGACAGAAACAGGGAACTGGGCTCTTTGTTTTTTGCAGGCAAGTGCTCCACCAGCTGAGGTATCAGAGTCACGACCTGCCCTCACAGCTTGGAAAGCTGTGAGACCAGGTTGTGAATCATGCTTTGGTACTTCAATCGGTGGAGCATTTGTCTGCAAAAGACAACGACCCCAGGTTCGGGTCTGAGCGTGGCACACTCTTTTTACTTCCCAGAAAGTTTAAAGTGTTCTCAGTGTTCCCATGCTAGTCTAGAAGTCCAAAACTATGTAATAATAGCAGTGATTTTTTCAAAATAAGTATTGCTTTATGTTGTTGATAATATTGTAGAAATAGATACTTAATAACGCATTTATCCATTTCATCAGTAGGATATGTATTGTGTGCAGTTTTCTTCTTGTTCTTTGGGGTAGGTACTCATATTCCATGCCATTTATCATCATATCCTTTCTTCTGTAAACCTAAGCAGCTTTTACACTTTGCCCCACCTTCTCTGGTCAGTATCATTAATCTTTTCTCTTCTGCAGCTTCAAAGAATTTAATGATGTTAACAGCAAGTGACAGCAGCTGTCAGCAATCACTCACCATGGCTGCAGTGTGAAGTAATAATGTATGTCGCTTTTAATTGTAAGTTAGATATCTTTAGCCATATGAATGGTAGGCTAATTGGGAGAGAGGAGGACAATTCGTTAGTGTAGGTTGCATAAATTAGGGGCATACATACATTCAGGGGACATCTCGATTGATTTATGACTCCCTGGGAATAATCAGTCCTTCTGAGAAACCCCCCTCCTCCTCCCATTAACCTATTGTAATACTAATTTAATACTTATTTACGACTGATTTATGTCTGATTTATGACACTCTGGAGATAATCCAGCCTTCTGGAAAAATCCCAATCCATCCCCTTCGCCCTTCATTTAACCTGTTGTTATGCTAATTGATTTATGACCTCCTGGGGATAATCCAGCCTTCTGAGAAACCTTCCACTCCTCCTCCTCCGTCTCCTCCTCCCCTACCCACCTGGAAAATTCCTAACTCTCCTCCTCCCCATCGCTGATACAAGCACACTTTTGATGTCAAATTAATTGATGGTTGAAATGGCTCTGAGCACTATGGGACTTAACTTCTGAGGTCATCAGTCCCCTAGAACTTAGAAGTACTTAAACCTGACTAATCTAAGGACATCACACACATCCATGCCCGAGGCCGGATTCGAATCTGCGACTGTAGCTGTCGCGCGGTTCCAGACTGTAATGCCTAGAATCGCTTGGCCACTCCAGCTGGCAAAATTAATTGAAAAATTAATGAAATCGATAGATTAAACCACCCCACCCCCTCTGGAAAATCCTGCATCCCTCATTCCCCTCCCCTTCCCTTCCTCCATCTGCAAATTGATGGTAAAAGGATTCTTTCTGTGTGGGAGAGGTAGAATCTCATGACACGAAATTCAAATCAATCTCAATAATATATTGATGCATATTCTTTATTTCATCAGTTTGCGGGAGACAGGGCTCCCCCTCTTGTGTAGAGCTCACGTCTGCACCCTTCCCTCCGCCCTCACTTCCCATGATGTAATAACTGTAAGGACCAAGGGATGGAATAAAGTGCTGTGTAGTAGCCGCTGTTTGAGGCCTCCAGCGCATTTGTCTGTCGTCTGGACACTGCCAAGGAGATAAAAAACGCCCAATGTCCTAATTACAGATAATTATAATAAATGTCACTGACCACGGACTAGATGTGACACCCTTTGATCTCGCAATACCAAACAAAGCATCAAGTGGCAAATTTCTGCTGACGGAAAATTCCAGACTCTCTTCCTGTCTCTTTCCACAAGCTACTTTCTTTTTGTATGTGTGAACCAACGTCTCCAAACAGGCAGACAGAGGTTTTCAGCTCTCCTCAGAATATTACATTCCTGTTGGCTAATGCTGGGGGCAAAAGGAAAGCTGACACAATTGCGATATCAAAAATAGGGGGAAATAAAGCATCTGCACAATCCTATCAAATTACCTAATTGTATATAAATTTAAAAGAGTCAAATAGATCACTCAGTGCCAGCTTCCGATGATATTACTTCTTAATGGTTTGAGAGTCTCACCCAAACATTTTGTATATCAAATAATTAAATTTCGGAAACAAATTGATCGTAGTGATAAATATATCCAAGGTCTCGTATGCACCAACGTTTGACATAAAAAGTAGCCTCCTCCATCACAACATTTCTACTGAACATATCTGGTGAAAAATATCCAACCAACCAATGGGCTCACAACCACGCGCTGCACTGCAGAGAAACAGCTGTGTCGTGCATGTCAAGAGTTAAGTACCAATCTCCCAGTATTCGCACGCCTGTCGTACCAGATACTCAGGGGCTGGAGAGAGTCTCACCGTGGCCGCCCAGCAATCAGCAGATCAATTTACATGAGTGAGAATAATTGACCAGTGCAAACATTCGCCATATTGAATGTTCTCACACAACACACACGTCCAGTTCTCTCGCCGATTTACCAGCCTACTGGCTAGTTCACTATTCAGATATCCACAGGGCGCTGCTAGGGCTGCCATCAGCACTTGTCCCCATGGGTGCGGGAAAGATCCGACAAGCTGGTAGATGGAATCTTTTCTTTGTACTCGACTACTCTCCAGTCGCGAGTCGCGCCCACTAATGCCACAGCCACAATGGACTGTGAAAGAAGCAGCTGCATCTTGGACGAATAGCTCTAATTGGAATTCCACCCCGACATAGGTACTTCCCAGTTTAAAAAATCCACTTTACGCAATTTGAGACAGGAATATTGTTGACAATACACCTCGAATCTCTGACGCGAAAGGTAGATTTCTCCCTTTTATATGAATTATTTTCGAAGACAGAAGAAATCTGGGCATACACATTTTTTCACATTGCTAAAGCAATGTTACTTATTGTGGAAATCCTATAATAATGTGGCTTAAGCTATATTTCCTCCAAGTATTCACTCGTCATGTAAAAAAAATTGTTCAAATTCGTTTAATGTCTATTATGACCTGCATCACAAGACTAGAATTTAAATTCATTTTTGGCTCATGATGGAGTGCTAAGATCTAACTCTGTCACAGGATGCATCCTCACCTTCTAACTCTCTTAAAGTAACCAAATGCTTCGTCACGTACTAAGTCTCTTAAAGTAACAGCACAGAGAAGTTGTAAGTATCAATTTTATACTACCTATCATTTTATAAATTCGATAACGTAGCTGATTTTATTGTGATGGTCTTCTCTCCCTTCTAGGTGGTGGATTAACATTTCGTTAAAAGATGTCGCCACAACGAAAAAACGCATCATTTCCGCTCCAACTCCATTTATTTTCGTGTTACCATAACCAGGTAGCACGTCACTGATATCAAATTGATAGGCAATTACTGTGGGAAATACGGAACAGGAGAGAAACGAAGAATTTCAGATGTGGTGCTACAGACGAATATTGAAAATTAGGTGGACTTATAAGGTAAGGAATGAGGAGGTTCTGCGCAGAATTGGAGAGGAAAGGAATATGTGGAAAACACTGATAAGGAGAAGGGACAGGACGATAGGACATCTGTGATCAGGGAATGACTTCCATGGTACTAGAGGGTGTCGTAGAGGTCAAAAACTGTAGAGGAAGACAGAGAATGGAATACAAACATCCAGAAAACAATTGAAGATGTAGGTTGCAAGAGGAATTCTTGGTGGGCCGCATCAAACCAGTCAGAAGGCTAATGACTCAAAAAAGGGCTAATTAATTAAAATGATCATGAGAGTCACTTTTTATGGCGAGTAACTTTTCCAGTACTCGGATTAAAGTCACCACGTAGCTCAAATGGGAGTCTCTAGAGGGAAGACGATGTCCCTTTCGAGGAACACTATTGACAACTGACATCTGATGCTGACTGCAGGAGGATTCTACGCCGCCAACATACATTTCGCGGAAGGACCGCAAAGACGAGGTAACAGAAATTAGCCCTCGTAAGGGCACATATATACAATCTTTTTCACTCTCTGTATTTGCAAGTGTAACAGGAAAGGGAATGACCAGTAGTGATACAGCGTACCCTACCTCAAACACCGCATGATGGTTTTCCGAAGTAAGAATATACAGTAAATGTAAATTTAGTCTACCAGTTAAGATGTCACTCTATCCATTTGCAGACATACAAAACTCTGGAACAATCTTGTATCTTATTTATCGAGAAAACAAAAGGCGGAACTTATGCTGATGATTATCTCTCGGTAAAAATATTCATATAAACTCCTAATTTCCTCATTGCTGTCACTTCGAAAGATGAATGTGTTTGCCCACAACTCTTAGAAGAAACGGTATAGAGCTCATATCTCAACTCCCCTTTGTCGGAATATAGCTTACCTGCCGTATTCTCACGAATCTTCCAGTCTTCGATATACAGCATTTGAATCTATATCATTTCCACAAGTATGAGATGTCGCCCGCCAAGTTATACATACTTGCTAATTCTCTCGACATCCCTTCACATTCAGACAGCACTGTTCCAATAGTTAGAAGGATGTCTAGTCCTTCACTTGTCACTGACTAGGTAAAGGGTTATCACTAGCACACTAACGTACAGGAGGAAATTCAAAACCATTCAGAGTATACGTGGACTGCACAAAGAAATTCAGTAGCATAACACATATAATTCATCGATAATGAATGAAGGTCTATAAATATCACCCATTACATGTTCTGATCTCTTTTATCATATTCCGATGATTAGTGCATTAGAAATACGATACTGTAATGGCGTGTGGGTCTTCGTTGACAACACAGTTTCTCTCTCTCTCTCTCTCTCTCTCTCTCTCTCTCTCTGCGCTGTCTTTGTAACATCCAGCGGAATAAAACTATGAACTGTAAAACCTTCGCTAATGGACCTGGTAAAGTACATCATCATCTAAGACTGATTATGCCTTTCAGCGTTCAATCTGGAGCATAGCCCCTTATAAAATTCCTCCACGATCCCCTATTCAGTGATAACATTGGTGCCTCTTCTAATGTTAAACCTATTACTTCAAAATCATTCTTAACCGAATCCAGGTACCTTCTCGCTGGTCTGCCCCGACTCCTCCTACCCTCTACTGCTGAACCCATGAGTCTCTTGGGTAAACTTGCTTCTCCCATGCGTGTAACATGACCCCACCATCTAAGCCTGTTCATCCTGACTGCTACATCTATAGAGTTCATTCCCAGTTTTTCTTTGATTTCCTCATTGTGGACACCATTGTTCCCATGTGCTAGTACCTGCAATCATCCTAGCTACTTTCATATCCGTAACCACAACCTTGTTGATAAGGTAACCTGAATCCACCCAGCTTTCGCTCCCATACAACAAAGTTGGTCGAAAGATTGAACGGTGCACAGATAACTTAGTCTTGGTTCTGACTTCCTTCTTGCAGAAGAGAGTAGATCGTAGCTGAACGCTCACTGCATTAACTTTGCTACACCTCGCTTCCAGTTCTTTCTCTATGTTGCCATCCTGTGAGAATATGCATCCTAAGTACTTGAGACTGTCCACCTGTTCTAACTTTGTTCCTCCTATTTGGCACTCAATCTGTTTATATTTCTTTCCCACTGACATTACTTTCGTTTTGGAGATGCTCATCTTCATACCATAGTCCTTCCATTTCTGATCTAGCTCTGAAATATTACTTTGTAAACTTTCAATCGAATCTGCCATCACAACTAAGTCATCCGCATATGCAAGACTGCTTATTTTGTGTTCTCACCCATCCAGTCTATTGTTTTCAACGTATGATCCATAAATAATATAAACAACAGTGGAGACAGGTTGCAGCCTTGTCTTACCCCTGAAACTACTCTGAACCATGAACTCAATTTACCGTCAACTCCAACTGCTGCCTGACTATCCATGTAAAGACCTTTAATTGCTTACAAAAGTTTGCCTCCTATTCCATAATCTCGTAGAACAGACAATTACTTCCTCCTAGGAACCCGGTCATATGCCTATTCTAGATCTATAAAGCAAGGATACAATTCTCTGTTCCACTCATAACACTTCTCCATTATTTGCCGTAAGCTGAAGATCTGGTCCTGACAATCTCTAAGAGGCCTAAACCCACACTGATTTTCATCCAATTGGTCCTCAACTAATACTCACACTTTCCTTTCAACAATGCCTGAGAAGATTTTACCCACAGCGCTGATTAAAGAGATACCTCTGTAGTTGTTACAATCTTTCATGTTTCCATGTTTAAGGATTGGTGTGATTACTGCTTTTGTCCAGTCTGATGGAACCCGTCCCGACTCCCATGCCATTTCAATTATCCTGTGTAGCCATTTAAGACCTGAGATTTCACTGTATTTGATGAATTCCGACTTAATTTCATCCACCCCAGCTGCTTTATTGCACTGCAATCTCTTGACCATTTTCTCCACTTCCTCAAATGCGATCCTATTTCCATCATCATTCCTATCCCATTCTACCTCGAAATCTGAAACATTACTGATCGTATTTTCACCTACATTGAGCAACTCTTCAAAATATTCCCTCCATCTGCCCAAGGCATCCACAGGATTCACCAGCAGTTTTCCTGATCTGTCCAAAATACTTGTCATTTCCTTCTTACCTCCGTTTCGGAGACTGCTAATTACACTCCAGAATGGTTTTCCAGCAGCTTGACCCATAGTTTCCAACCTGTTTCCAAAGTCTTCCCAAGAGTTCTTCTCGGATGCTACAATTATCTGTTTGGCTTTGTTTCTTTCTTCAACATAACTTTCTCTGTCTACCTGAGTTCTAGTATGTAGCCATTTTTGATGCGCCTTCTTTTTTCTTTTACAGGCCTCCTTGACTGTGTCATTCCACCAAGCTGTTTTCTTCATCCTACTTTTACACACTACTGCTCCAAGACATTCTTTAGCCACTTCTAGTACTGTGTCCCTGTACCTTGTCCATTCCTTTTGCAATGACTGTAATTGACTACATTCAACTAACTGGTACCTTTCTGAGATCACTGTTATGTACTTGTGCCTGATTTCCTTATCCTGAAGTTTCTCCACTCTTATCCTCCTACATATGGACCTGACCTCCTGGACTTTCAGCCTCACAATCCCAATTTCACTGCAGATTAAATAATGATCAGTGTCATCAAAGAATCCCCTGAATACATGTGTGTCCCTCACAGTCTTCCTGAATTCCTGATCTATTATTATATAGTCAATGACAGATCTGGTTTCTCTGCCTTCCCAAGCATACTGATGAATGTTCTTATGTTTAAAAAAGGAGTTTGTGATTACTAAGCCCATACTGGCACAGAAATCCAGGAGTTGTTTCCCGTCCCTGTTGGCCTCCATATCCTCTCCAAATTTACCCATAACCTTTTCATACCCTTCTGTTCGATTTCCAATCCTGGCGTTAAAATCACCCATGAGCAGAACACTGTCCTTGTCCTTTACTCTAACAACTACATCACTGAGTGCCTCAGAAAAACTATCCATCTATCTTGATCTGTCCCTTCACAATGCGAACATACTGACACAATCTTCATTTTCTTGCTAGACACTGTCAATTCTATCCACATCAGTCGTTCGTTTTCATACCATATTGCAACTACGCTGAATTCCATTTATTTCCTGATGTAAAGCCCTACGCCCTATTGTGCTATTCCTGCTTTGACTCCAGACAGGTAGACCTTGTATTCTCCCACTTCCTCTTCTTTCTCACCTCTTACCCGAATGTCACTAACAGCTAAAACGTCCAGCGCCATCTTACTTGCACCCTCTGCCAGCTCTACCTTCTTCCCAGAGTAGCCCCCATTGATATTAATAGCTCCCCATCTGAATACCATTTGTTTGCCAAGTCGTATCTTAGGAGTCCCTGCTTTGTCAGTTAGAGGTGGGACTCCGTCACCTCCAAAGGTCCGAGGCATTTTGCTCTGATTGTTGCCAGCATCATATTTAAAGTACCAGGGAAGCAGGTTGCTAGCCTTACTTGCCCCGAGTCACATTGGGTTTTACTCCTAACGGTTGAGGGACTAACCGGTGGCTTTGGTAGTCTTTGCCGTATGCGCACAAAGGTGACCACGACTCATAATATGTCCGAGATGCCCAGCCTTATTCCAAAGTAACTGGTATCCCGACTGTCGGGACCACTTACTTGGTCACCCATAAGTTGCCCTTGGTTCATGAACTAGGACATGACTACAGGAACCCACACCATGAACCACTGATAGAGAACTCGATAAAATATTACCTCTTCTCTCTCTTCCGATATATCAAAACCAGATACGGTCTGAGTGTTGACATCGAGCAAATTAAATATAGGCTACACATATTGATCAATTGGAGCAGGTGCCCAGTAATGTAGGACGACCATATCCGACAGGCTATCAGTCACAAGCGAGGGTTCTTATGTTCTACTTTCATAATCACTATGATATATTGTTTTTCCGCTGTAACGCAACCAAGCATAGTAAGACTACAACCTTGTACACCACCGTGACTTTGAGATCAGTGTCAAGTGCTGAACTGGCATTAACGCATTTCGATCAATCGGCTGTCACAGAAATCTGGATATCGCATGGTGTAAGTTGAACTGCTCTCACTACACGCAGAATGGTTGAAATAAAAGACAGAAGCGGTGCTGCTTATTGACAGATGAAAACTGGAAGAATTTGCGGTATTGTGGAGTGCTTGCAAACAGCTATCCGAAAATTATTGTATACTGCGGTTTTCATTTTTATGACTTATAATACTTAACTGCATGTGAAACAAGGGGCTATTCTGCAGGATTTAAACCTATAGAGCATTGCTAGTATGCACCATCAGTTGCCAATCCCACCGGTGGAGGAATTGAAGGCTTTTCATACACGCAAGCGAGCATATAAGTATTCTCACCTCTACACATTCTTTTCGTATTTTCGTCAATTTTGCATATTTTCCATTAATTTTCGTGATTTTACCATGTTCTCCGTTATTTCAACGCATTTTACTCAATTACTAGAGGTCAAAACCACTACACTCGACGTTTTGTCATGCCAACAAAACGTCTCATCACGTCGATCCCGTGATGCCATCAGCCACCGTCGTTACAGAAGGGTTCTCAATTCCTGTGTCATTGCTAAACCACCCCTTCCATTTCTTTGCGAGGGTCAAGTACACGTGAAAATTTTGCGAACCGTGTTACACTGCCCACACCACGTGACACTAATATTATTTCTTAGTGTAGGAAATAGCCACCAGCAGAGAGGAGGAGCAAAAACTACGTTCCTGTTTTAAATTCGCTAAGATGTTACTACAATTTACTCCTCCCCCTATGTGGATGGGAGCGATAAAGTATTCTTGCATTCATAGAATAATGTCGAAGATTGAAAGATCTACCCCCAATTTCAAAACGATCTATCCTTTCGTTGAACCTGTCAGCTAAGGACTCTGAGAGAAACTATAGACGCTACGGTAGCAGGTTCGAATCCTGTCTCGGGCATGGATGTGTGTGATGTCCTTAGGTTAGTTAGGTTTAATTAGTTCTAAGTTCTAGGCGACTGATGACCTCAGAAGTTAAGTCGCCTAGTGCTCAGAGTCATTTGAACCAAAAACTCTAGATGGCCTCTCCCTAGGCGTCTTGTAACTCTTCCTCTGTCTTTAACCAAACCTCGTAGTAAAGTCGTCTCCGATTTAATTTGGAACTGACCAGAATCTTTGATTTGACGTCACGTGTGCTGGACTGCTGTTGAAATTGCTCGTCAATTTCTTATAAAGTTTTAGTCTTCCGTTGCTTATTTTAAAGTTTATTTGTGTTAATATTGAAACTTCCTGGCAGATTAAAACTGTGTGCCCGACCGAGACTCGAACTCGGGACCTTTGCCTTTCGCGGGTAAGTGCTCTGCCATCTGAGCTACCGAAGCACGAGTCACGCCCGGTACTCACAGCTTTACTTCTGCCAGTACCTCGTCTCCTACCTTCCAAACTTTACAGAAGCTCTCCTGCGAAACTTGCAGAACTAGCACTCCTGAAAGAAAGGATATTGCGGAGACATGGCTTAGCCACAGCCTGGGGGATGTGTTAATATTTGCTGTAAAAGTAACTTATTAGTGGATTTTCATTCATCTCAGTCTTTCTGTGTTATTGACTCGAGTGGTCTGTTATTCCTGATTGTGCTTACGTCGTTCATTCAAGTCTCACGCCTCAGCAGTCTGTTTACATTTCGCGTGGTGCGGTTCCAGCTGTACCAGAAATAAAGCTAAGTACTGTCAAAATTGTTTGTGCACTGTATTCGAATATTAAATTTAGTAGTTTTCAATTGTTCATCCAAACATTATCAGTGTTTTTACATTTCGCGGCGTGCCGTTGCAGTTGTAGCGGTTCCTAAGTTCTGACAAAGTCGTTTGTGCACTGTTAAACAGTTATTAAGTTTAATATTTTTCAACGGTGTCTCGTGCTGTTTGTGACGAAATAAAGATTTAATAAACTTTTCCAAAAGTTTTCTCACGGTTTTTCTTTCGGTTTTCTATGCGTTGAAGTAGTTTAGTAAAATTTGGGCTGAAGTTACAACTGACGTTTGTTATTGTTTATAGTGAAATATTTCAGTAGAATTTTCATTCACTGTTTTAACTTCGTTGAGTATTCCAGCGGGTGCTTGAATTTTTGGTTTTAGCAAATAAACTGTACGCAGTTTTATTGGTATTGCTATTAGTTGTGGTTTGGTATCATTAATAGACGTTGTTACTTTCTTAGTAGAGAGAGAATTTCGGGACCACTGTTGTTAGTTCTATAAATAGTTCTACTGGTGTAACTGAACTTACGTAACGTAGACGTTTAGTATTTTTTTTCAGTAACAGTAACTGAGAAATGTGGGCTTTGTCGCAGGTTTATGAGTAGCGGGTTACGGCGTGGAATTTGTTCAAAGTACAGAGTGTTCCAAAATGAAAATACCGGTTTCAAGGCGTTGTAGCATTTATTACGTTTAACTTAAAATTGTAAATAATACACCAAATGAAAGAGCAACTCAAACAGCTTTGTGTGTACACCTGTGCGGAATGGGAAGAGTATGGAATGACAAAGAGTGACTGAAAACCGTGTTGAACGAGTGAGAGTCTTTCATGCTTAGCCCCAAGAAATATCCCCGCGGAAAGTTTGTGGGCCTTCTTTTTCGGTGAATCAAGTGTAACTTACGTTTTTCATCTTGATGTGCTACAGCTGTGGCCCGTGCCTCAATGGGAAGAAGCTGAACAACACGTCTTTATTTGGGAGCAAGATGGTGCGCCGCCTCACTGTCATAACTTAGTGCGCAACTGGTTAAAAGACGTTGTATCGGACTGGTGGATTGGGCGCAAGGGGTCAGTTGATACAGCATTTTAAGTGTGACCCCCACTTTCACACACGATTTGACGCGATCGTGTGTATGTGCCGCCGATATCAGATGATGTATCCAACTTTAGAAACAGTGTTATTGCAACAGTTGCTCCTGACACATTGATCAAGGTTTCGTAACAACTCGCCTATCAACTCGATGTGTGATCGGTGTTTACACTGAATAATTGTAAGAAAAACTGTGTTTCTCTTTCATTTGGTTTATTATATATAATTGTAAGGTGAATGTAATATGTGCTACAAAGCCTTAAAACCGATATATTCATTTTGAAACACCCTGTATTTTCATGGGGGAGGGGGTTGGGGATGCAGTGGGAAAGCCAGTCGGCATTCTAGCGAGATCCTCTCCTGGGAATGCAGAATCTGTAGTAGAAATAAGTTGATAGAGGAGCAGCAGCGTAAGATCTGTGCCCTTCATGTGCAGTTACAATACACAAAGGAGAAACTAGATAGATTGAGGAGGGTGAAGGGTGCTGGGGAATGGGAACTGGCAGTTGGCAAGAAGGCAGATAGGAGGAGGAGAAGGTATTCAGGCGGTTTTATTTCGCATATATGCAACGGATTTGATCAACTGTCAGAGGTGGGTGGAGAGTATCCTCTTGTAGCTGTAGACGTAGGGAACATGCAGCGGGTATCCTCTTGTAGCTGCAGACGTAGGGAACATGCAGCGGTTGAGGAGGGTGAAGGGTGCTGGGGAATGGGACCTGGCAGTTGGCAAGAAGGCAGATAGGAGGAGGAGAAGGTATTCAGGCGGTTTTATTTCGCATATGTGCAACGGATTTGATCAACTGTCAGAGGTGGGTGGAGAGTATCCTCTTGTAGCTGTAGACGTAGGGAACATGCAGCGGTCGTCAGCAGCTAGAAAGACCTAAGTCAGTTGCAGAGTCTAACAGAAATTGGAAGGTTCTGCTGCTAGATGGTTCGCATGGTCGATGCGTGGGCCAGCAGTGGCAGGAAGTGTTGGGGAGCGAGTACCAGGTCACCAGTGTTGTGATGCCTAGTGCAGGATTGGCTCGGCATCAGCATAGGGGAGCTATGTAGGAATTTTACGAAAGAGGTTCAGGTTGTGATTGTGGGTGGAGCGGGGATAGTCGTGATAGGGACAGGGACTATAATGTAGATGTTGACCTGGTACAGATGTCTGCTCCAACTGGTGGCACTAATGTGCATTTCGTGCAACTGTTTCAGCGTCATGATTGACCTCATCTTAATGTGACTGTTAGGCGTGTTAACGTGGGGCTGCAGAAGACACTGATGGCAGAGGGCATGGGTCACATTTCTGTGGTGCCAGGTGGTGTTATCAGTACATCAGGTTTCACTAGGCATGGCCTGTACCTCAGTATGTATGGAAAGGGGAGGCTGACAAAGCTTATAGGTGACAGGGTAGTGGGTGGTAGGGGAAAATTTCCTGTAGTAGCTGGTGTTAGAGCTGCACCTTTTTTAGATTAAAGTTAGCTGATAGGTATACCTGCTTAAAGGAAGTCCCTCTAACTAAGGAATCATCTTCAAAGCCAGGTATCCAAGTACAGAAGTAATTGGCATATTTCATCAAAATATAAGAGGTGTTAGAGATAAAGTTAGTGAACTGTTTATAGATTTTGACTCTGACATTATTGGTATATCGGAGCACCACTTAAATAATTTAACAATTCAGAGGTTTCCTTTTCTAGGATACAGATTAGCTGGCTGTTTTACACGGAGTTCCTTGCGGTATCAGGGAGTGGCTATGTACGTAAAAAACAGTGCCCTGAGTCCATAGACGTACACAGCACTGCACTGAACAAATATTTGAATATTGTAATTTTTCCTCATATCTATGTAGTTCAAATGTAAAGAGATATTACAATACTATGCAGGGGCAGTTGAATTTAGTGAAACTAAACTTCTAATTGTTGTTTATAGGCCCCCTAACTCTGACTTAAGAGCATTTCTGCTCAAGCTAGAGGGGATCTTGGTTCACTTTATAGGGCGTACCAGAAATTATATGTGGTGGCTTCAATATTAATTTTGTATATGGTTGTGCAAGAGAGAGGATGTTAGATCTCCTAAACTCATATGACCTGATGCATATTGTATTTTTCCCAACAAGGCTGCAGGGGAACAGCAGCACAATCATAGAAAATATTTTTATTCATTCTTCATTACTGGGTGGGCATTCTGTTAGTAAAAGGGTTAATGGTCTTTCAGACCATGATGCAGAAATTTTAACACTAAAAGTGTTTTGTACTCAAACAGTCACATATAATTACAAACTATGTAAGGAAGCTAACCCAATGACAATACAGTTTTTAAAACTCCTTGAGGAACAAAAGTGGCAGGATGTTTATAACGCAAATAACAAATGACAAATATAATGCTTTCCTTAGCACATTTCTTATGCACTTTGAGAGTTGTTTTCCACTAGAACGCTCTAAACTGGGTACTAACAATAAAAGGAAGCTTGGGTGGCTGACTAGTGAGGTAAGGATATTATGTAGAACAAAGCAGGAATTATATAAAAATGTTAGAAGTAGTCACAATCTAGCTACAGTAGTCCATTACAAACAGTATTGTAAGGCGCTTAAAATGTTATTAGGAATGCAAAGAGTATGTGGTACACAAATAGAATAGCTAATTTACAGGATAAAATTAAAACCATGTGGTCAGTTGTGAAAGAAGTTTCTGGTTAGCAGCACAAGGTCGACAATATATAGTAATTTCACAGTAAAAATATTCCTGTTGCTGATAAGTCAGATGTATGTACAGTATTTAACGATCATTTTCTGAGCACTGCTGGTGAATTAAATAAAAACTTAGTTTCTACAGGGAATCATATAACTTTTTTGGAAGGTACCTTTCCGATTGTCTGAAATATTCCTGTCACACCGACAAGGGGGAGATTGAGTCAGTAATTAAATCACTGAAGACTAAGGAATCTCATGGATATAGTGGACTGCCAGCAGAATATTAAAGTATTGTGCTGTATATGTTAGCCCTGAACTTAGCCATATTTGTAATTTTTCCTTTAAGAATGGTCGGTTTCCTGAACAGTTAAAGTAGTAGTATAGTCACTTTATAAAAAGGGAGAAAGGAATAATGTACACAATTTTAGACCTGCAACTCTTCAGGCTTTCCCAGCGAGATCTTGACATGTGTTATAATCGGGTCTACTACCGGATGTTTGTGTCGCTCTGGTACAATATTTCGGCCACGTAACTCGTTGCCTTCTTCAGGTGCTACCTGAGACTCCCGTGTTGGAGGATCTTGTCCAGTATTTATGCCCAGAACGCTGGGTGCTCTCTTTGCCGTCCGCGCCCGCCTGGCGCTGCTTGTAATGTGTGGTCTCTTCCGCGGTGTACCAGCAGCGCCAGGCGGGCGTGGACGGCAAAGAGAGCACCCAGCGTTCTCTGCTGGTACACCGCGGAAGAGACCACACATTACAAGCAGCGCCAGGCGGGCGCGGACGGCAAAGAGAGCACCCAGCGTTCTCTGGGCATAAATACTGGACAAGATCCTCCAACACGGCAGTCTCAGGTAGCACTTGAAGTCAACGAGTTACGTGGCCGAAATATTGTACCAGAACGACACAAACCCGGCAGTAGACCTGATTATTACACATGTCAATTTTAGATCTATTTCTCCGTATTAGTGTTTGCTAAAGTTATTGAAAAGGCCGTATATGTAAAGATAATTGATCATTTTATATCATATAATTTCCTATCAGTGTAAAGTTCGGCTTTAGAAATCGTTTAACAACTCAAAATGCTATATTCTCTTTTTCTCTGTGAGGTACTGGATGGATTAAACAAAAGGTCTCGAACACTAGGCATATTTTTTGATTTAACTAAGGCGTTTGAATGTGTTGATCACAAAATATTTCTCCAGAAGTTGGACCATTATGGAATACAGGGAGTAGCTCACAATTGGTTCACCTGTTAACTTAACAACAGGCAGCAAAAGGTCATTATTCAGTGTTGAGAATGGCTGTGATGTGGGGTACAGTTAAATTGAGGGTGCCCCAGGGATCAGTGTTGTGGCCACTCCTGTTCCTTATTTATGTAAATGATATGCCCTCTAGTATTACGAGTAACCCAAAAATATTGCTGTTTGCTGATGACACTAACTTGGTAGTAAATGATGTTGTGTGCAACATTGGCTCGGTTTCAAATAGTGCAGTTCATGACATAAGTTAATGGCTTGTAGAAAATAAACTAATGCTAAATCACAGTAAGACTCAGTTTTTACAGTTTCTAACACACAATTCAACAAAACCCGATGTTTTAATTTCACAGAATGGTCATTTGATAAGTGAAACTGAACAGTTCAAATGTCTAGGTCTTCAGATAGATAGTAAACTATCATGGAAAGCTCACGTTCAGGATCTTGTTCAAAGACTTAATGCTGCCATTTCGAACAATATCTGAAGTAAGTGATCGTTTGACACGAAAATTAGTCTACTCTGCTTATTTTCATTCGCTTATGTTGTATGTTATTACATTTCAGCGTAACTCTTCCCATTCGAAAAGAATATATTTTGCTCAGGAACGGGCAGTTCGGCCAATAAGTGGTTTAACTTTGTGAACCTCTTTTCGACCCTTGTTCAATAGTCTGAGTGTTTTGACATTTCTCTCTCAACATTTAAATATTCTTTACTATCGTTTCTTGTTAACAATATCAGCTTAGTCCCAAGAATTAACAGCTTTTACTCAGTTAACATTAGGCAGAAATCAAATTTGCATTTGGATCACACCTCCTTAACTGTTGTGCAGAAAGGTATGCAGTTTGCTGCTGCATCCACACCACAAGAATTCAAAAGTCTTAGCAGGAATCCATGCCATTTCAAATCGAAGCTGAAGAGTTTCCTCATAGGTCACTCTTTCTATTCTGTTGAGTAGTTCCTTGAAAAATTAAGCTGATTCTTCTGTTATATTGTTGATTCAGTTTAGTTAAACTTACGACTTGACTTCTTTAGGGTTCATAAACATGTTATTTTATCTGTTTTTTTGCGGTGTAGTTTCATGTAATCTCATCAATAGCAGAATAGCTATTGCAAAAAAGGAATTCCTGGCCAATAGAAGTCTACCAGTATCAAATATCGGCCTTAATTTGAGGAAGAAATTTCTGAGAATGTTCGTCTGGAGTACATGAAACATGGACTGTGGGAAAACCGGAACAGAAGAGAATCGAAGCATTTGAGATGTAGTGCTAAGACGAATGTTGAAAATTAGGTGGACTGATAAGGTAAGGAATCAGGAAGTTCTACGCAGAATCGGAGAGGAAAGGAATATGTGGAAAACACTGATAATGAGAAGGGACAGGATGATAGGACATTGTTAAGACATCAGGGAATGACTCCCATGGTTCAAGAGGCAGCTGTAGAGTGCAAAAACTGTAGAGGAAGACAGAGATTGGAATACATTCAGTAGATAATTGAGGTCGTAGGTTGCAAGTGCTGCTCTGAGGTGAAGGCGTTAGCAGAGGAGAGGAATTCGTGGTGGACCATGTCAAACCAGTCAGAAGATTGATGATAAAAAAAGAAAAAAAAACAGACGATCGAGAAAAAGAAGAAAACTGTAATTTATGCATAATGGAGCTCCAGATGGAAGGTATTTTAGACATTTTACGTAAATCTCTAGTGCTCTTAATTCTGTAGAATTATTGTAGTGTTTAGATTTTATACCAACGACGTATTGGGAAGAGAGAAATTATTGTGGAATATAAACTCACACTCCAGAGCTTACACGGCTCTGCATTTAAGCATGCTATAATATTAAATCAGTATGGATTTCGATATATAATACTCCACTGTAGGAAATATATTTGCAACACATGACATACATTCACCGTTCAAGTTTTCTATCCCACTCATCCCCCTCACTATGGTGCGAAACGTTAATATGATAAAACTAATACCTTCCACATCAAAGGAGAAAAAGAAATATAAATTGTTTGCTATCCACTCACTGTATAGCTTTCCAGAGGTACATAGAGCCCACTGTCCACATCTGATTACAGTTCAGAAATTGTGCCATGTTCGCATCACTCCTATAAAATGATCGTCAGCTACGGAAAATGGATGAAACAACGATCTCTCATGAGGCAAGAGACGAATGCCTAGCAACGGTGTTTGTCATGTAAATTTACACGCCGTGCTGCTCTAACTCGGCGAACAGAACACAATCCCTTCCACACACATCTGTCAAGCACATCTATACACATGGATTGCAGTACCTAACAAACCCCTGTCACTATCTTACAATCACTGCAGTTATGAAACTGAAGACTTGATATATGTCCAAGATGTGGCAGGGTTATGGAGTACTTCACATACACTCCTGGAAATGGAAAAAAGAACACATTGACACCGGTGTGTCAGACCCACCATACTTGCTCCGGACACTGCGAGAGGGCTGTACAAGCAATGATCACACGCACGGCACAGCGGACACACCAGGAACCGCGGTGTTGGCCGTCGAATGGCGCTAGCTGCGCAGCATTTGTGCACCGCCGCCGTCAGTGTCAGCCAGTTTGCCGTGGCATACGGAGCTCCATCGCAGTCTTTAACACTGGTAGCATGCCGCGACAGCGTGGACGTGAACCGTATGTGCAGTTGACGGACTTTGAGCGAGGGCGTATAGTGGGCATGCGGGAGGCCGGGTGGACGTACCGCCGAATTGCTCAACACGTGGGGCGTGAGGTCTCCACAGTACATCGATGTTGTCGCCAGTGGTCGGCGGAAGGTGCACGTGCCCGTCGACCTGGAACCGGACCGCAGCGACGCACGGATGCACGACAAGACCGTAGGATCCTACGCAGTGCCGTAGGGGACCGCACCGCCACTTCCCAGCAAATTAGGGACACTGTTGCTCCTGGGGTATCGGCGAGGACCATTCGCAACCGTCTCCATGAAGCTGGGCTACGGTCCCGCACACCGTTAGGCCGTCTTCCGCTCACGCCCCAACATCGTGCAGCCCGCCTCCAGTGGTGTCGGGACAGGCGTGAATGGAGGGACGAATGGGGACGTGTCGTCTTCAGCGATGAGAGTCGCTTCTGTCTTGGTGCCAATGATGGTCGTATGCGTGTTTGACGCCGTGCAGGTGAGCGCCACAATCAGGACTGCATACGACCGAGGCACACAGGGCCAACACCCGGCATCATGGTGTGGGGAGCGATCTCCTACACTGGCCGTACACCTCTGGTGATCGTCGAGGGGACACTCAATAGTGCACGGTACATCCAAACCGTCATCGAACCCATCGTTCTACCATTCCTAGACCGGCAAGGGAACTTGCTGTTCCAACAGGACAATGCACGTCCGCATGTATCTCGTGGCACCCAACGTGCTCTAGAAGGTGTAAGTCAACTACCCTGGCCAGCAAGATCTCCAGATCTGTCCCCCATTGAGCATGTTTGGGACTGGATGAAGCGTCGTCTCACGCGGTCTGCACGTCCAGCACGAACGCTGGTCCGACTGAGGCGCCAGGTGGAAATGGCATGGCAAGCCTTTCCACAGGACTACATCCAGCATCTCTACGATCGTCTCCATGGGAGAATAGCAGCCTGCATTGCTGCGAAAGGTGGATATACACTGTACTAGTGCCGACATTGTGCATGCTCTGTTGCCTGTGTCTATGTGCCTGTGGTTCTGTCAGTGTGATCATGTGATGTATCTGACCCCAGGAATGTGTCAATAAAGTTTCCCCTTCCTGGGACAATGAATTCACGGTGTTCTTATTTCAATTTCCAGGAGTGTACATCCTTGTCATCTAGAGGAGAGTGCCGAAAAAGGTTTTCCGTTGGTTTGGTACACATGATTCATCACATATGCGTTGGAAGTTCTCTGCTGACTGTGGTATGGGGAGGTTTGCTGTTAACAGACGCAGGTAGACAGCTATCCAAGTCACACACAGAATTGTATATGAACTTAACTCTGGTTATAACACACAACTCGTTCATCGTGAGACAAAAATGGCGGTAAATGACCTGCCACGTCATCTCCCACACTCTAGAATGTGCGAGGTGCCGGGGCTAGCAGTGTGTTTAGCACTAAATTCAGCTAGGATTTGCATATGGAAATGATGGTCTAAGCCCCCCCCCCCCTTTCCAAAGTCCGAATTTTGCTGTTGCACAGGGATTAAAAAAGAAATACGAACTGATTGTAATCGACCCTGCAAGTGGAGTAGAGAAGTGTTGGCACATACAATAATTCAATTTGATAAAAATTAATTTGCTCCTGTCAGCTCCATGCTCAGTTTTGTCAAATACATGTCCAGTAACATTAATGTGACACTACCTATGTTCGATGTCAATGTGCAGTAACCATGAGGTGGCAGCACTAGAAAACAGAGTTTATAAAGTGTGTCAGGAGGATGCAGAAAACACTGCATTCATTGATGTAAAGCGAAAACAGAGGGATTTATGCTACATCTAAAAGAGCATGATCAAATGTGGAAGGATATCCGAAATATCTAAGACTTTATCTTTGTGTTTTAAAGTATATCGTGCATGGAAAAGTGTCGCTATCTTAAATCAGTGCCAATGGAATTGTGGTGCACGAGAGGCCGTTGATGACGGATGAACAAAGATTGTGAAAATGTGTATGGGCGAATAGATGTGCAACTTTTGAGCAGCTGACTTCCCAGATGAACCAAGGAGTTACCAACAGTGTCTCCTCAACAACCATTCAGCAAACGTTGGTGCTTATTAATGTCCGAGCAGGAGTCTAGTTCATGCACGTATGATGACTGCTGCGCATCAGTGATGAAGGCTGGAATTTGCATACCAATACCTCAACTGGATGTCCACTGAGTGGCGACAGATGACCTTTAGAGATGAATCTCGTTTTCTGTTTCATCAGACACATGGAATGTAGTCGAATTAAATCGGGTGTTGCTAAGGGAGTTGGATTAAGAAATGAGACACTTAAAATAGTAAAGGAGTTTTGCTATTTGGGGAGCAAAATAACTGATGACGATCGAAGTAGAGCAGATATAAAATGTAGGACGTCAAACCGGCCGTCTTGGAGGAGGAGCGTTTCTGAAGAAGATTAATTTGTTAACATCGAGTATAGATTTAAGTATCAGGAAGTCGTTTCTGAAAGTATTTGTATGGAGTGTAGCCATGAATGGAAGTGAAACATGGACGGTAAGTAGTTTGGACAAGAAGAGATTAGAAGCTTTCTAAATATGGTGCTGCAGAAGAATGCTGAAGGTTAGATGGGTAGATCACATAACTAATGAGGAAGTATTGAATAGGATTGGGGAGAAGAGAAGTTTGTGGCACAACTTGACTAGAAGAAGTGATCGGTTGGTGGGACATGTTCTGAGGCATCAAGGAATTACGCATTTAGTATTGGAGGGCAGCGTTGAGGGAGATCAAGAGAGGAATACACTAAGCAGATTCAGAATAATGTAGGTTGCAGTATGTACTGGGAGATGAAGCAGCTTGCACAGGATAGAGTAGCATGGAGAGCTGTAACAAACCAGTCTCTGAAATAAAGACCACAACAACAGTTCAACTGTAACCCAGATGGTCACGATTTTTTAAACAGTTTTTTGATTTCAGTTTATGGATCGTTGGGAGTGCTTTGTCTAAACAGTGTTAAATTAACTGGAATATGCCTTTTAAATGATTATACCCAATTTCCTTTGTGGAGATCTCTTAAAAATAAACATAAGTATTGTATTAAAACCATCCTCTACTAGAGCACAGTACATGCCAGTGCCCTGCTCAGTGCAGTTGCTACCATGGTAAATATCCTTCACCATATCAAATGCATTTGATGATTTGCATGTAGTTTCAAATTATAAGCTAAAAATTAAGCTGGAGGTTGTTAAAATGAGTACATCACAGAAACATCGAATAGAATTGGTAAGAAGAGGAGTTTGTGGCACAACTTGACAAGAAGGGACTGGTTGGTAGGACATGTTCTGGGGCATCAAGGGATCACCAATTTAGCATTGGAGGGCATTGTGGAGCATAAAAATCGTAGAGGGAGACCAAGAGATGAATACCCACTAAGCAGATTCAGTAGGTTGCAATAAGTATTGGGAGATGAAGCAGCTTGCACAGGATAGAGTAGCAAGGGGAGCTGCATCAAACCAGTCCCAGGAGTGAAGACCACAACAACAACAACAACGACAGATGGCCGTTGGATCATGGGAAGGCTGCAGGGTAGAGGAGGGAGCATTGTGGTTCAGAGAATTTTGTGCCGTTCTGTTGGTGGTCTCTTCATTCCGGGACGCACAGTGGATTAATAAAAGTATGCATCTGTCCTTGGGGAACCATGTCCACTGCTACACGCTGTTTGTTCTTACCACAATAGCACCTACCAGGAGGACAATGCAAAGTGTCACACAACTTGCAGTGTGTGTGCACGGTTTGTGGAGAACCAGGATGGATTTACCGTACTCCCCCGGTCACCAAACTTGAGAAGCTTTGGGAGTGCGGCGATCAGGCTGTTCGAGCCATGTACGCTCAACACAGCAGCAACCTATCGACGCTGGCCGTGCCACTGGAGTCAACATTGCTCCACGGGCTAGTTGCAGCTGAGCAGCGGAGGCGCGCGCATCTCTGGTGAAGCGCGCTACCTGCTCTAGGCGTGAAGAGCTGCGAAGCCGTGTTCTGACTGTGACGCAACGCTAGTGCAAATTGTCGTGTGTCGTTATTACCACTCTGCAAATTTGTCGTGTTATCTAGCGTCACAGTATGGGCAGAAACGCACAGAAGAAGACAGTCCTTGAGAAGAACCCACCGACGCCCCGACCCAATAGGATTGCGGACCGCAAGCGTGAAGAACATCATGTACCTGTCCCCCCTCTGTACATCCAGTGCAGTAGAGGGTCGTGGACAGAGATATGATAGGCAGCTGCTGCAGCGAAGAGGTTGGCCTCGATTCACTTGACTCAGGCGCTATCATCCAACTGCAGGCAGCGAGTCCGGCCGACCACCGACCACCGAGCACTGAAGAGCGCTGTGGCCGCCCACATCGTGGATCCACCCAGCGTGCAGAAGACGACGGCGCCAAGACAGCGCGAGAAGCAATCCGAGGCCCTGATCAAGGGCCATGTACCCTCAACAGAGCACCAACCAACCGATGCTGGCCGTCCACTGGAGTCAGCATGACTCCACAGGGGAGTGTTATGGGACCATTGCTTTTCACAATATATATAAATGACCTAGTAGATAGTGTCGGAAGTTCCATGCGGCTTTTCGCGGATGATGCTGTAGTATACAGAGAAGTTGCAGCATTAGAAAATTGTAGCGAAATGCAGGAAGATCTGCAGCGGATAGGCACTTGGTGCAGGGAGTGGCAACTGACCCTTAACATAGACAAATGTAATGTATTGCGAATACATAGAAAGAAGGATCCTTTATTGTATGATTATATGATAGCGGAACAAACACTGGTAGCAGTTACTTCTGTAAAATATCTGGGAGTATGCGTACGGAACGATTTGAAGTGGAATGATCATATAAAATTAATTGTTCGTAAGGTGGGTACCAGGTTGAGATTCATTGGGAGAGTCCTTAGAAAACGTAGTCCATCAACAACGGAGATAGCTTACAAAACACTCGTTCGACCTATTCTTGAGTATTGCTCATCAGTGTGGGATCCGTACCAGATCGGGTTGACGGAGGAGATAGAGAAGATCCAAAGAAGAGCGGCGCGTTTCGTCACGGGGTTGTTTGGTGACCGTGATAGCGTTACGGAGATGTTTAGCAAACTCAAGTGGCAGACTCTGCAAGAGAGGCCTTCTGCATCGCGGTATAGGTTGCTCGACAGGTTTCGAGAACGTGCGTTTTTGGATGGGGTATCGAATACATTGCTTCCCCCTACTTATACCTCCCGAGGAGATCATGTATGTAAAATTAGGGAGGTTCGAGCGCGCACGGAGGATTTCCGACAGTCGTTCTTCACGCGAACCATACGCGACTGGAACAGAAAAGGGAGGTAATGACAGTGGCACGTAAAGTGCCCTGAGCCACACACCGTTGGGTGGCTTGCAGAGTATAAATGTAGATGTAGGTGTAGGGGGCGGCCTTGGATTATCGACGGGGAGACAGTCCAGGAAGGGCTGACACGTGCCGGATTCCGGGGTTCAACTATCAAGCTGCACACCCGGACGAACAGGAAGAGGCCGCCGCTGTTCATCGTCGTAGTGGGAAATGCGACGGACGGCGGCGACATCTTCGGGTTAAGGAAGCTTCAAGGCTTCCGTGTGACAGCAGAAGCTCTCCCTCTGGGCACGGACCCTAAGCCACAGTGGTACAGGTGCCGAGGGGCATGTGGCCAAATACTGCCGCAACTCACCGCGATGCGTGAAGTGTGCTGGCGCGCACTACACCCGCGCATGTGACAGACGAAGAGAAGCGGCACGTGACCAACTGGCGTGGCTGCCCGGCTTTTACCGGTGGTGGCTGCGCTGACGAAAAGGCACAACCTGAGAGATGACGACGAAGGCGCCGCAAGCGCCGCCGTAAGAAGACGGAGCGGGAAGGCGAGAAGACTGCTCCCACTGCCAACAGGCGGCCGGAATATCGCACCAGTGAGAGTGGGGCGGGGGACCGGCGGCTGAGCAGGCGCCGCAAGTACAGGAGATGCGCGCCATGCTGGCGGCCGCGGCGGAGGAGGCGACTGCGGCCTTCGAAGCCGTCATGGAAGAGGACAGGGCGGCCTTCATGGCCACCCTGACCGCAGGGACGACGGAAGCATGCAACATGCTGCGGCATCTGCGCTCGCAGATGGCCCGAGACATCCGGGCAGACGCAGCAGGCGGAGAAGAGACGTCTGCCGCCGCTCCCCCGGCAGAGCACCCTGCGGCAGGACACACCGAGGAGGAAGAAGACGGAACGCACCGGACCGACACCAAAGCCCATCGGCTCCGAGCAGCTCTGCTGCGACGAGTGGGTAACCAGGGCGGTAAGGACGCTCAAGGACTTGGGCTACGTCATCTATATAACACGGCCAAGACGCAGCCACGGCCCTCATTGAGCCTCTCTGCACGGCCAACAAGCGAGGAGTGGTACCGCTACGCGGTCGCTCATCTCCGAGCACTTGGCTTCGACGCACGCCCACCAGACGCCGATGGACGACCGGGGCCCTAGCCCGTGCGATGTCATCACTGACAGCGCGGTAGGAGCTCTCACATCTCAAATTGCAGCACTCTGTGCTGCAGCACCGTCTAGGACTGATCTCTTATGGCGAAACTTGGCATGACAAAGTTTCCGATTGCGTGATACCCGCTTCTAACATAACCTACCCTTGCATGACCTATCACAGTCAGCAAGACATCCGCTACTGCTCTTACTACCCGACCTAACTATCGCAGAGGATTTTTTTTTCCCTTGGGACTTTTTCCCTCTGTCCTTAAAACCGCTACCCTTCCTTCGATTTTCGACCCAATCTATCTCCAGATGAGCTCGTATAAATGGCTAACCTTAGCCAGACGTACGCAAACATCGCAGTACCCACATCCTGCGACACCTCACTTTAGTAAAAACTAACCCTTTATGCAGAGGTGGCAGTAGACCTTTTGAGTTGGCCATCATGCCGGTGTGGGCGTGGAGGGGTTCCACCTCAAAAAAACATGGCTACACATCCCTGTTCGTACGTTCCAGAACTCGATTGGCTCTCTTCCTGCATGTGTCTCATTGTTGTCCAAGACACACTGTTGTGGAAACACGTGGGAACCCAGTATTGAGACCGGTGGCTACAGTAACAACAGTGTGGGGTGACAACACGGGACGCAGTGTTAACTTGGCGGCCGAGTGGAAATTTCCCGGTAACCACACCTGGCGCTCGGAGGGCCGGTCCGGCAGCCGCACTCATTTCGGAGCAAATTGAGCCGGCGCGCGGAGCCAGCCCGTTCGGGGGCAGAGAGACCTGTTGCCCGCGCGCCGTGGCGGAGGCAGGGGAGGGGGCGGCGACGTGAGCTGCAATCAATCGCGGCCGCCGGCCCTCCCGCGCACCCCCGGCCCTGCCGACGCGACCCCCCCCCCCCACCACCACCCCGCCGGTCGACGCCACCGACAACCAGTCGCCCGGTACGCCACCCCGCGGGAGCGCCGCAGACGCGCACGTGCTGCTGGCAAAATAATTGGATTAGCGCCGTGTTCGGGGGCGCGGCGAGGGGTGGCGCGTCGCGAGGGGTGCGGGGGAGGGCGGGCAGAGTTATCAGGTGCGGCGCGGCGCGGCCGCCCGCAGACGCGACGGCGACTCCTCTGCAGACAGACGGCGAGCGCCCGCCGCCCCCGGTGCATGGAAAGAGGTAGGAGGGCGCGCCGCCTCGCCTCGCGCTAGCAGCACAGCCTCCACTGGAAAGAGATCTCCTCCGTAGCTCCCATTACTGTCTCTGCCGTGCAGTCTGCTTCTGCTAACTGATGGCACATAGTTTTTCGTCAACACACGAGCCCTCGCGGCGGGAGGTTACGCAATTCGAATGCACAGACTATTCGGAAATTCTCGTTACAAACTTCTAGGACTCGTAATAGGAGTACGTAATATTTTGACTAGGAACCCGTGTTTTCATCCTACGACGGTTGCAATTGAGATGTTTGTCATCTACTTTTGCTTGAGCGACGGGATTAGGCGTGACGCGGCATAGATATTAGTTTACATATCGAAAGGAAACGTAATTAAACATCCATTTATCACTTAAGGGGTGGTAGGACGTCAAACCGGCCGACTTGAAGCAGGAGAGGCATCACAGGACATTTTAGTCTCCACTGCCTATACTTTTACAAATAAACTCATAAAACTTTGTAAGCATGACCAGGAAGGATTCAGAATTCACACTCATAGCAGTGAAAATTCGAAAACATAACAAAATATTTTATTTTTGCTTGTGAAATTTGGTCATTTTCTTCACTTACTAATGGCAGTATTTGTTGTTATAGGTACACTTTTCTCCATAAGTAAGAGAGACTCTTTAATGAATTTTGCACAGCATAAAAACCACACTTAAAGGTGTCTGAAACTCTAGAATTTTCAAAATCCATTAAAACTATGGTAAAAATAGAGGTAATTAAGTATAAAATTTGTGTTTTTTCTAAACATAATACAACAGCTCATTCGTTTTTTCATAAATTAAATAAATTCTATAGCTTCATACACCTGTGAGTATGGTATGTATGCTGTGCAAAATTCATCGAAGAATCTCTCTAACTTATGAAGAAAAGTGTACCTATAGCAACAAATGCAGCCATTAGTAAGTGAAAAAATGATGAAATTTTTAGGTAAAAAAATTTATTTTGCTATGTATTCGGACTTCCACTGCAATGAGTGTGAATCCCGAATCCTTCCTGGTGATGCTGACAAAGTTTTATGAATTAATTTCTAAAAGTATAGACACTGGAAGTTAAAATGTCCTGTGATGCCTCTCCTTCTCAAAGTCGGCCCGTTTGACGTCCTACCCCCCTTAAGGATATTTGCTCGTATTAACACTTAAACATTGCTTGTTTGCTTTATCCCAAAACGAAAAAGAGACAAGTATATTGTACGTACAGAACAGTACTGATGCATTACAATAGCGGCTCTGCGTGGCGACCACCGAGGGTGCTACAGACATTGTGCCAAGCCTATTACACATTCTCTATCGCCCCTGGCGTCTCTTCAGTTTCCAGTGCAGCGTCCAGAACTTGTGCTACCAAACCTCGTAAAAACTTTGCATAAACTGTCATAAATGGATGTCTCGTTAAGTTTCCTTTCGAACTGTGCTTCCTCACGCCTAATTCCATTTCTCGAGCAGAAGTAGATGAACAAACATTTGAATGGAAATCGACGCAGAACGGAAACATTACGTCTGTGGACAAGAGTTCCTATTAAAAATATCTTGGACTCATTCCCCGCTTCAAATTCTAGAAATCTGTAATTGGAATTGCCGAACAACCTGTACTTCCTACAATAACTTTCTCGTATCATAAATAACGTATGATTAAAGCACGTAGATCCTTCTTACGTTCATATGTTTCCCGACAATTAATGTCACGATAACTGCAACTCAACAAAAACACTACATGGTATAAAATTTACAGAGAATATTACAAAAAATCAACGTTTCCATAATGGTTGCCAATAGAGCGATACCGTTATTTTTTTTTAATTCTTTATTCAGAAGATAACTACAGTGATACATATCAACCCACTACCTAACTACATTAGGGGGTTCTAAATTTACAGTCGTATTACAGCTAATACAGCTTAATTTACTAATATTACAGGTATGTTAGTACTTCTGCTATTCCACCACTACAGGCATTTCTGTTTTACTATAACTCTATGCTACGTGTTTCTTGGTTGATAGTTAATTGTGACTAGTTCCCTACAGCTGTTATTTGTGTTATGTTTATGCTACTTTCTCTATACTTAAACTAATCTACACTACCTGCAGCGTTACAGGTGTGCCAGCATGTTACAAACCTATGTTGTTGGCCTAGCCCACCGAGCTAACCCCAGCGGGCATGCCCCTGGCACTGGGCTGCCGATACGTAAACTAAATATAGTTCTATAATATTTATGTTTTACCTCCAGTTGGTGACACATGGTCATGGTTAGCTGCCGAATCATACAAATGAAAAAAAAAGCAAGGATGGGCTGTTAAACGCCCTTCGAAAAGACATTCCTCATATTTAAAACTATTACTGGACAGAAATGTAAAATGCATTGAGTAATTATACAAAGCTCTAAGTCAAATTAAGCGTAACACATTGCTGAGAAATGTTACTCTTAAAGTAACAGTTCATTCTTAACGGTGAAAAATTACCAAGATGTGTTTTCATTCACAAAAGTTCACCTATTGCAAAATAAAAGATAGTAATCTGTAACGAAACGCAGTTTCTTTGCTTTTTTCCTTGCAAACACAGTTTATACACCACAAAACAATGGAAGGACCTGCCAAGAACTTGAGCAGTATTTTGAAAATCGACACAACGTTCTCTGGAAACCAAACCGCGCTACTGATAATGCCTTGCAACTTTTTGTTTTTTTTTTTCATTTTTCTGATATTTTTGGATCCCTTGAAATTTACCACATACACAAGTATGCCCTTTCTCCCTTGAAAATATATAATAGACAGTGAAAACTAATCCGAAGTTGAACCAATCTGAGTTAAACAGAACGAAGAACTAGTCCAAGTTTACATTCGATGAATAGTCTCGAGCAGAGGCCCATTTTCAAATGGCTCTGAGCTCTATGCGACTTAACATCTGAGGTCATCAGTCCCTTATAACTTAGAACTGTTTAAACCTAACTAACCTAAGGACACCACACACATCCTTGCCCGGGGCAGGATTCGAACCTGCGACCGCAGTGGCCGCGCGGTTCCAGACTGAAGCGCCTAGAACCGCTCGGCCACTCCGGCCGGCGCCCATTTTCAAATCAAGATAATAAAGTCGAAATGGCCTTTCCGAAGATGTCAACAAAGTGTGCAATGTACATTCAAGTGCATACAGATCGGAAATGCCATTTTCGATTTTATTACGTTGTTTCAAAAATGGGTCTCGAATCAAAACTAGCCATCGAATGAATAATAAAGTATTTGCTATTTGTACTGGTTTTTCGTTCTATTGCTTAACATAAGTTGCTTACCCAAGCTACTCTGCTATGCTGGAAGTTCGTAATCTGAGTTTCACCACATACACCTTTTCCTGCAGGGTAATATATTTCATGTATCACAGTGCATACAACAATAAAGCAACGAATCGTATCCGACAGCCAAATACTGTTATCGCTAACGCTGTCTATACCAAGAGTGTTCCCTGTTGTTTAAACGTATACATGTTTTAGTATCGCTGGGCTGTTATCGACGCGTCGCAGTGGCATTAAAATCATAGAGCAGTTTACCATTTTCTTCTTGTCGACACCATAAACTCTCTTCGCAAACTTTTTAACAGCCTCAGAAAATAGGTGCTAGTTTACTGTAAGAACTTTTGGACAGAATGAACTTTAGACATGAAGATCATATACTTAATTGCATTGTGGCCCAAGTCCACAAATATTGTCGAAGGAGTTAGAACAGCACCAATCCAGTTCTATCTCTATGAGACCACAAGTTACAGTTCCGATCCTGCACCAGTCGCCTGGCTTGATGATATTCAAAGATCTTTTTGCTACTTAAACTCCTGTTCAATCATGAATCTCTGTTGTGGTGTATTTATATGACGATATGTACCACACGAAAATCATAGAACAATAATTCATCCGATATGCGTTACCAGACGACTCATTCTTTCGAAATATCTTTTCTGCTCCATTGTAAAATCAGACATGAACGTGGCCTTAGTCGTGTGTGCATACACATTCTTATTATGCAGGGTAGTTTCGTGATGTTACAAACTTTCAGGGCATGATAGAGAAGGGTAAATGAATCAGTTTGAGGAAAGGGCCGTGGTTCGGAAACGACCAAGTCGGAAGATGTAAGCGAAAATCGTTCTGATACCTCTGACAACGGAATACATGTAGCGGTACTGTTGTTACTAAGATTGTAGGGTAAGTAACTTTCAGAGGTGGTAGTATCGAGCAAAACAAGGGAAAGAAAATCCAGTAAACATCGGCTCTAAAGCATACCTTAAGAGAGATGAGCACTTTTTCATCTTCGCTACTGCCAAACACATCTCTTCTGCTAAACAAATGCCCAGAGCTCATAAAATATGCGTTTTAGAGCCCATGTTAACTAGATTTTTTTCTTGTTTTCGGTCATACTACCTCCTCTGAACGTTGCCTACCCTATTGTCTTGCAGGTACGTGCTTTACACTGTTAGAGGTATCAGAATGATTCCCGCTTACAACTTTCGACTCGGTCGTTACCAGGCCAGGTCCCTTACCTCAAATCGATACATTTACCCTTCTCTATCATCCCTGAAAGTTTGTAACATCAAGACGGAATCACCCAGTGATACCTTGGGTTTTTTCCTAGCATATCATAGTAATCTGAGTACTACAAGCCCGAAATATAAAACAACCAACCCAACAAAAAAAAATACTGTGAAAAAATATGTCCGAGCGCGTCTTTCGACGACATGTCACTTGAAATGTCTCATTACTTCGTCATTATTAAGTCACTTGGGCACCTTTTCTCTGTAAATGTGATTCTGTTTACACACTGGCGTTGAGCGATTATAATGCTTATTATACAAATGCTGTGGCTACGAGAACATATATTTATTCACTCCATGAGTAGTGCAAATTTTTTTAGCCTCGTGTTTGAACTAATGCAGATATTTCTTGTGCATCAAAGCCTACAGAAACAAATGTATGCCACTTAATTGTAGCTCAGTACAGTATACCTTATATCTTTCTTTTTTATGACTAATCACATCTTGAAAAACATATATGTGAAACGCAGCTACTTTGGTCTGGTTTAATAGCATTTTTGTGATACGTATTCTGTCTTTTTTTTAAACTATGACAACAATAACGATTGTTTCTACCATTCCATCACCACACTAACATTCAGAGATGAGACTTTCCTACGAGATGCAACCGAAATGTCACCAATCTATCACGAAGGCGACAACGTTTTGCTATCGGCAGACACAACTTTGTCCTGTTGGTAGTCGCTACTTAGTGCTCATCAGTTCTCATGACTTGCATGGAACTACGTGAAACATTAATGATCTGGGCGGACCATTTTGAAACAGCGATACCATGTTCTACGCAATGCAGAAACGGACCACGTGAAATATATTTTGCCACGAGGTCACATATACTCATTTTCAACAGATACTTTAGAGTGTTTAGTTGTTTCAGAAACTAAAAGAAACTGGCCATTTAAAAGTTTCTTAGTAAGTGCTAACGGTATGCATCATTAAGAATACATTAGCCTCTTTGCTCTTTGGTGAGTAGTGTACACCATTTCTACTGTTTTTCGCGCACTAAAGAGGTATGTTATATCCCCCTGCTGATGTTACATAATCCAATGACTCATTATTAGTAGAAGAACCAACATTCCATGACACGAAACTCTACAAAATTAAGAAATGCTTATATACTATCCAGTCTTATTAATGTGTCCATCTGTCAAAGGCCTCAACAATTACCTTTTGCAGAGCGGTCTGTAGTGAGGCCCGTAGAGAAAGAGTCAATGAGATTCCGGAAGGTGCCGACAGGTATGTGGAGCCATAGCAACCCCAGTGCAGCGGCCAACTGCACTAGACGTCTCGAGTGGGGGCCTATGCTGCTGCGAGGTGCGTCACATGTTGCACTGTCCTGCTGGTAGATGCCATCGCGCCGAGGAAAGACAAACTGCTTGCAGGGCTGATCATGGTTCCTAAAGACATAAGCATACTGTATCCACTGTACCGCCAGAATGACGAGATCACCCAGGGAATGCCATGAAAATATTTCCCAGGTCACAACGCTATCTCCTCCGGCCTGGATCCTTCCGACGATTGTTGCAGGATTTTTTTATTTTTTTATTTGGCCTTTGAGTGTGTACTCAATTTAGCTATCGGCAACACATAGTGACAATGTACACATAATTGAATAAACAAATACAGAAATGCATATTTATAAGAATAAAAAGCTTAACTGTTACAGTTTTGTACATAATGATTTAAAAATAGAATTGAATTGGAAAATAATTAAAAGTGCCTTGGCTCACAATTCACACCAATTCTGAAATATCTCCATCAGCAAAACATATTTAAAATTTACGTACACCATTAAAACGTACAGATTGTAACCAGTACTCTTGATGAAGTTAACTATCACTTTATATATACGAACGTCTTTAGTACAGAAAAGAGAAGAAGCTGATTGAGGAAGATGGTAGCCCATACTCAGCAATGTCTTCAGAAAGACCAACCGTTCACGGTCAAATTTGGGGCACATAAATAAGATGTGGTTGACATCAGCTTCCGACTCAGGGTCACACTCACATACTCGTGAACTGTAAACGTTGATCCGATGTAGATGCAGAGGCATGATTGAAGCGGAGTCTTATGATGGTAGAAATCGTGGATCGGTCCAGATGTGTCCTCATGAACCACGGCTGTGGAGGAATCCGAGGTTGTAGCACTGCGTAATAACCGACTTTTGACTGTTGAGAAACGTTCCACATCTACTGTCATTGCTGTCTTCCGTGATCCTTGACTTCGCGTAAGTAGTCTGTATAAGGAAGGTGCAGATCCAGGACGGTGCCTAAGGTTGCCGCTTGTTTGGTTAATGCATCAACTTCATCATTATAGAGGATACCAGAGTGGGACGGTACACACAACAAATGGATCGTCCGGCCCGTGCGTGTGCTGCGAATTTATTCAGATATCACATCCAAGATATAACAGTTTGTTTTGTTCCATCGACTGTACTGAATGTTTTTAAGAACGCTTTGTGAGTCAGATACTATCAATATCTTGGGGAAGGAAGTGCTAGAGACACTTAAGTGCTTCCAAAACTGCCACTGTCTCCGCCGTAAAAATGGAAGTTCTCGTAGGCAGTTTGAAGGTTTTTCGGATCTGGATTTGAGGGCAGAAAAAAGCGCATCCTGTACACTCTTCTTGCGGAATTTTGGAGCCATCGGTATATACACAGAGAAAACCTGGCCATTGTGCTTGAACGAGACTATTGAAGCCAACGTTGACATTAGTACTGTCCAGCCAGGTCGTACTTAAATGATGGACTGGGATCTGGGAGCAGAGCGTTTGAAGATCATATTAAAAAACAGGTAGATGCGCTGAACGCCGTGTAGAATGTATGACAGGTGACCAAGTGTCAAAGCTGGAACAAACGGCTGGCACTTTATTCCTTCTGTGGGATGCAATCCACAGTCGATAAATGCAGTCTCTACTTTGATAGACGGAACTGTCCATAATGGCCATGCCTTGAATGTAGAATTTGTCCGATAACATTTGGCGCCTAATGCTTAAGAGCATCTCCCCTGCTTCTATTAAAAGGGCGTTGGTGGGCGTCGATCGCATTTTTCCTCAGACGTTACACGCCGTACACGCCAATGGCCATCTGTCCGACGGAATAAAATTGTGATTCAGCTGGGAAGGAGACCTGTTGTTACTCAGTGGACGTCCAGTTGTGGTACTGGCCTGCAAATTCTAGTCTTCGTCGTTGACGAGCAGCAGTCAGCAAAGGTGCATGAACTAGACCCCTGGTATGGAGGCCCAAACGCAGGGACCTTGCTGGACGACAATTGAGGAGACAATGTTGCTAGTCCCTAGGTTCACCTGAGCGGTCAACTGTTCAGCAGTTGCACCTCAGTTCGCCTGTGCATACCTCCGCAGCTGTCGTTGATTCCTGTCATCTACCGCCCGTCTACAGCTCTGTTACGCTACCTCTACGCACAAATACAGTTTATGAATGAGGTACAATATAATGATAATTTTGGCACTGCTGCCACACCGAAGAAAATAAAGAGGGACACACACATATAGAGAGAGAGACGGACAATTGTCTATCGGTGCTCACGTTCTCGTATCCACGCCACTTCTAGTCTTCACTGCATTCACAACTAATTACATTGTACTTTACTTCATGTTTTTATCATCAAAGATACTATACCTCGGCGCACTACATCGTAACCAAGCAAGAAACGAACCCGTTCTTTTAGTGTTTTCATTGTTTGAAATATTCTTAACGAATCTTTCTCTTCAATTTAGGACAAAATTCCTGACTTTTCACAACATCGCCCAGCATTCATAATATTCAGCATGAATGTGGTAGCTACAATAAAGAGCCAGAGAAACAGGTAGACCAGCCTAACATCGTGTAGGGCCCCCGCGAGCACGCAGAATGCCGCAAGACGACGTGGCATGGAGTCGACTAATATCTGAAGTAGTGCTGGAGAGAACTCATACCATGAATCCTACAGGGCTGTCCATAAATCCGTAAGAGTACGAGGGGGTGGCGATCTCTTCTGAACAGCACGTTGTAAGGCATTGAAGGTATGCTCAATAATATTCATGTCTGGGGAGTTTGGTGGCCAGCGGAAGTGCTTAAACTCAGAACAGTGTTCTTGGAGCCACTCTATACCAATTCTGGACGGTGGGTGTCGCATTGTCCTACTGGAATTGCCAAAGTCTGTCAGAATGCAGAATGGGTATGAGTGGATACAGATGATCAGACAGGATGCTTACCTTCGAGTTGCCTGTCAGTCATATCTAGACATATCAGGGGTCCCATATCACTCACACGCTCTACGCCATTACAGAGCCTCCACCAGCTTGAACAGTCCCCTGCTGTCATAGAGGTTCCATAGATTTATGAGGTTGTCTTCATAACACTACACGCCAATCCGCTCGATACAACTTGAAACGGGACTCGTCCGACCACGCAACATGTTTCCAGTCATCAAAGGCCAATGTCGGTATTGACGGCCCAAGCGAGGGTAGGGGAGCGGGCCCTCGGCTCCGAAAGCCCTATCGATGATGTTTCGTTGAATGGTTCGCACGCTCACACTTTTTGATGGCCCAGCATTGAAATTTGCACAATTTGCGGTAGGTTAGCAGTTTTGTCACGCTGAACTATTCTCTTTAGTCGTCGTTGGTCACGTTTTTGCAGGATCTTTTTCTGGCTGCAGCGATATCAGAGATTTTATGTTTTACGGGATTCCTGACATTCAAGTTACACTCGAGAAATGGTCGTACGGGGAAATCCCCACTTCACAGCTACTTCGGAGATGCTGTGTTCCATCGCTCGTACGCAGACTATAACACGACGTTCAGACTCACTCAAATCTTGATAATCTGCCATTGTAGCAGCAGTAGCCGATCTAACAACTGCGCCAGAGACTTTTTGTTTTATAGAGGTCTTGCCGACGGCAGCGCTGTATTCTGCCAGTTTACACATATCTGAATAGGCATATATCTGTATTTGAATAGGCATGCCTATGTCAGATTTTTGGCGCTTCAGTGTATTACACAAGAGCATTTTTTAAAGCATTTTCTAGCGTTGCGTAACGTTCAACTCTAACGCCACAAGTGTAACAGTAAAGACAAACCTGCGGTGCCTAGTCATAGCTTTACGGGTAAGCATGTCTAGTTTGAGCAGTAGTGGAGTGTATCTCATATTCAGAATTACGTAGTATTAGTCAGGGAAGTCGCGGACATTAGAATGTGCTTTTAGAAGTTTAAAAAACTTGCCGGCTTCGTATTCAGTAACGCCTTAATTTGGACAATTGCTACTGAAACACTACAGAAGAGCGGGCACCGTATTTTACATCGCAATGAGGTGGCGTAACTTTTAACTGTTAGTCCAAGCGTAATCTCCGATGTCAAAGAACACCGCTTCAAAGTTTCCTGATCTCTTTGGCAGACCGTTGTTTTCCTGGAAAAGACAGTAGGGAATACTGCGGAAAGCTTGGAATTTTGTGCCAGTTTGACGCAACGCGTCTGTTGATTTTTCTTTCCTGTAACAACTTTTCACTTTAGGAGATGCATCACTAAAAGGTTTATGCTATCTTTTATCTAATCGGATACTTAAGGTAATCTGGAAGTGAAATACGCGATAGTCTTACCTTACGTATAATCTTTTGTTTGATGTGTAAACTAAATAACAGAGTTACATATTCGATGAAACATCGTTAAATTTCAGTAAAATTCTTTTAGTTGTCTGTCCGCTTTCTGGATGTGTAAAACTTTACAGAAACACTCTGAGGAAGGCCATTTGCAATATTGACCGAAACTTCGGAAGTTTTACACATTGACACATGGCGGTCGCAAACCCAGAAGAATTTTATGGACAATGACAATGGGCGCGGAAGACAACGCTTTCGTTTTTAAATTTGTCAGTGAGGGGATGCTAACTTAATGTGTGTGAAGTGGTTCAACAATGTTCATTTTCAAGCGTCAAAACAAATGAACACATTGACTAAATTGATAGCTCAAATGACTCTGAGCACTACAGGACTTAACATCTGAGGTCATCAGTCCCCTAGAACGTAGAACTACTTAAACCTAACTAACCTAGGCACATCATACACATCCATGCCCGAAGCAGCCGTAGCAGCAATGCGGTTCGGTACTAAAGCGCCTAGAACCGCTCGGTCACAATAGCCGGCGAGTAAATTGTGGCATGACGTTATTGTGTTATTTAAAAGTACATGGACTGTCAAATTATATAATATAATGCTAAGAGCACTAAGCAATACTAACCTAATGGTGATAAAATTACCAGTGATGTGTATCTGACAGATGTCATTGCTGTTACTGAAACGTCCCCGTAGAAAAATTATACATGACTGTGCTTAAACTGACACACAATATTATTTAGCGCAACGCAATCTGACTTTCAACAATCCCTACAAAATAATGGCCCTGACTAACATTAACCTATACCCTTCACAAATCACTTACCTCACAAAAATCTTCGTTACTCGAACTACTGCAATACAGCGAGCACCACTACTGCCAGCTAAATAAAAGATTCAAACTACTGAAGGCACTAACTACTGATAGGCACAGTTAGCAAATGAAAGATTTTGATAGGGAACAAAAAGTGTATTTACCTCAATAGTGTCCAAAGGTCATAATGTATATAGCAGTTCATGACATCCAGTCTTACAAATTTCAAAACTCCGCCATCCCTCTCCCCACATCCACCACTGCTGGCGGCTCACCTCCAACTGTGCAACGCTAAGCGCTGTTAACAGCCATCTGTCCAACACTACAATGGCAGACAACAATGCAAACTAGCCACAGACTGCACACAGCACAGCCAGCGATTTTTCATACAGAGCGCTACGTGGCGTTACCAATAAGAAAACCTAAACAGCCTACTTACACTACAAATGGACTGAACTTCACATTCGTCACGAGAATCGCGCACCTGCGCCCAGGTCCGATAACACAGTACACGGACGTAGTGTTAATAATACTCACATCTGTTTGCGGATATTCACAACGTAATTTCTAAATAATGTAAACTCAGATATCCAGAAACTGTCGATGAACAGATTTTAACTTAAACATGACTGCCACTTCAGATTTCGTTGTGTTCGTGACAGAACCATTTCACTGAGTTGTTTGCGCGGTTGATAATTGCGCGGAAGATATATGGCTATCCTCAGATTCGCTTTTAGTATTTCTTTAACAACCCTTAAGATGTATATCATAAGTTTTATATCAACGTCCTATATTAAATTGTATGCTCAAAATTACAGTTATTAATTAAATTTACATTTAAAATCAATGTGAGCAGCATATGAGTAACAAATAAAAGCAATACACTGCCAAAAATATTTATATTGCTATCAACCCATATAAACAATGTCACCCTTATAACTACTGTAACTTTGATACAACGCAGTGTGATGCTTTTTTTTCCTGTTTCACGATATTCTGTTGTACGCTTCAACACTAACTGCTTCTCTTGGCTGCATTTGCTATCTGATAACTGTGTTCTTATGTGCGAAACAACGACGTGTTTAGTATTATTTTTTAGCTCCCTTTTCAATGAAATGTGAAGTTTGACAGTGAAAGACAGGGAAAAGCCACAATATAAATGTTTGTATTTAAATATTTTGTAGTTCCCATTACTATTATGTAATTAATTCACTATGTAATTAAATATTGTTTTATTATTTATAATTATATACAGTAATTGCAATAAAATATTTTAGTAATTTTTATCGTGTAACTGACTGTCCTTCCCTCATGTACGCGATGTCACATGTATTGACACATGCTGCACACATCTCCGCCCCTCCATCTCTATGCATACTCTCTCTCTCTCTCTCTCTCTCTCTCTCTCTCTCTCCATGTTCTCCTTCCTATCTCCTACTCCCTCATCTCTCTCTCTGTGTCTCCTCCTTGCCCTCTCCGTCTGTCTATCTCTCCTATCCCTTTCTCTGTCCATCTCCTCCTTCCACCTCTCTGTCCTTCTTCTTCACCCTCCGTGTCCGTCTCCTCCTCCTCCTCCTCCTCCTCCTCCTCCCTTCTCTTTGTCCAGTTCCCGTCTCTGTCCGCCTCCTACATCCCCCTTCTCTTTGTCCACATCCTCCCCCTCTATCTCTATGTTCACCTCCCATGTCACGGATTGTTTTATCTCTTAGGGTAGCTCTTACCTCCATGATAGACCCACGGCCAAATATATTTTCTTTTTTATTCATCTCTGTAAAAGAGAACTTTGGTGAAGATAGGCAAAGTACTTTTGGGACATATTTCCTCAAACAGTCGTTCAGTTATCTTTACGTAAGCTGATTTTGTGTAATACATAATGTTTTATATTTCCTACTTAAGACCAACAAATATGTTTCTATCTTTACGTTATGTAAATGTGTGTGGCAAGTGTAATAAGTTAGATATTATTAATAATAATCCGACGTACGCCACAGTCGAGGGTGGTGCTCAGATCGGAAGCTGCAGAGCGCTGAAGGCTGCCCAAAGTAAGAAGAGAGCAGGGGCTGCCTGTGGAGCTGCTGTGTAAAGGACGGAGTTCTCGCAGGTCAGCCGCTGCTATGCGGGGCCCGCACGCCCACGCCAGAGAACGCTTACATTACCGCGCTCTGCAAGCTGCGTCACAGTCAGACGAAAGGTGGTCTCTCTTCTCCTGCCAGGCGCGACTTCGTTACACGACAAGAAAATTCTGCAAGGAACCGGTTGTGGAGCCGGTTGCCACCTGATTCCGAGTGGACTTTACTGGCGATCGATACCGACCCCGTGAGATCAGATGTGCAATGTAAATGAATAACGCAGAAGATAGCCCTCACAACTGAACACATTAACAACGGTCTAGCACTGTTGTTAGAAAAAAAGGACAGCGAATATCTAAACTACAAAAAGACAGAAAAAGTCTGTGTTGCACAACTTTATGTAGTTTAATGAGTACACATAAGTGTGTTAACCATAGAAAAGTAATTTACACATTAAGTAAAACAACAAGAATACATCATTTATAAACGAAGCGGATTTTGCTAGTTTACATTTCATACGTCGTCGAGTGGGCGTCATGGAACTGGGAGAATAGATAAGGAAAATGGTCATCCAAATCAATCGTGCTCAAGGCTCCGAGGCAGACAAAATTGTACCCCTCATGCTATGTGTTAGTATTACTCAACCATGCAAGGAGTTGATTGTTCGGACTTGGCGCCGCATGGTCAACTTTGCCGTGAAATGTATATGCGACGATCTACTACGATAACTGCAGTTGGAAGTTAAAGTAAAAGAGAAACATTAAAGCGGAACTGCAAAACATCACGCTTCCCTGTAAGATGCCTCTGAGAATTTCTGCCAGGAACTCTCACTATGTTATATTTACTTAATCTATCGGTAACGGGCTAAAGTAAAATTGACCAATTAAAAGATGCTTTTGGGAAACTGAAGCCATTGTCTACTCCCACCAGTACCCTGCTTTGGAGGTGACGTACCCTTCCGTTGGAGTATATGCCAGTCAGCAAACATCTGTGTCCATCGAAATCTCACAGCCAGAGCGTCTACTCCACTCCGGTATGGATAATAATCCCCCTTCAAATATAAACTTCCACTTTAGTTAGGATGTTGTCTCCTTCGTACTGTGTAAATACTGTACGTGATATATGTAATGAACTGCTGCTGTGTTCACCGTTGTAATATTTGATTTGCGTGGGATACCTGTTCTGCAGGCAGCCTACAACTAAACTGTGAGTGTGTTGGAATTCAAGCTAGAATGAATACAGTTTCGATTTCGTTTCCTGCGTACCTTCAAGCAAATGTTTAACAACGCATTGTAGAGAAGCTTATCCTCCAATCATACCAATGACGTATCATACTGTAAAGAGTTCAGGAACAACCAAGGGAACCAACAAAACACGTCGTTTCTCTTAGGGTGAAGTTACTTCCAAGAACATTTATATACAGGGGGTTTCACAATTTCTATTACAGGCTTCTGTGATCGAAGAGGGGAGTTAGTACATAAAGTTTTGTTAAAGAAACCATGTCCAGCAATGTACCGTTTGGATATAAAATAGGTTTCAGATCGTATCTCTCCCTCACCAAAGTACGGTAAGTAACGGTAGAGCTGCACAATACTCTTTTCGTCCGACTACAACGACGGCTGTGAGAAACTGGTTCCTTCGCAAGTAGTAGGGTTGACTGTGGTGCCTCTCAGACCTCCATCAGGGATTGTGGACCGCGTGTACGAAAACAAGCGTCACAGATACACCATGTGCAACGAACAGCAGTAGGAGTAGCTCTTATAAAGCGCACAAGTCAGAGCTCACTACTTGCGCACTGTGAAGCCGAAAATTTGAAACTCATCAGATCTCCAACCCTATTTTACATCAAAAAGGTAAATTTCTGGACATGGGTTATTTATCAAAACTTTATCTGCTATGTCCCCACTACAATCCCTAGAAACGTTTGACAGGAATTGTGAAACACACTGTACAGTACTCTCAGAACCACAATGGAATTATCTGAATGGGACGAAAATCGGTATGCAAGCAGTTATTCGGCTTGACATTGACTGACAGAGCTGTTGAATGTCCTAATGGATATCATGCCAAATTCTGACAAACTGGTGCCTTAGAGCGTCAAAATACCGAAATGGTTGGAGGGCCCTGCCCATAAAGCTCCAAACGTTCTCAATTGGCAAAAGATCCGACGACCTTGTTGGTCAAGGTAGGATTTGGCAAGCAAGAAGACAAACAGTAGAAACTCTTGTCGTGTACAGGCGCGCATTATCTTGCTGAAATGTAGGCACAGGACGGTTTGCCATGAAGGACAACAAAATGGGGCGTACAAGGTCGCCGACTTACCGCTGGGCTGTAAGGGTGTGATGGACGACAACCAAAGGGTTCCTACTGTGAGAAGAAATAGCAGCCCTCCTGATTGTTGGACCATATGGCGGAAGACAAGTTGGTATCCATCCCTGCCGAGGGGGCCTCCAGACATATTTTCGGCTGTCATTAGAGCTCAGTTCGAACTGAAGACAGTTCTACTTTAGTCAATGAGCTTCCAGCCTGAAGACAGATCTGGCGACGCCCTGGACAGTGGTGGGATAGCAACCTGACGCCCGCCATACAGCTCGACATCCAGGAGTGATGGTCTGTGTTGCCATCTCATTTCATAGTAGGGCCCTTTTGTTATCACGACGAGAGGTCTTACTGCTCGCCTTCGTGCTTACCAAACCCTACCTTGGCCAAACAAGTTGCCGAACCTCTCTCCTTTTGAGAACATTTGATGCATTATTGGCAGTGCTCTCCAACCAGCTCGGGGATTTGATGATCTAAAGCGCTAGTTGGACATAATTTGTCACGATATCCCCCAGGAGGTCATCCAACAACTGTCAATCAGTGCCATGGCCAGCGACTGCTTGCATGAGGGCCAGAGGTGAATCAACACATTATTGACTTGCTCAATTTCTAAAACCCTTTCTCTCGAATCAATAATCCAGTTTTTCTGAAATAATATGTCCGTTTATATGTGTACGTCATGTTTAGCGAGTTTCGACCTGTTCAGATGATTCCATCGTGGTGGTTTATTCCGTCGTAGAGTGTAATTTCCTTAAACAGCAGTGCCTGAGGCAATGAAGAAAGCGTTCCGAATTGTGTTATCACTTTGCATTTTTTTACACCCTAAAAGTGTTGCCAGAGATGAAACTCAGGTTGCGTTTCACAAAATACTTCAGTACTAATGAAAGATTGAATCGGGAACATTTGTCCCTTCTGCACGAGCTAAGTTACAACCTCATTCTAACTTCCTGAAGGAAAGAAGATTTGGAGCTTATGTCACATGGACGATGAGGTTATTAGAGAGCAAAAGCTCAATTTTGACAGTGAGAGGTATGATTGGTCGTGTTCTTGTTAGAGAAACCAATCTGGCATTTGCCTTAAGTGATTTTGAGGAGACTGGGAAAACAAACTCATGGACGGCCACACGACAGTTCCAGTCTTTCTCTTGAAAACGAGTCCAGTACCTCAATCATTGCTCCATTCGCTTTACACCAAAAATCTGCTTTCTTATGAAATACAATTTTCTTTTCTTCCTTGCAAGGCGACTGGCTGTCTATCATTATTTTGAGAGTTCGCTGATGATGCTGTTTGATGAAACAGTGATATAATAGATATTTTTATAAGGAACTCTGCAAACCTGGATTACATCCGTTTCATTGTAATCGATATCTTTATGGATCATTGTGCAAAGACGTTACAGAGATTTTATTTTCTGGCACCATAATTCGCTGAAGACGGAGCGTTCGATGATCGTAGGATACTTTGCACGGGTGAAAAACCATTCGAACCGTTCATAAGCACTACCCTGAACATCAACGGCGTACAGCCTTAAAGTCGATATATGTTGATTACTAATGATGAGGGACTGACGACGTTTAATAGTTTAGTCCCTTTAAGCAACAAACCAACCAACCAGCCACTAAATATGATTTAACTACAAACTGAATTATCAAATGTTTTTTATTCCAGTCTTTGATCAAAATATCACTTCTTTTGACGATGACCGGTTTCAGTCAATAATGACCATCCTCAGATGTTTTCTACACCATGTCCTAAAGTAATAAGATGAAAGTGAATTGTGGTAGAAAAGGTATAGTTCAGCGTTCTGGCCCTAGAAGAACCAATGGGACCCGCAGACCCCTATGCTGCCCTTTGCCAGTGGCGTCATCGGGTGTGGTGTGAAGGGGCGTGTGCTCAGCACACCACTCTCCCGGTCGTAGTCGGCTTCGTAGACCTTGGGGACGCTACTGCAAGGTCGAGCAGCCCTGCAGTTGGTCTCACGAGGCAAAGTGCGCTCCGTTCCAGTTCTGACTCTAAGGAAAAATCTGTGTCTGGTATGGTCTAGACAAATGGTGGTTATCTCACAAAAATCTCATGGAAGTATTTTACTCAAAGTTTCTGTATGTTTTTTAGAGTGAAGAATCCGAATTTCAAGTTTCCTGCCTTGTAAGAAGTCATTTTCACAACAAAAAACGCAAAAGATATCAAAATTTTCGTACTTTTCAGTTTTTCGCTTATATCTCGAAAACTATTTGTTTTTCGAAAAGGACCGCTCTACACCAAATTAAAGGAGATAAAATTTCTTATAAAAAGCAGATATTATTTTCTGACAAGCAGCAGCGGCCCTAGATAGCGCTGAAACGTGACGATCTTTTGGCCCTTCTGCGGAAATGTGGAAAACACCCACTCCCGCTACGTATATACATATGTTATAGCAAGGTCCCTACAACACCTGGAAGTAGATTAAATTTCCTACAAGAGGTGTATTAAATCTCCTGCAAGTCTGTAACATTCAATTCTGTCCTAAGGGGGGAGGGAGAAAAGCGAAAATTACGAAAAATACCGTTTGCGCCCTACACCCTACAACCCTCCCACCTGTGTATGTGCCATAGGCGGTATATTTTCAGTACATTACTTTTAATAAAAGTGGCTTGGAATGAACCGATTACACTTTACTAAATGTTACACTGGTCTGGTTAATATTTACGTCTGATATTCAGCCGACTGCCCCATGTCTGCCCTTTCCGATCTAATATTTTAATTAATTTACATAAAACTGAAATATAACTGTTCTCGGTCGCCAACTCGTCTGTCCATCATGACGACCCCTTCAAATCTGTTTAGGCAGTACCACTACTTCGCTTTGGAGCCTGCTGTAGTGGGAGCTCCGAAGGTACCCGAAGAGTTTCATCTGTCTTTTCATTTAGCTTCTATTTTTTAGTTTAACATGTAATTCTGACTTTCGAAATAAGTAGTCGATGCCTTGCTATTTAGAGGTATGTATTCCAGAATGTTAAGCAAGTTTATTAAAATGTTGTAGAAAGAAAGTTAGCATTTTGATGTGCAAGTTCTGAGCGTATCAGCCAATCGTAATTCTGGCTGTCTTTTCCACGAGAAAGGTACCATCTGCTACTGGTACATCACACCACTGATTGCATCGCATTCATAATGCTGCAACGTCTACTTCTCTGACGGAAGAATCTTGGGGCTGGACATGATGGCTACTAAAGCCAGAATTATCTCAAGGTACATCACACTGAAGAGAGAGATGAATATGAAACCTATATGTAGTAATGTACATGTATCATGAAATAAGTGAACGTCTAATACCCGGAAAAGAAGGAAGGCATTTTCTGATACAATACAGACACGTTGTTAGTAAACTATTAATATATCAGGCAATGCCTATACCGATATCACATGTGCAGTATTGTTACTTACCTTCGTTTGGATCTTGGTGGCCCAGGCAATGTTTCTTGGGCTCCAGGTGAAGGGTCTTGGGCATGGAAAGTCCAGGCAAAGCAGTGGCTACGGAAGGTCCATGCTGAAAAGTAAGTTACTGTTCTTTAACTGAAAAAAATTGCAATTGTATGATATTTTAATCAAAAAATGCTTTGCCATCAATTCACTCAAAACAGCCTCTTTTAAGTGTAATACGCCGAATGTATAACGCCTATGAGAAATAGACAGATGCGAGGGCGCACACGGTATCTTGCGTAGTTTTCGATTTGCGCCCTCCCCCATTATCAGAAAGTCTAATGTTACAGAAGTCTCTTGTAGGAAACATAATGTACTTTCAGGTGGTGTGCTGCCTTTGTTGACATGTAATTTTTTTTAGTTTTAGCGGGTGGCTATGGGTCGTTTTGACGTTTCCACAGAATGGTTATATAGTCGCTGATTTTCGGAGTGCTCTAGGGCTGATACCGCTTGTCAGAAAATAAAAGGACTAGTGCTTTCTATAGGAAATTTAGTCTGCTTTAAATTTATATCAAGTGGTCACCTTCGAAGAACACACAGTTTTCGAAATGTATCCGAAAACTTGAAAAAGTGCGAAAACGTAGAGGTTTTTTGCGTTTTTCGACCTCCTACAATTCGGTACCTCGAAAAACGTACAGAACGACTGAGCGAGAAACTTCAGCAGTTTTGTTGTAAAAAAACTGTTTTGAACATAAGTTGACTGGACTAGGCAGTAACGCGAATCGAAACCGGGTCCACAACCTGGCAGTCAGCTGGGCTGACTACACAGCTATGGAGATGGACAATTATGATAATGCCATAGTGAAACTGCATACCTCAACTTGCTGGTATCCAATCATTAAGGAAGTAGTCGAATTTTAGTTCCCAGTTGATATAAAAAAAACGTGACAAATGTATTCAGCCATAAGGCGTGAAATTCGCTAATCCCGGAGGGAACGAATGCAGAAATCGATGATAATAAACAGTCCTCGAGTTCATAGCATTTCCACAGCACGTAACGAGGCCAAACAGATTATCCACGGAAATATTGTGTTCACTTAGCAACATCATACAAATGGAAACCTGCTAAAAACTATGATTGTGTCGGGAAAACATTTCAAGTGTTGACAGGGCATGTTCGCAGGAATAGCAGTAATTTTTAAAGTCTTTTATAAATCTACTGCAGTTATTTAACTTTCTCTCTGAATCTACGTCTTTCAGTAGCTAATCGTATATTATGACGGGGAACTTCCATCTCTCTTTATTGTAATAAAAGACGTTTGTATGAAGTTCGAAAATTTTCTTTCTATGACACCCTTACAAGAGCGGAAACAATGGTAGTTTTATCCTTTTGATATACTTTCAGCTGTTAACGGAGGCAAAATTTTTCCCTAACAATGAAAGGTATTGGACGTGTTCTTGAATACTGACTTCCTCGTAAAATTCTTGCAGATGAAAGCGACAAACAAAATACTTTGAAGGGGCATCTCCCTTCGCTAAAGCTGAACACCCGAAAGCGGAACCGGCATAAAACAAATAGACAGATATTAAAAAAGATTTAATTAGCTGTCCTTAATCTGTAGTTCTAACACCACTAAGTTAATATGACAGATTAAGCTTTACTTTTTTCCGAATTATAGGTGATGAAGGGAATACGCAGTACTTTACACTCGTCGCTTCGTGCGCTATTGAGAAACGCTCTTTACTAGCACATATGTGACGGAAATAAAATAGCAAAGGAGCTATTTCACAGCTTGTTGTATCTCAGTCAAACGCTATAGCGAATTTTAATAGACTTATAACACAGATCAAGTTACACTGAGAAAGCCATTCACTCGGAATATAACTTTACAGGCTCTCTGCAGAATTGTTAATTTTACTCGGTTGCTATGTACCATTTGAGACTCCCATTCACAGACGAAACAAATTAGTTACACCCAAGTGTTAAGAATCTAGAGTCGGCACCAAAAGAGGAAATTGGACATTAGCTTGATGATTAGATAACATTCGTATGCGGTGGCTTCGGATGTGCAAAGTCCTCAGTTATCCTTGGAGGAAGAGAGGGATGTTTACTATGTTCTTTTACTGAATATTACGATACCCATTAAATTTTGTGAGGCAGATGGGCATCGCATTTTGTAAGAGTGGATTGCTGTACCTGGGTTGTTTTACCATTTGCATTATAATGTATCTGGCAGGAGCAAATTTTGAGTCAAATCATTGACGCTCAAATTATGTAGCTACACTGATTAATAATAAACAGGAACAGGAATAAACAAAATTTGTGGAATACAGAATATATTTCTTGAAAGTTTGTCTCCGAAAATCATAAATAGCTGCTGAATAACAGAAAATGAACGAATACTGCATTAGCATGCCTAATGCAAATTAACTATATTTAAAGTTGTCCCACAACTCAGGTCGTTGTATAGATTTGCCTCTTTGTTAATGGTAGTCTTGCATATGCTTAAAGTTATTCTCATTTCGAAAGGTGTGGCCTGTTCATACAAGATCGGTAGTTTTCGAGGCAGAGAGACCTGTCTGAGTGCGATTTCTGAGTGAATTACCATATCCTTCAATTGATCAGAGTTAAGGGTTCAGTTGTTTAGGGCAGCCCTTGGCCTGGCGATCATTTACAGTGTCTTTCACAATTCATGTTACACATTTAAAGGTTGCAGAGGAGACTAAATAAATCAAGTTTTTCATAGGAACGGAAACGTCATCCAATGACGCTACAGAGCGTCGCTGTTACTGGCGACGGCACCTGTAATTGTAGTAGGTAGAGAATGATTTCGTAGTGATGTGATGAAAGTTACAACAGGATGGAGACGGTTAAATGTATCAAATTGAGGTAAGAGTCCCTGTGCCGGAAACGAACGAGTCGGAAGTTATAAGCAAGAACCCTTCTGATATCCCTGAAAGTACATGTATCGGAACTGTTATTGCTAAGATTGTAGGGTAGAGAACTTCCACAGGTGGTAGTATAGACCAAGACAAGAAAAAATGTCCAATAAACATAGGCTCTAGAATACATATATTAAGAGTTATGAGCACTTGTTCAGTAGAAGTGATGTGGTCCACAATAGCGAAGATGAAAAAGTGCTCATAGCTCCGCAGATATGCATTCAAGTACTCATGTTTACTGGACATATTTTCCTTGTTCTGCTCCATACTACCAGCTCTGAAAGTTATCTTCCTCACAATTTCAGTAACAACAGTATCAATACACTGTCAGAGGTATCAGAAGTGTTTTCGCATATAAATTTCGACTTGTTCGTTGCCGGTATAGGGATCCTTACCTCAAACTGATACATTTTAGAAACTCTATATCATCACGGAATCATCTTGTATATAAATACATTTTTAGGAGACGGCCCTATGACTTTGACGCCCTGTAGCGTCGTTTGATGATGTTTCCCGACACGGGATCCTATGTAAAACTTGATGTAGTCCGCTCTACAACTTCTAGATGGTTTCAACATGAATTCTGAAACAGCTTGTATATACATATCGGAATAAATGACACACTGCAGCTATCCTACAGCACTGGGTCAAAACTAAAACGTTGCCAATTCTCTCCAGCCCAGGCAAATTGTGGAAACGGATTGGTCTCTTTGCATTAGGTGTGGAGTAGGGTTAAACTTAGGTTGCTTCAAAAAGCATCATTTTTTCATGGGAGGTTACTGTGAAATCCCGTGAAACCATGCTTTTGGGTTACGAAAGGTACCAATTGTGGTGAGGGCCACTTCTATAATTTTTATTCAAGGCAAATCATAGAAATTAAGATGATTGTCTAGATGAACTGTGTAACATTTTTCGAAGTAATTATCCGTTATCAATATGCAGAAGTTCAAAATTACCGTACTTATGGTAGTAAAATACGTACATGAAATCCATTCTGAGGCATAAATGCAATATTTATTCACGTAATGAATATATGGTAAGGGTTCTAGGGTCATTGCAAGAGTTCTGAGGTAACCAACCTATATTGTTAGTCAGCATTTTTTGCCAATAAGAACTTTATGACGCGCTGCCTCTGTGTAATGAAGACTTCATGCCTGTACAGTTATGTCCAAAGTGGTATTGAAGTGACAAAAAATGGGCTAAAAAGGATCTGGCATGACTGAAAACAAAGTAAAACCATCCCCAAAACGTATTTAAAACTGGAATGAGCGCCGATTCAGTAAAATATTTGTGATAACATTTTTACTCTTTTAAGATACAAATCATAAGCAGAGTGTTTTCGATGAATTGCGAGCAATAAGCAAAGTATCCAGAAAAAAATGTGTTAATCTTATATTATCCGTTGCAAGCTCCTAACGACTGGTATTTAGATCGTAAATGTCGTTAATTCTCCCTCTCTGTGGCAGGCTGAGAAGGGAGTTTGCTTAATTTTATCAGCAGGAATTACTTTTATTCATTTTTATATAAGCCTGCCGTGGGGAAGAATCTTATGCACACGTTTTCTCTCTCGGCAGCATAACCTTCCCTGACCATTCTGCCCGCTTTAGAATTGATGTTTAGGCCCATCAAAGTTCAGAATACAATCTTATCGACTGAATTTGAAGTCGCAACGGATAACGCAATTGTAATTTTGGGGATGGTCAGAGAAAACTACAACCTGCACGAATGTAGTCTTGTGCCAATAATTTTAGTAAAGGGGCAGCGTGATTGATATGATTTTCTTAACTTAGGTACGGTTTAAATGAGCAAGCCGAGAACGGAAATTACTTCGAAAAACAAAGTTAATTTTATTTTAACCAAGATTGGACAAATTTACGAAGTTACTTCTTAACAATCTTTTGAATACACATTTCAGTAATTCTGCTTTGAATTTTCATTTAACTATGGACAAAGATTATTTAAATATGCACACAGATTATTTCTCCTTTGAATTACAAGCCGTGTTGCCTTTGATTTGCATCGTCCTGTGGGGAGAAGGAAAATCTTGGAGAGCACGTGATCACTACTACTATGCTGATACATGCACATGCACTGAGTTATCGCTGAAATGCAAATATCGAACTATTTCTCTGTGCAGATTTTCTATGTACAGTGGCTGGCATCGAGCAGGACTCGTGGCTGGTATCTCCAGCGCGAAGTGCTAGAATACGAAACGATTCATCTTAGAAAAGGTACACTCGTCACTAAATTTTCTATAAGTTGTTAAACATCGACACACGCTAGCATAAATGTTCAGCAATCGCAAAAACTGGCTACAACTCCCTCTATTAGCTTTCTCGGCGGTTGCAGTTTGAAACTATGCACTACGTGGCGGGTCGTAACGGAAATCTCGAACAGAGAAGAGTATTCTTATATCGGATAAATTGAACAAAAATCAGTAAATGGTTCTTAACTAATCAATCGTGAAAAAGCCTCTGATAAATAAATTGTTAACATTAAACGTATTTAAACATTCAAATACCTTTGTCCTGATTTCGACGCATCGCTCTGAAGGAGCGTCTGGTCGCTTACCTGTCTTCCAAAAAAACTCCCCGTAACCGTTTCGCGGCTCTTTCTCCCGAGCAGCTCGAGGTGGTTGGGGAGACCCATGGCCAACCTCTGGTAACAAAACGTTTTTTTTAGACTTTCTCACCTCTGGTCGAACCATCCTGTTCCTGCTCTTTGCCTTTCACTGACTGTGTTAAAGTTGGTAGAAGCTTCTGAGACCCACTACATCTCTGGTTTGTCTGCTACCACACTCAAAACATTCACACCTGACCACGTCTTTAAGGAGAGGTGGGGAAATGTAAATAGGGACACAGGACGTGCATATTGTAACGAAAATAAGACTTTGATCCATAATTGTTTCTACATACATGTAATTTGGGGCTAAGATTATTTCACTGTTCATTAATTTACGCTGATAATGTTTATCAGCTGATAGCAACATAACACTGATTTTAACTATGTAATGAAACCTATTGTGACGTTACACTGTGCTTATTAGTTGTTTTTTGTGTTGAAGTATATGAATGTGTCGAAGCAGATAAATAATCTCATAAAACTTTACTGACCTATAAAAAACGTTTTACATAACCAGCACACTCTGTACCTAGGAAAAGTGGAAAAACGCCCCTGTCGGAATATAAAAAAGGCACGTATATTCCTCTTCAAAAAACTCTGACAGAAATGTGAGCAACCAGTTGTCTCAATCCTCATTCTGCCTTCCCCACCAAAAATTTTGGCCCACCCTTTTTGATACTGAAACAGAGTAACAGAGAAACAGCGACGGTGAAAGAGAGACGAGTCAGTGCCTACGGGAAAGAGGGAGAGATAAGACAGTGGTACTGGCAGAAAATGGCAGTGAAAGAGAGAGAAAGAGATGGATGAAGCCAATAACATTCGGAGCCAAAGAGAGAGGAGATATTGATGGCCAGTGAGAGACAGTGGTAGTAAAAGAGAAAAATGATGAAATAGAAGCAGTGGGAGCAAAAGAGTGAGAGACAGTGGAAATGAAATACGCAGATGAATGAAAACTATACATATGTTAGTAGAGTCTGGACCCCCTAGATCAGTGAACTGTAACACGCAGGCATAAGAGAGGGCACATTTCGGAACGAATTTTAAAACACGTGGGTAAAGGGGATAAAATGACTTGACCCCCCCCCCCCCCCAAGATTCTTGATCTGCCGGGGTATGGTACAGACAGTCGCAGTAGGAAATAAACACAAAAGGAGGCAGTATACTTGAGAGATGAGACAGTGGCAGCGGAGTACGCTGCAAATCAATGGAAGAAAAAGGCGACGGCGGGAGAAAGGCGTATTTAGATGGTGACAGTTACAGAAAGATGCTGAGCTCGAAGCGAGACTGGGTGAAAGCATTTACACTGAAGATCCAAAGAAAGTGTTACACCTTCCTAATGTCGTGTAGGACCACCGCGAGCACGCAGAAGCGTCGCAACATGACGAGGCATGGACTCGACAAATTTCTGAAGTAGTGATGGAATACAGTCTTGCACGACTGTCCATCAATCTGTAAGAGTACAAGGGGGTGGAGATCTCTTCTGAACAGTCTGCTACTGTCATACAGGGTCCTTGGATTCGGAGGCTGTTCAAAAAATGCCTCCGAGCACTATTGGGCTTAACATCTGAGGTCATCAGTCCCCTAGAACTTAGAACTACTTAAACCTAACTAATTTTACTAAGGACATGACACACATCCATGCCACCGTAGCGGTCGCGTGGCTCCAGACTGTAGCGCCTACAACCGCTCGGCCACCCCGGCCGGCCGTCAGGCTGTCTCCTTACCGCCGGCCGCCGACGATATTTCGTTGAATGGTTCGGCCGCTGACAGTTTTTGATGGCCCAGCACTGAAAAATGCATCAGTTTGCGGAGGGGTTGCACGTCTCTCACGTTGAACGCTTCTCTTCAGTAGTTGTTGGTACCTTTCTTGCAGGATCTTTTTCCGGCCGCAGCGATGACGGACATTTGATGTTTTACGGGATTCCTGATATTCACGGTACAGTGGAATCAGTGAATGCAGTTCTACAAGTGTATAATGTGCCACAACCTAAAAGTTGTCTTTCCTTTTGGCTGTGAACGACCTAACGCGCTTGATATTGACGAGTCGCTTTTCAGTGATTTAAGTTTACAAGAAGGCGAAGTTAAAGGTTTACAGTAAGATTTCTTAGGGAATTCTTTGTATATTTGTCTAACAGCCGATGAATTGTGTCACAAAGTCATGATGAAAACAAAAGGTTCCTCGGAATTTTCGTATTTCGGAAGGGGAAGTACTGAATGTCAGCATTACTTATACTGGGTTAGGGTGCGACAGTTCCCATATTTAATTTACCATTCGAAAATGAGTTCGAACAATCAAACATACTCTTGAATCGTTCGAGTCGCTAATAGAGACACATTGTGAAAAGTGGCAGGTATCACGACGCTTCAGTGTTAACAATGGCGCGAGGAATGTCAACATTAATACGAATAGGCATTGAAGGCACTAGTAGTATATGAAGGTTAATCCCGAAAGTGTGTTATCTGTGGGGCCACTGAGTATATGAAAGCCCAGTGTCCACACATTAAATCACAACTCAGAGACCCTCGCATCCTCCCCTGTACGGAAGGCAGCGACGCGGCGGACAGGGTGACGTATGCTCAGGTGCTAGCAGACCCGCCGTTGTCGAGTTGCAACAGCGGCCGCTACGGAACTTGGCCCGCATGTCAACAACACCGCTCAACAGCGGGAAACCTGCGCTGAGGAAACCAGTAAACAGGAAGAGACGGTGGATCACGACGACCAGCAGCAGGAAAATCCGCCTGACAGGACTGCTAATAAACAGGTGTAACTCCGAGAAGAGCTTCATGCTGACCGGCTCCATACCCAGGTTCAGTCGGAAGTATGGTTCCCGCCACAACGAAAGTAACGTCTGTGTTGTTAGTTTCGGCTCCCAGCAAGGAGAAAATTCGAGAGAGGAGCGCAAGTACCTCGTCGCATTGTGATTCAATACCTGGCGGCAAAGCCATTCCAAGAGAGACGCCTCAAAAAATAAACGAGCAGTTCGGAAGCAGAGCGCAGAAACAACGCGAGAGCTCAGAAGGAAACTGGCACGCACGAAGAAGATAAACTGGCACACACGAAGAAGATCCTTAAGAAAAACACTCCGTAAGAGGTTGACACTAGAAGAAAGGAGAAAAGTCAATGTCAACCACAAGTGCAACAAATCTCCATGAATGTCGACAGTCGTTCAGAGGAACCTAAGTAAATGTGTCCGAGACAAACACTTCGTAGTCTGGGGACGTTGATCAGTAGTAGAATCCTCTAAGATGACGCAAACGTACAAGATAGCAATAATCAACATAACAGCACTGGATGTGACATAAAGTGCAAAAGTCTACGGGATTACTTGTACGCCGTCCGGCGTGGCCGAGCGGTTCTAGGTGCTACAGTCTGGAACCTCGTGACCATTACGGTTGCAGGTTCGAATCCTGCCTCGGGTATGGATGTGTGTGATGTCCTTAGGTTAGTTCGGTTGAAGTAGTTCTAAGATCTAGGGGACTGATGACCTCAGAAGATAAGTCCCATAGTGCTCAGATCCATTTGAACCATTACTTGTGTACTGCAGACATCGATTTAGACATGCTTCAGGAAGTGGTTTTAAATAAAACAGCAATTATCAACGGATATGAATCCATTTTGAAGCTAGGGTACGAATGTGGGACGGCCACAATATATAAAGTAGGCATACAATCTGAAGTTGAAATTATACTTGACACTGGATGAGAAATTGCGGTGAAGTTGCATGATTTGCTTTTAGCCACACTGAAGCGCCAACTGGTATAGGCATGTGCATTCAAATACAGATATATAAAAACAGGCAGAATACAGCGCTGCGGTCGGCAACGTCTAAATAAGGCAATAAGTGTCTGTTGCTAGATCGGTTACTGCTGATACAATGGCAGGTTATCAAGATTTAAGTGAGTTTGAAGGTGGTGTTATAGTCCGCGCACGAGCGTTGGGGCATAGCATCTCCGAGGTAGCTATGAAGTGAGGATTTTCCCGTACGACCATTCTACGAGTGTACTGAGGATATTAGGAATCCGATAAAACATCACATTTTCGACATCGCTGCAGCTGGAAAAACTTCCTGCAAGAACAGAACCAACGACGACTGAAGAGAATAGTTCAGCGTGACAAAAGTGCAAACCTTCGGCAAATTGCTGCAGATTTCATTGCTGGGCCATCAACAAGCGTCAGAGTGCGAACTATTCACCGAAACGTCAACGATACGGGCTTCCGGAGGAGGAGGCCCACTCATGTACCCGTGATGACTCCACGACACAAAGCTTTACGCCTCACCTGGGCCCTTCAACACCGACTTTGGTCTGTTGATGACTGGAAACATATTCCCTGGTCGGAAGAGTCTCATTTCAAATTGTATCGAGCCAATGGACGTGTTGGTTTATGGAGACAACCACACGAATCCATGGACCCTCCATGTCGACAGGGGACTGTTGAAGCTGGTGGAGTCTCTGTTTTGGCGTGGGAGTGTGCAGTTGAAGTGATATGGGACCACTGATATACGTCTAGATACGACTGTGACAGGTGACACGTACGTAATCATCCCATCTGCTCACGTGATTCCATTCATGTCCATTGCGCATTACGACTAACTTGGACAATTCAGACATTAGTGGAGTCCAGGCCACTTCTGCGTGCTCACGGGGGCCCTACATAATATTAGGCTGTTTCTTTGGCTCTTCAGTCAGTGTGCCCCAACTCGATCCTATGGCATACGTACCAAAAGCGACTTTATTAGAGGAGAAATAACAAATGCCAGAGTTAACATAATTTTAGATGGAAATTTTAATTGCGTGTTGCATCGAGGAGATAAGTGCCCGAATTTTAGATTTTGTAAGGACTTACATCTTTTAACCGATGGACTAGGACTGGTAGATTCTTGTATCCTTCTTCGTTCCCGGACGCAAGCGTACACATGTGTGTGCAATACAGTCCACCACATTGCTGCCTCAGTACCGATATCCCGTGTTATTGCTCAAAGTATCCTTGTTGCACTACATTGGTATGTGTGGAGAGGAAATATCTTCAGAACCTCTGTTCAAACAATAACATTGGCTTGACAGGCTGGCGGCTTAGGTACGAATGATGTTTGGACGCAGTGACTCGCTACCTTTCTCAATGGAAAATCAAGAATAACCAGCAGCAATCAGACTGGAGTGTTAAAGAGCATATTCGTCACATTATAACCTGAGGATGTTGGGGCACCAATGAACGTAGGACACGTCAGTGCCTCCTTGAGACACGTCAGCAAATACTATGTGGAAATCAACTATCTGCCCCAGCCATGTCAACAGTTCGCAACTTCTTCAGTTTATCTTAGAATGATAAAAGGACAGCAGCGGAATCAAACTGAAAAGAAAGATCCTGATAAAAACTGGAAACAGATCTGGACTAACATCATCAACCCCATCCTCACGTCAAATATATTTCAGCAAGATATGATATTGTTAATGAAATGATCATTCACCTACGCTCTCATCCCTACTGGAACCATTGCCAATTTGTCGATACCATGGAGCATACTTTGGTTTGTAGTGAGAGGATACTGATCTGGAACGGCACGAGAAAAAAAAAAGCTCGCAAGTATCAACAGAACGACAAGGCAAGCGATTAATGTTGAAGATGTCTTATTGTCAGACTGCCATTTGTTTGCAATGGCGAAAAACAGTGTCTGGCTCCTTGGACACTGTGCTTACTACATCGTAATGCAAAAACCTGTCAACCTATCCTTTATATTGAGGAACGAAGTTACAATCTGAAGAAACACTCGAAATATAAAAAAAAGTGTTCCAAAACTTTCTTATTTGTACGTTGCCACCAGACTGAGGTTCGTTTCACAATACACTAGATTATGATAGTAAAATTTCGATATTACAGTGGAAGTCCTTATACGCAGTAGTGCGATATGTATCTGACATTTATAATAACTGGAAACGTCTCAGAAGAAGATTTATCGTTTTTTTTTATTTGTTTACTTATTATTTTCGTCGGATGCTGAGGAGGTGATGCTCAAGGAGGAGCAATTTTATTTATGCTCTTTACATCTTAATTGTGTTAGTGTCCATAACCAGAAGTTCAGTTAGAAGAAGAATCACAGGCACGTCTGTGGCATCACATCGTCTTCTGAAGTACCCTAGTTAGCAGAAAGGACAATTAGAGGAATTCGACAACACACCTCGGGAACAACGCCCGGAACCATAGCGACACGATACGGAAACAAGGAATTCTAACCAAGACGAACTTGAAGACATAGCACTTTTAGGCTCTCGTTATAAGTTTCATCTTTTTATACACTTCTGTAACCAATTCGCAAATGGAATACTATTATTCTTTCACTGTCTGTATCCTGCAATTCTATCTTCCTCTCTGGTAGTTGAGTTTTGAAGTTACTTTTCTGAGCAAGTTCGCCCACAGTTTTGTGACATTATTTTCCCACTGAGTTCGTCAGTTGCTTAAACTAGTTTCTCAAGAGACTGATTACTTCCCTTCTGTGCTACATGCCGTACATACTGTTAATCTTCGGAGTTCGCTGTAGTTACTAGAAATGCTGCTATGTTTGCAATCCCTTATTCTTATTCCTCACTGTTGTCTACGTTTGTCTAGTTAAACTAGCTACTGAGCTTCCTTCAATAATTCACTATTTTCGATGAAGCATGCCTCACGACAATATAACAACTTCCTTACTTTATCGGGCTCTCGCTGACAGTTTTAGGTTTCTGCGACTACTCCGTAAATCTCTTACAGAGAGCCTGCAGCGCCTCATCCAACAAGGCCTGCGAGTGAGAGAAACCGCGCACCGGTGCGGGCTCAGTTGCGCTGGCCACGTGTGCGACATTAGGGGGAACAAACTGCGAGGGGAGGACGCTGATTGCATGCGGAGAAACCTGCTGCCGCGCGCGGGTCCTGCAAGTCTAACTCTCCTACAGTAAACACGCAACACATGGCAGTTCAAAACGAATTTCAGAAAATATAAAACATGTTTCCAATTACGAGTTGTGATTCACCGTAAACGATTTCATATCGGCCATTGATTGTATCCACGAACGGAAACTTGGGATGGATGGCTAAGGAGTGCGAAATACAATGATTTTCACAGTTACTGAATGCGATTTTCTTTAGAATTGATCTTTAACTTGAAGATTTTTTCGAAGTGATAACTGGAAGTGAAACACCCAAAGTAGATAATTTAACATGATGACAGAACAGAGAGAAAACAGCGACTTGATGTTGATTAGTACTTACAACGTTCTCGCTTCAACTTTGACACAATTTAATAACTAAATTTCATTGCCAAAGAATTTCGTAGTGACGATTGATAAATCTTAAACATGATTTATACATTGTATTTGAAGAAGAATAGAAACTTCTGAAAAGCACAAGCAAACCTATGTCTAGTTTTAGGTGCTTCGTCTGAATTGGGTAAAAAATCTCCATGGAATTTTCAAGAGCACCTAAATAAAATTTTGTTGCATTAAATTTATGTAAAAACGTGCCAATAACTCACAACGTCTATATGAAGTTTAAAAAGAAATCACACCATGTGTTTAATTTTACTTTTTTTATCCTTTGTAATATTTCGTGTAGTTGCACTGGGGATTTGCTGGCGTACTTTTATGAGGATTGCACCTTTCAGTATGCTACTGTTCCTTATCTTATGTTTCGTTTTTGTTTTTGACTTCTCTTTCTAACGATCGATAAGACAAAAATATACTAAGGCGTGGTGACTTTAGAAACCAGTGGCCAGGCCAGACAAAGCAAGATTTAATGTACATGGTATCTGGATAAAAGAATGTACAGTTTCTCGGTCAATTGCACCTCGTTTAGCAGCATTTCTCCACCCTTGAGCCCTGTATCGGTAAGACAACACATCTAATTGAACAATTGTTTACCACAGCGCAACATGTATTTACTGAGAAGCAACACTGACAAATTACCCACACCGTGTATATTTCTCACTTCTCTAATGTGAACTAAGGGATTTTTAAAACAGCCGCTCATGAACTCTATCGATGAATTTATCAGCGGTGAGGAATTATCAACGAAAACGTAGTCGCTGTAGAATTACACTGGATGTCTCAGGCTCTGCTCTTGGGGACGTGTCCATCATCTTCGAGCAGCTGCATCTCCACAGTAACAGAAAACTTGGCCATGTTTGAATGGGCATTTCAGTTTAAAATTATCCTTACAACCACTGCTTAAATATTTTGCATCCCTCCACAAAAACACCCTAAACTTGACATTCTGGGGAAACATTTTCTTGTAAATTACTTAGTAGTGTTTTTGTTGTTGTGGCCTTTAGTCCGAAGACCGGTTTGAAACAGTTCTCCAAGCTGCTCAAGCCCGTGCAAGTGTCTTCATCTACGAATAACTACTGCAACATACGCCCATTTCAGCCCGTTTACTGTATTCATCGTTGGTCTCAGTCCCTCTCTCCCCCCCCCCCCTCTCTCTCTCTATCTCTCTCTCTCTTTCTGTGTACAATTTTTACATCCCGCCCCCACCTTCCCCACTCCTACACACATCCGCTGATTAGCTAATTGACAAGTCCTTGTTGCCTTAAGATATGTTCTATCAATCGATCCCTTCTTTTCGTGGAGTTGTCCCACAAATTTCTTCTTTCCCTAACTAGATTCAGAACCACCTGATTAGTTTCTCAACCTACTCATCAGATCTCCACCTCTTCTGTACCATCACATTTCAGAAGCTTCTGTTCCCTTCACGTCTGAACTGATTATCGTCCATGTTTCTGTTTCGTACAAGGCCGATCTCTGGAATATAAGTACATTTACAGACTTCGAGTAACATTTAACAAACTGAAACATATAAACGTAAGAATAATTAAAAGAGGATGTACATTATCTTATCAAAAGTATCCGGACACCTGGCTGAAAATGACTTAAAAGTTCGTGGCGCCCTCCATCAGTAATGCTGGAATTCAATATAGTGTTGGCCCACTCTTAGCCTTGATGACAGCTTCCACTATCGCAGGCATACGTTCAATCAGGTGCTGGAAGAAGGTTTCTTGGGGAATGGCAGCCCATTCTTCAGAGTGCTGCACGGAGGAGAGGTATCGATGTCGGTCGGTGAGGCTTGGTACGAAGTCGGGGTTCCAAAACGTCCCAAAAGTATTCCATTACAGGGATGTTACTGTCGTGTAACCACTCCTCCACAGGCCATGGATAGATCGCGTTGAAAGATGCAATCGCCATATCAGAATTGTTCTTCAACAGTGGGAAGCAAGAAGGTGCTTAAAACATCAATGTAGGCCTGTGCTGTGATAGTGCCACGCAAAACAAAGGGACGCCGAGTTCACGAAGTGCACGTAGAGGGCAGTCCTCGTTCTTAGAATTGCTATTGGTTTACTGTCACTAACTTTGCTTCTGTTAACTTCTCCCTCGAGCAATTATTTTATGATGTTATTTATCACATATTTTATTCTTTTTTTACAATTTTGTGCTATTACTTTTATGTACGTTACTTTTGTAACGTCTTTACTCAGTGTGCGCCCTACTGGTTGCTGTTGACGTCATGGGGAAGGCAGTGGGTAGAGCCTCTCCTAGTTACCCCGTAGCTTACCACGCTATCCATCAGTTGACGTTCGTTTCTCAACATACGGTATCTGCTACGTTCACAATCTTGACGTGCCATCATTGGGTATATTTTCATTTAATCATTTTTAACTCTGTTTCAGTTTGTTAGATGACAAGTCTGAAGTTGGCCTGAAGCTGGGCTTAAAATGACTGAAACCCCGTCATCATTTCAAAAATATTTTTATGGCGATGATGACTGTTTTAATTTTTTTAATATTCAATGTACATCGCTGTTCTTCAAATGATATTTACAAAAATTATTGGAAAATTTTATAGTTTTCAGCGAGAACAATAATAAAGAAGAAACAGAAGTCGAGGAACTTCAGCCTGTTACAGACCTGCCAACGACGATGCCTTCGTAATGACAGGCGCTGCACTGACAGTTTTGAATATCTACCTGAAGAAATAAGGAGAGCAATGGTGAAAACAGAAGTTGCACAGTCTATTAAATGCTACAAAAAAGTTGTATAATCAACTGGCAAAGAAGACCACACAGTCGAGAGTTAAACATTTCTCTCCAAACAGTGTAACAGTTCAAAAGAATGTCAAGCATATAGCGAGAACACTTCAGCTACAAAGGATTTGCATACAAGAAAATCCGTAACGGAAACTGGACTGGCTATAGTACCATCAGATTTTTCTTAGGTAGATGATCCAGAGGTTAAATACGTTGTACATGACTGAATGGAAATTACTTTAGTTTATTACTGTGTGAATCAGTGTTACATTTTTAAGGGTAGCGTCGTTTGTAATGTGGTGCTGCAGAATAATGCTGAAGATTAGATGTGTGGGTCGCGTAAATAATGAGGAGGTACTTAACAGCATTACGAAGAAAAAGAAATTTGTATCACAACTTGATTGAAAGAAGGGCACGGTTGCTAGGACACATTCTGAAAGAGCAAAGGGTCATCAATTTAATACGGGAGGAAACTGCGTATGTGTGTGTAGCGGTGGAGAGCGAGTGGTAAAATCGTAGAGGGAGACCAAGGGATGAGTACAGTGAGCAGATTCGGAAGGATGTAGGTTGCAGTAGGTATTCGGAGATGAAGGGGGCTTGCACAGAATTCAGTAGCGTGGAGAGCTGTATCAAACCAGTTTTCAGACTGAAGACCGCAACAACAACAAAAAGTTTGCGTTAAAATGCGTTTTAGAAAGATGATAATTACTATTTTTGGTAAAAAGACTAAGAAACTCAGCTATTTTAAACTTACTATGTGAGTAAACCAGTACCTATCTCTGTATTTTACATATAAAATGATTCCTGATTAGCGCGGTGATTCCACGGAACGCCGCTATGACGATATTTACCTGTCTCTCCAACAGAATGACCACCTTAAGCCAATTAACACGCATTCTGAAAATATCGATCATATGAAAGTCAACTCGCAGTTTTCTCACATTGCTTATTGAAAGCCATGGATCAAGGCGATCAAATACATCCAGTATTTCTCTATTTTAAAGAAACATTTTTGTCAGTGCCAGATCTAAGCTAATTATCGAAAGTACAGTCTTAAGCGCAATAGAGCAAAATTTTTAACTGGATTGAGGATCTGTTAGTAGGGAACACGCAGCAAGTTACCTTGGATGGTGTCACCGCTAGATGTAGAAGTAACGTAGTGTGCACCAGGGAAGTGTGTAGGGACTCTTGCTGTACATTAGTGACATTACACACAATATTAATGGTGATCTTAGACTTTTCGCAGGTGATGCAGTTTCTGCACTGACGGAACATAAGTCGCAACAACAAGGAGGAGTTGTACTACATAAAGTTGTTAGTTGTCTTTCTACATCTGAAAGACGATACCTGTTCAGATTTCTAGCACTTACAGCACGGTGCCTGTACGCCATACGGGCGCGGCCGCCCTGACGTTGGCGACGGCGCCCGTATACCGTACCGGCGAGCCTTTATTAGGCTCCGTAAGCGCGTTTAGCGCGTCGCCGAAGCAGTTTCGTCAATTAATGTGGACGTATTTCATTCTTCTTCCGCACTTATCGACTATCTCATCCTGCGAGCGGCTGGGAGCACTGGAAAGACGAAGTTGCCTGCAGTTCATTCACACGTGTTTACGATTGTGAATTTTTGCCTCTGTGTGGGCCGGGAGGCATTGTCGCGTCCGGCCGCCGTGGATGTGTAGACTTTTCGCCTCTGTACCATGTTACAGCGTTGCCCGGGGTACACCATCTAGGAGGTTGTCTACACTTCGTACCCCACGATTGTGAAAATATCGCCCAACGAGTTGACGGAGGCAGATATCTTAGATATTCTTTATGGAGATACAGGATCTGAAACTGACGATTCTGACAAAGAGGATTTGTAATCTCCAGACGAAAGTACAAGTGATGATTCTGGTATTTATAAGTCACAATCGTTCATAAAGTGAAGAGTTCATTACCGCATTTTGTATTGTGAGTAATGTTCATTACTTCACTTGAATTTAGTACCTTTTAGTACCAATCTTAGCATTGTTTTTCTCTATGCAGACATTGGTACAGACCATCAGTCACCATCTGTGGTACCTGGTCGTGTGTGGCCCACTGAGCACAAAGAGCAGATGCCAATGAGAAGTTTCAATATTTTAGTTATTTCTTTGATGACGACCTTATTCGGCTCATCAAAAGTGACACGAATCTGTACGCTGGTAACGTTATTACGACAATGAAACGCAAAGGTAACCTGAAAATAAACTCTGATTGGCATAAGTGGTCTGCAGTAAATTGCAACAGATTTACTGGCCTCTCAGTATTATTTTGCGTATGTGCGTCGTCAAATTGCCAAAAATCAGTGATTATTGGTCAACAAACCCGTTGCCGCAGACTGGATTTGCGAGTAAATTGTTGAGTCGCGATCGATTTTGCGCTACATTGTCGATGTTACACATGAATGACAATGCTACGTTCATTAGCAGAGGCGAAGAAAAGGACGAGCCACTTAACAAAGTCAGGCCTTTATTTGATTTCTTTGTGAATAAATCAAAATTAGTTTTCGTCCAGTCATGAATCTGACAATAGATGTGGCAATGTGTCCCTTTCGTGGTAGAACAAGCTTGAGGGTATACATGAAAACAAACCCAATAAATATGGAATAAAATTGTATACTCTCTGCGATTCATCAACTGGTTATATGCTAAACTGTGATGTATATACAGGTTCTGCAGGCAGTGTTGACAATAGTATCCAGGGCCTTATAAAAAGGTTGTGTTCACAGTAGTTTGGCACAGGACATTGCATTTATATGGATAGGTACTACACCAGTCCATCTCTTTTGGACATGTTGTGAGAAAATAAAGCTCTTGGAGTGGGAACTGTAATGATAAACTGGAAAGGTTTCCGACGAATATTCAGAACATTAAAATTGAAAAAAAAAGACAGTTTTTCAAAGGAAACTCCATCCCCTGGCAGTGAAGTGGAAGTCAAAACGAGATTGTTTTTTGTCTTTCCACAAAGCATAAGACTAACAGCACTAGTATTCAAGTGAGGGACAAATGTGGAACGGCAGAAATTGTAAAGCCAGACGTTGTTATTGATTACAATAAGAATAAAGCTGGGGTTGACAGAGCAGATCAGTTCTCCAGCTATTATCCGTTTGCCCGAAAAACTTTGAAGTGGTGGAAAAAGCTGTTTTTCCACTTGGTTATCGTGTCAACTGTCAACAGTTATATTTTATATAAAGAGAAGACTAGGAATAATGTATCCCAATAGACTTTATTCACAAAGTGGGGAAGAAATTGGCTGAGAAGTGCGGAAATATTTTTCAGCAACAAGCCGCTTCATCCTCACAAATTGAGAGGACATTTGCAAAGCACTTCCCAGTGAAGGTGCCAGCCACTGCTAACAAGGTGAATACTAATAGGTACTGCAAAGTATCTTCAGACAGGGGGAAGAAAGAGACAGGTAAGCGCATCAGGAAGGAAAGTAGATGGTGGTGCAAAGACTGTGGCGTTGGCCTTTGCGACCAACAGTGTTTCCAGGATTTTCACACAAAGGCTAACTTCATCTGAACTATTAAAATACACTAGTTTACAGGTACGTGCAGTTAGACAGTCCAGTGACAATTTCTTTTAAATTTAGATACAGTAATAATGGCATTACTCAAGAGAGAGATCATGTAAAACTTTTTATCGACGATATTTTTTGGTTTCTTCTTTAATGATTACAACCATTTGTATTTTATATTGTAAAATAAACACACTTTTATGTAAAGCTCTTACTTTTTCCTTTTAAATGACGCAAGAGCCATATTCATATCATTTTTCTGTTCTTTGCAATATAGTTTCAAACATCCATTAAATATGCCAGTTCAGAACCAAGTGCCGGGTGTAAAGAGGGCAGTGTTGAAAGTGCCAGCCACTATTAGGATGCAAATCAGATTTGCTGTAAATACTCGCTGTAATGGTCGTGAGAGTTTGTTACCTTTTAGATTGGACGTGATGAGAAGTTGTTAGTCCAGAATGCCTTTGAGGCAAGAAAGACGCTATTATCAACACCTCACTGAGTTTGAGCAAGGTCGTGTAATAGTGCTACGATAAGGTGGAGGTTCCTTCTCTGATATTTCCGAAAGACTTAGCAGGAATATAGGCACTGTATATGGCTTCTGATAGCAGTGGTGGAGAACGGACGGCCACTTGGCACTACCGTGAGGGAAGACCATCTGGTTCCGCGTATAGCTCTGTCGCATCGCACTGCATCTGCAACAGCAATCTGAGCAGAAGTTAGCACTATGAAGACACAACGAACTTTTACAAATTGTTTACTTCAAGAACAGGTCCGAGCCAAACGCTCTCTAGAGTGGGCGAGCGTTATCCTGTCGGAAAACGTACGTGGAATGCTGTTCACGAATGGCAGCACAAAAGCTCGAATCACCAGACTGATGTACAAGTTTGCAGTCAGGCTGCGTGGGATAACCACGATAGTGCTAGTGCTATCATACGAAATCACACCCCAGACCACAACTCCAGGTGTACGTCCAGTGTGTCTAGCACGCAGACAGGTTGGTTGCAGGCCCTCACCTGGCCTCCGTGGCCGTCACTGGCACCGAGGCAGAACCAGCTCCCATCAGAAAACAAAACAGACACCCTGCCCTTCAACGACGTACCGCTACGGTCGCAGGTTTGAATCCTGCCTCGGGCATGGATGTATGTCATGTCCTTAGGTTAGTTAGGTTTAAGTAGTTCTAGGGGACTGATGACCTCAGATGTTAAGTCCCATACTGCTCAGAGCCATTTGAGCCATTTGAACCACCATGCTCTAAAGAGTGTCGACACGTTGGCTCGGCGTGCCAGTTCACCAAAACTGTCTCCAGTCGAGCACATATGGGACATCATCGGACGACAACCCCAGCATCATCCGCAAACAGCGTTGACTGTACCTGTATTGACAGAAAATGGTTCAAATGGCTCTGAGCACTATGGGACTTAACGTCTGCGGTCATCAGTCCCCTAGAACTTAGAACTACTTAAACCTAACTAACCTAAGGACATCACACACATCCATGTCCGAGGCAGTATTCGAACCTGCGACCGTAGCGGTCGCGCGGTTCCAGACTGAAGCGCCTAGAACCGCTCGGCCACACCGGCCGACTCGTATTGACAGACTAAGTGCAACTGGCATGGAACTCCATCCCACAAACTGACATCCAGCATCTGTACAACATAATGGATGCATGTTTGCAAGCTTGCATTCAACATTCTGGTGGTTTCACTGGTTATTAATGTAGCGGTACTTCACATTTGCAGTCGCGTATTTCAGTCTTACATAACTCGCGATCCTGCAGTTTTAATCACTTAAATATGTTACCTAGACAAATGTATTCCCTAAATTGCGTTGCTCTACATTAATTTTTTGGGGGGCGGGGTTGTGCGATTTTTTTTTTCAGTGTATAATTAAATACTGACAGGAAGAAGATGCAAAAATAGTCAGTCAGATATTGATAAGAATTCAGAGTGGCGCAAAGACTGTATACGTGCTCCAAATGTTCATAAACGTAAAACTGTGCACTTCGCCAAACGAAAAACCGTAGTATCCTGTGACTATAATATCAGTGATTCACAACTAGAATTTGTGAATTCATGAACATCTGGGTGTAACAATTTGTAAGAATGTGAAATATCACGATCACATAGGCTCAGTCGTAGGTGAAGCAGTTGTCAGAATGCGGTTCACGAGTAGAAAAATAGGAAAAACAGTCAATCTGCAGGTCTCAAGCTTTCAAGTGACCCATCCAAAAATATTGCTCACGTACCTGGGATCCTTATCAAATAGGACCAACAGGGAAAACTAAACGAATATAAAGAAGGGTAGCAACAATGTTCACAGCTTTTTGTCGCAAGGGAGAGTGTCACGAAGGTGCTGAAAGAACTAAACTGGCACATTCTTGCAGGTAGAAGCAAACTATCCAGTAAAAACATAGAACGTTTTTAGAACCAACTTTAAGTGTTCAGTCTAGGAATATATTAGAACTCCTTATATATCGTTCCCATAGGGATGGCGAAGAGAGGAGGATTAATTACAGCACGCATAGAGACATCTGATCAATCATTCTTTCCACACTCCATACGTGAATGGAACGGGGAAAAGCTCTAACAACTGGTACAATGGAATGTAACCTCTGCCGTGCACTTCACAGTGGTTTGCAGAGTATAGATGTAGATACAGAGGTGAACGTCGATTTATGCCGATAAAAGCGAGTGAAAATCTTCTTAAATTTGTGAAAGTAGGGCAGCGCGCCACTGTTTCCAACCAGTTTCCCAGTTCCTAGAAAAAGGCCTCAACAAAATCCAGATATTCTGGAAAGAAAGACGCTGTACGTAACAAAAATGAATTTTAAGTTCAAAGCCAACCGTTACGAAAGTTTACATTTTTGTTTTCAATTGAGTTACATTTGACATATTTTTGTTCATCATATCGAACACCGGTCTGTATTTTGTTGAAGCATTCTGTAAGTTAACTACCACCAATCATTATCTTACAAATACTTTTAGGAGTATTTTTGCTGTTACTCATTTAGAGTGATTTTTCCCGTCTTCGGATGTCTAGATTTTCGACACTATACTTCCGTTCTTATCGAGGGGCACGATATACTGTGTATGTGAATAGTGGTCTTCTCAGAGATTCTAGAATGTACGCGATGAAAATAGCTCAGGTGAGAATATTGCAATGACATGCGATTTCAAAGTCTGCCCTCATAAAACGAGTCACGTATTACCGCAATAGCTCAGCGGCCGGCCCTCTGACTTCAGGAAGCTACAGAACTTCCACAGCTGTGAATAACAGTGAATAAAACGTGCATGACGGAACGTATTGATTTCTGGCTCGAAGGTAATGTTGAGGACAATTCGCTGCCTAATCTGAGTACTGTGATTTTCGTCTTCGGCAGCTCCGAAAATTGCTACAGTGCTAAATTCGGGCAAATAGCCGTACCGTATAAACTCTCTGAGGAGTACGTGAGGCATTTGGCGATGAGATAGTCCTAGTGACAGATTCCGCGTCATAGACAGCGTAGATGTAGCGCTTCTGCGAGAGAGATGCTGGTTTATACATGATGAAGAATAATAATTGGATCTTCGTGATACTACAAGTGTTAGAAACACCGCAGTTACCTTCAGAAATAGAAAGAGTAGAGGCCATTAGAGGCCCTGGCCATCCAGGATATAGGTACAACAGCACGCAACCATCAGCTCCTGTGAATGATGTACGCTATTGTTGGTAGAGATTTCCATTTCGTATTTCTGTATGATGAGGGTACGGTACGCGCCTGTAATTCTCCACTTATTCAGGTACCAGAAATCATAAAAGAAGCAACAGGCCACCGTTTCGCAAACTCTCTTTTTTGATATAATTACTACCAATTCACTCGACGGACTAGTACTTTCTTCAGTCTCCCCATCTCATAACTGCTTCTTGATAAACTCCTCTATCATAAGTTGGAGGTGAGGATACCTGGTAAGATATCCAAAATACGGGTAATTCATTCCCACTAGGAATTCTGTGCTGTGTTGCTGGAGTCACCGATAAATGAAAATGGCTCAGGTGGGAATGTTGCAATGACGAGCGATTTCAAAGTCTGCCCTCATAAAACGAGTCTCGTATCACGGGACTTTGCCTTTACCAGCAATTCTTCCATGTCCTTTCTACCTGCTCCCACTAAAGTGGTGGCTTGCTTCAACTTAGGGCCCAAATCTCATCTGACCAATCTTCTTCCCATAAAACTTTTACATTTGCTATGAACAGTTTTTTCTTAAGTTAAGTCGACGTCCATAGTTCCGAGGCTCCCCACCCGAGTTTCGTCTACATCTGGTGCGCTTACCTCCCTCGAGTGCACGAACACAACTCCTTGTCGAGATCCTCAGTTTCCTCTAGTGGCTCCATTAGACTTAAAATATTCACAGAAAAATTGGTTGCCTGTTCCTTGAGACAGTGATGTCTTGCTTATCGGCTTTCAGTGGCAGTACTTGCCGTTTAAGCGGTTCCCTTGGTCATTGTGTAAACCTTACGGCATTCCGGCACTTCTGTTAGTTTGTCCTAAATAGAACGATGTCCCACTGAGCTACACAGAGCGTCAACAGAGCTCAATTTTGGTGTGATGCTTAGGCAGAAAGTCCAGTCAGAGTAATACGACTGCTCGTGGCAGGGCTTACACACAAGCCTAGAAGTTCCTCTTTTTCTGTCCAAACATTCAAAACCGCTGATTGCAGCGTATGTACATTATTCCCGCGTACCCCAGTCAACCTGCAATGAGGCGGGTCCAGCTTCGTAGCCTCCACGATGTTTATTCTCTCCACTGACACCTGTCATTTCGTGTCCAGTATAAACGGAGCCCAGGTTCTGCTTATCACTTAACACACACCTACTTCGCCCTCTATGGATTCTTGACGACACTCCCGTTTAGAGTGTCCTGCATTACGGTTACTTTCTTTCCCGCCATATACGATCCGGTCATGAACACCGATAGTAAGTGGTTTTTGTATTGAAAATTTCCTTCCTGTCCCTCGGTCGGGTAAAGGCGTCAACTTCTGCTAAAACCGTTGGGATTGCTATAATATCACAAAGGGTCTTTGGAAACTCGGATCTCACTTTCCGCGACACTTCGCCTAGTGACCACTGTAAGAAGATATCGGATACCCTCTGCTCTGAAACATGTACTATGACTTTGTTGGTTAGCTCATAAGTTTTAGCACTGAGTTTCTTAATTCTATGAAACTTGTTAGCAATTTCTCTTGCCTCTGGTGTATCATATTCACCTGTCCCACACAGCATCTACAATAAAATATTTTCTTTCTCCATTCCGTAGACCTCTCTTAGGTCCCCCAACTTTCTGCCATCCCTCAATTTTATACAATACGTAATATTTAGTATCTCCTCTCAACCTCAAAAACGTCTCTGAAGCTGCCAACGAATGCCAGAAAGTCCACGAGGACAAACCACACTGAATGGAATGCTAAGGTTGTTGCACAGTCATTTAAGCAGTTATTATTCTGATGCTCAGTACCGAACTACAACTAGAAGAACTCCTCATACTTGATGTAATGGCAAATACGCTCTGCCACGCATATCGCAGTGGTTTGCAGAATATAGATTCAGATGAAGATTTAGATGTAGTTGTAGATGTAAATGTAGGTTACACAAACGTGGAGACCTGTATCAAAACAGTTCTTGGATTGTAGACATGAACAAGAATAGCAATGTTAATGTCAATGATGAAACAAATGACTGAAATTTTTCAGTGTTTATCTACCACTCATTGTCGGTTGCTGTAACGAAGTTTGAGAAACAGATGTTTCTGTTGTCTTTTTAATTTTATTTTTTATTTATTTTTATTCTTTGTACGAATGTCTGAAAGCGTTGAGTACATTCATATATTCCCTTCTTCATTACGTCCAGCTACTTTTCTCGTTACTAAAGGCTTCCCGAGGTCAATTACTGTTCTTTTACTTGTCTACATACTCAGAAAATACCATTTCTGATGGCTGTTTTCCAAATTGTAATCATGTATAGCATAAAATATTAGTTTCGTTTGTCCGTACATGGTGTTGCATTGGAAAAGACAGTATCTGGATCACAGGAGTGCCTTTTTTAGTGCAGCTTACGTAAAAGGCGCGGCAGGCGCCTCATTTGTAGACAAACATCACCCGTGTCATGTCGAGTAGAAGCTAACTGGTACACCCGCGTTAAGCAAAGCACGGCGGTTGGCGTGTGCTGCGGGCTGCCGTTGCTGCTGCGGCAGGCGCACGCCCGCCGCGAGATCCACAAGCTGTGTCCCGCTAGGTGCCCTGTGATATTGCGTGCTGTTGGGGATCATTCACCATCGCCCATGGCAAACCAATGGATATGTCAGTTTATTACAGTTTTCAATGTCACAGGAAAAGTAGCAACGATGAGGCACTTCAGCCAGCAATGGAGGCATACATCCAGTGGAGCAGTAATTTTACTCGTCTTTCACAGGATTGTATTACATACTTGGCTTAACAAATGCTGCTGTGATACAATGCGCTTTCGACCAATCGAGGTGCAGTACTTAACTAACCTGTAGAATAACATACGATGTGTCAGCCGCCGTGCAGTGACGTTAGCACTGCTGTTATACCAGTTTGCAACTACTGTGCTGTAGCCCAGGAATTTTTTTCTGATCATTCGCTAAAAAATTGTATCGCTCATATTTCTTCTGGAGTAACGACAATAACGATAATAACAACTCATGTTGGAGCATCCGTGGCAAGGTAGTGGATGGTTATAATTAAAGTGCAACTACTCACAGACATTCAATGTGGGCTGTAATTATCGTATGCCAGCGAAACTTCGTATATATTCTAATGCATTAATGCTGAACCGATTTACACTGGAAAAAGTATTAGTTCAAGTTTTGGCAACCAGTTGCAAATCTGGCGCTGTGGATGTAAGAAAGACGTATATAAATGTTTCCATATGTAATGGATTAGGAGAGAACCGTGGGCAAAAACTGTCAAACAAGTGAGAAACGCATAATGTTGATGTTGTTATTAACCACCACGTACACAGTTTGTTCAATATGAGCACCAGAGACGTTGACGAGATGCTGTACAGCGCCAGATTTGCATCTGTGGCCAAACAAAGTATTTTTGTTTAGAGCGTAAGTCGGTTCTACATTTACGGATTACAATATCTATCAATTTTCGCTTCCATACGATGATACAGCCTACTCACTACCTCTTAGAGTAGCTGCACTTTAATTATGGAAATGAGCGTTTGGCGTCATTGCCCGAGAGGCCCCTTACGGGGCAGGTCCGGCCGCCTTGGTGCAGGTCTTATTACATTCGACGCAACATTGAGCGGCCTGCGCGCCGGATGGGGAGGAAATGATAATGAAGACAACACCCAGTCCCTGAGCGGAGAAAATCCCGACTCAGCAGGGAATCGAACCCGGGCCTCATAGGACTGCAATCCGTCACGCTGACCATTCAGCTGTTGGGGCGGAAACTTTAATTGTAACTACACGGAACGATCGAAATATGATACGGTGTCGTGGCGAAATGAATATTTAGCCTGACAATGGGAGAGCCGTAGACACGACCAACTAATTCGGATCATATTTGGCAGGTCGCTTGAGTACAACCTAAAATGAAAGTCTCGGAGACACTGAAGCTCAACATCCTCCCGTTTCTGAGAAAAACAACCCTAAAGCTCGTGACGTGCCATATACTCGAAAATTGACGGAACTGACGGATAATTGAAAAATGAGTTTTTTTTAACATCATTTATGGGATGGGGTCTTCAAACGCATATTTTCATAGAAATCAAGGAAATAAACTTATGAACACATACGTTAAACGCTGTTCAATAAAAGCCCCGCTGGCATAAGGACAAGGACCGCTGCCGAGGAAGCAGGGAACATGTGTTCTGTCCTCAGACGGATTTTGCAGTTTTTTTATTTGTGTTTTCCGCATCGAAACTGGTAGGAATAGGAGTACTGAAAAGTTAAGTGTATCAATAATGAATAATGCGAAGGCAGGCAAACAAAATTCTCAAACGACTTAGATTATTAAATAATTAAAATTTTAAGCCTTATTGTATGAAAACAATTCCGAGGAAGGTTGTTGGGCCGGCCTGGGTGGCCGAGCGGTTCTAGGCGCTACAGTCTGGGACCGCGCGACCGCTACGGTCACAGGTTCGAATCCTGCCTCGGGCATGGATATGTGTGATGTCCTTAGGTTAGTTAGGTTTAAGTAGTTCTAAGTTCTAGGGGTCTGATGACCTTAGAAGTTAAGTCCCATAGTGCACAGAGCCATTTGAAGATATTTGCAAAGACTAATATTCGACGCATGTTTTCATATAAGGAGGAGAAACGAACTCTTCTCGCGGTTGGTAGTGAATGTAAAATAATGCTTTCGTACACGGCGCAATATTCAATAACAGCGTCTGGAAAATTATTGCATAAAGTTTGTAAGTGCTTATAAGAAATTAGTTATTAATTTGATTTAGCGGGTATAGTAAATGCCGATCGTTTAACCGACACGTTAAAAGCGTTTACGTCAATCGTTCCAATTAAAGAAAAATGAAAAATTTCGTTTTCAAAACATATCTAGAGAAAATTTTGAAACCATACATTGCTCCTAACAAATTTTGTCTGAGACTAGATTCCGGTGGTAGACAAACTAATACTGTCACGTATTATAAAAAGTTTATACTCGTAAATGACGAGTCATCTGACTTTCACGGCGGATGCAATACCCCCAAACTGCACACCTGCGTGCCAGCCATATGATGTAGGTTTTTATCGCAAAGTTAAAAACTTTATTCGAGGCTTTAAAATGACAGTCTACTTCTGGAAACCCCTGGGAGAATTGCACAACCGTGGCCAGTATGTATCAAAATTAATTCCCGAAAAAGAAATTTTTTTAAATGTAAACGAAGTCTGTTTTCCGCTGAATATTAGGAAGGAACGATGTAGTATCGAAATGTTGCACTCATTAGATTTTCTTGGTGCCGGGAGCATATTTGCTTCAGATGTTTATATGACAATATCACCCATCTAGATGTTCGAAGGAAATTGATTACGTGTAACAGAGAGCTATTGTAAAGTTACCAGGATTGAAGTTTTAATGATTTACCAATCAAATTCGTCTGAGAAATTTATTTGCCTACGTTGTTGTTATTCCTTATTGATTTACTTACACTTATAAATCTTCCAATTTTTATCATTTTCGAAATGGAAAAAATACGAATGCTAGAAATACCTTCAGAATGCACAGGGAAATCGAATAATTGTTATCTGCTCTGCGGTCAGAAGACTTGGTCGCTACGCCAGTGGCGCTTCCATTGAATGGCGTTTACCTTATGGGTACATAAGCGGTAGCCGTAAAAGTTTCTTTCCTCGATTGCTAGGAAAATAAGTGTTTGCAGACTCCATTATGATGAAAAATGCTCAGTTTTCACTTATCAATCGTTCCCGTTAATTACGAGTCGGTTGCAGGACATGAAGTTTAGCGGTGGATTTCTCAAAAACGAGGGGCTGATGAACTACGATATCTGAGAGACTCGATTTAGGTTGTATAGAAGCAACATGCCAAATGCGAGCCGAATCGGTTGGCCGTGTCGGAGGCCTTCTCCTCATGAGGAGCAGAAACATTGTCCGACTCCGTAGATATGCTTCCCGGTAGCGTCAAGAACTTTTCATTGGTGAAGGATTTGGAATGGGATGCACTCAGCATCGTGATGCTATTTGCGGGGCTACTTGAGCATGCAGCAGCGGCTCCAAGTTCTGGGAACCTAAGTCCGGGAGAGCTGTGTACTGAGTCCGTGCTCCTCCACACCTCATCCGGATGACACCGTTGGCGGAGGGTGAATGGCCGAACAGAGCCAGTATGCTGCGCCCTATGACCGCTGTCCACTGTAAGATAGACTGCTGCTTGGTGCTGCTGGGGGAACGCGTCGCAGAAAGGAAACCCCGAGGGTCGTCCAATAAGTTGTGCTACTCGGACAATTTCTGTCGAAAAACTGTGGAATCCGTTGCGAGACATCGTGGAATATTCCCGCTTCAGCCGTTATAGTTTCATGAAGTTCCGATAGGTAACGACGCTATACGTAGCCTGCAAAATGGCGTCTACAACGGAAGTGTGTTCCAACCAGAGAGCTGCCATTAAGTTTTTTCATGGAGGAAAACCGCAGTACCCCACATATTCATAGGTTCTTGGGGAATGTCTACGGAGACGTGGCATGTTGTAATGTGTGGACACTCTCATTCGCGGAGATCGGTGGATCACAATCAAACACTTCGCTGCTCAGCTGGACATCTGAGTTGGTTGCTGACACACTCGTGTATCAGTTGGGCTACTCAATGGTGTACGCTTCACCTGCAAAGAAAACAAAACCGCATACTCAGCCAGTAAAGTTTGGGACTCTGATGGTTATTCTGTTCGAGACCCTCCCTCGTGGTGCAATGATCAACTCGGAAGTGCTCTGTGTTGCTTTGCGAGGAGAACCAACACTCTCTTAAGGAGGTATTCATAATGGTGGGGCCCATATGTGTACTTTCTGACAGATTTATGTGCTCTCCCAGAAACTTGTTACTGTATTGTCCCTGCTTATTGCAATATATAGTGTATTTGTATCGCCACGTGGGCGCTCTCATTGGCCATCATTTGCTCCCGCTGACAGCACTGGTGTAGAAAGTGTGTTGCCTCTTATCAAGACTTGTCATGAATTTATTTACTGCTTAATGATGCGGGAAAATACCTGATGGTTGGGGAAGTCTGAGACGCTTAAAAAGCTTACTTCATAATACATCACCAAGATGAATAATTTCGCATGTTACTACATTGCGGGACGCCCAGAAGAGCATGGCAGACAGTAAATTGTTTCTTATTGATCTTGTCATAGGAAAGTGAGGGTGAGGGATGCATTATAAAAGACCTCGGGTTTTACCTGTCAGACTGTGACTCAGGAGTGTGACGGTACTTGTCGCGATAGAAGGTTGGGGGAAGGGAGGAAGGTACTGAATATAGGAAGTGACAGGCAACTGCCCGTGACGAATCGTCAGCTGGCCGTGCTTCACATAGGATACTGAAACGTTCTGACAAGCGGTGTTTGTAAAAGATTATGATGATCATCATGTCGCATTTCCTGAACTGCCATAGGAGAATTCACTGACTCAAAAACGTTCAACAGAAAGAAATCTTTTTGTAGGATATTTTAGGATTACCACCGCTAGGCACAGAAGCTGCTCAGTCAGAACGGATTGGGCTGGACATTACTGAAACCGACTTCGGATCCTGTCTTATGGAGAGAATCTGACATTTTTTCTATGAACGCCCACCAGGAACTTTTCATAGAAAGATACCGTTCGATACTTGCTTTCTGGACATATTGCTGCAGACTTCAGCTATGGACGGTTCCATTAGAGCCGCCAAAGACGACCTACTCGTCTCCACATTCATGCCTCATTGTTGCCAGAGCCACGGTTTGACGTATGATCAGTACCAACAGCGGACATGAGTGAACAAACCTGTAATCTTCTGAGAATCGAGGTAATTAATACATCCCGCGAAGCGACCCTGAAAGTCTTATTGGTGAGGACAACTTATGATTTCAGTATAATTTAATAAAATGTTCTCCAATATTGTATACTCGTAAATGTTGTATACCAGTAAAGTTTGGAACCACAACAAAAATAAATAATAATTATCAGTGTTAAAATAGCGGCTCTACAACGTAAAAGGCACTAGAATTACTCGTTTCGAAGGTCAGTCCTTTGTCTTCAGAATTACTATACAAGGTACCTCTAAGAGCGACCGATATAAAACATAATTAAGAGCAATAAAAGTAGTAAAATAGCATGGCTACTTTCGTTGCAGTCCCATCTCTTTAAGATTGTGTTTCTATGTGGCTTTCATGAAGATATACGGGCTGTTGTACGCATAGGACATTAGTGAGATGCTGCCAAAACCCAAAGAAAACATATGCCATTCTATTTAGCCTATTTTATCTGCTCACGGAGATGTGGATGTATATTTTCAGAAGACACGATGCTAGGGAAGTATCCACGTTATTTTATTATTTTTACTGTTCTTAGAATGAGATTTTCACTCTGCAGCGGAGTGTGCGCTGATATGAAACTTCCTGGCAGATTAAAACTGTGTTCCCGACCCAGACTCGAACTCGGGACCTTTGCCTTTCGCGGGCAAGTGCTCTACCATCTGAGCTACCGAAGCACGACTCACGCCCGGTACTCACAGCTTTACTTCTGCCAGTATCTCGTCTCCTACCTATGGCTAAGCCGTGTCTCCGCAATATCCTTTCTTTCAGGAGTGCTAGTTCTGCAAGGTTCGCAGGAGAGCTTCTGTAAAGTTTGGAAGTGTCTGCAGGAACACTTCTGAGTTTAAACACTTCCGCTTGCCACCAAACTCTCCAGACATGAACACTGAGCATATCTGGGATGTCTTTTGCTGTTCAGTAGAGATCTCCACCCCATCGCACTCCTACGGATTTATGGGCAGCCCTGCAAGATTCATGATTCCCTCCAGTACTACTTCAGATATTAGTCCAGTCCATGCCATGTAGTGCTGTGACTCTTGTGGGTGCTCGCGGGGGCCCTACACGATATTAGGCAGATGTACCAGTTTATTTGGCTCTTCAGTGTATGAATAACCTTTAAATGATACAAAATGTGTAGCAAAGTTGCTATGACTGAGTGAGTACTTCACAGTAAATACTCACCTGGCGATATCTGTGGTGATTCAGAGAAATGGTTAACTGACAATGAACGGGTTAATTCAAATCGTACACACAATTCTGTCAGTGGCCAACATCTATGAACTGCTTTTTAACAGACATCTGTCAGCTGGTAGTCAGTTTGCTATTGATTGTTGGAGACACAACATCGTTGTTACAGGCAATATGCTAAAACCAGTTCATAGATGTTGGCCACAGATGGAATTGTGTGTCCGATTGGAATTACTCTCCTCAGCTTCAGTTAAGGTCTGAAGATAGTGCACTGGAGCACCGAAACTGGCAGCCATAGAATAAATAACATCGTAAGGACCGCTGTAAGTGTTCCGCTTTATCACAGAAGTTAAAATAGTGAAAATGTATGCAAATTACCCCGTACTGTAACAAATAGCTTTCCCAACTCACCGCTCTAAAATGTGTCCTCACAAAGTTTGATAATGATCCTCTTCGTATTAACAATGACAACAGCAGATTGAGACCGTAAAATCGAATTCCGACGCTTAGCATCAGCAGGCGGACTTTGCGTTCCCATTCGACGAGCGGGTCACGCCCAGCTGCCTCCTATATGCTTCCATCGAGAGTAGTTTGTGGTTTAACACCAGGTCTGACCATACAAACATACCTCACCCAATACCGCTAACGAAAATATTCTCACCACCGGGTATTCGATATTTGTCTTTTCATCGAGTAGACTGTAGACCATATCAGCCCCAATTAGTAATTTCTGCAACAGATGTGAATTGCCACTAGGAAAGAATTGCAGCATTTCAACGTGTAACTTATACCCTCTACAAAAAGGTAAGTGAAAGTCATAGCCTAGCAGATTTCTCTGTAAATATATAAAAAACTTTTACTGGTTGCAGTTTCCCGTCAACAACGTTGCAAAGCGATTCTCCCAAGCCGCTCACTCACGTGTAGTACAGACTATGTTTTCGAGGACACCGTGGCAAAAAAGCGTGATGGCTCTGAACCCAGTGCCGTGTCTCTGGTTCTACATTTGTGTCGCACCTGCTGTAAAAGGTTACAGTTTCTAATTAGTAGAACTCATGAATGGAATCCAACTCTCGTGAAACAGCAGCCAAGCACTTGATTCATATTACGCAGCACAACATCCAGACACACTAATTAGGACACCAGGAAAAGCAAGACGAACGACCGCTGTCTAAGAAAAGAAGCCGGAAGTGTTTCCACCGTGACAGCTGAATGTACATTAGCACCGGTCGTCACAATTTTATGTCGTCGAATTGTTTCCCTCTGAGAGACATACTTATCTGTAAAAACATTTACATTGTTTGAAATAATTGAAACGTTTTAGAATGTTTACTACAGTCTTTTAAATTCTGACTGCCATTTGTTTAATAGTTCTCGTTCTACCGGTGAATTAGGATCATGTGATACGATAGTTATTTATAAATTTGTGTATTTTCAGCAACTAACCCATGTCTGTAATCTAGCTACTGTTACTTCACATGTACAAGTGATAAAATATTGACCCAGCAAAGCCATTCTCAGTCACAGACTGTGACTGACCTGCAGCATGTTCCTGCAGAGAGCGTAGCTGCTATGTTCGTGTGCAGTGTAGAAGTTCTTTACTCAGCGTATGTCCACTTAGTCCAAGGTAGCAGACTCGAATCTGCTTGCGGAGGAACTATAGTTCCTATAATTTAGCCAGTAACTGGGGGAGAACCTTAGGTGCACATTTTCCTCCTGTACTCTCTGTTAAATCGTACACTTCTCAGCAGTCTTTTGCGGAGTGGTGGGATGCGACCTTATTGACTGTGAAGCGTTCCTTAGATTGTACTGCAAACTCTGCAGCGCCTTGTCCTCTCTAACTCTGTACGGACACCGGACTTTTTATTTTCTCCGTCCTGTCTCCACCACCAACTACTACACAGACAAGACAGTGCTCTAGAATGAGATTTTCACTCTACAGCGGAGTGTGCGCTGATATGAAACTTACTGGCAGATTAAAACTGTGTGCCGGATCGAGGCTCGAACTCGGGACCTTTGCCTTTCGCGGGCAAGAGCTCTACCAACTGAGCTACCCAATCACGAGAAAGCTTTTGACAATGTTGACTGGGATACTCTCTTTGAAATCCTGAAGTTGGGGAGCGAAAGGCTATTTACAATTTGTACAGAAACCAGATGGCAGTTACAAGAGTCGATGGGCATGAAAGGGAAGCAGTGGTTGGGAAGGGAGTGAGACAGGGTTGTAGCCTCTCCCCGATGTTATTCAATCTGTATATTGAGCAAGCAGTAAAGGAAACAAAACAAAAATTCGGAGTAAGTATCAAAATCCATGGAGCAGAAATAAAAACTTTAAGGTTCGCCGATGACATTGTAATTCTGCCAGAGACAGCAAAGGACTTGGAAGAGCACTTGAACGGAATGGACAGTGTCTTAAAAGGATGATATAGGATGAACATCAACAAAAGCAAAACGAGGATAATGGAATGCAGTCGAATTAAGTCGGGTGATGCTGAGGGAATTAGATTAAGAAATGAGACACTTAAAGTAGTAAAGGAGTTTTGCTATTTGGGGAGCAAAATAACTGATGATGGTCGAAGTAGAGAGGATATAAAATGTAGACTGGCAATGGCAAGGAAAGCGTTTCTGAAGAAGAGAAATTTGTTAACATCGAGTATTGATTTAAGTGTCAGGAAGTCGTTTCTCAAAGTATTTGTATGGAGTGTAGCCATGTGTGGAAGTGAAACGTGGACGGTAAGTAGCTTAGACAAGAACAGAATAGAAGCTTTCGAAATGTGGTGCTACAGAAGAATGCTGAAGATTAGATGGGTTGATCACATAACTAATGAGGAGGTATTGAATAGAATTGGGGAGAAGAGGAGCTTGTGACACAACTTGACTAGACGAAGTGATCGGTTGGTAGGACATGTTCTGTGACATCGAGGGATCACCAATTTAGTATTGGAGGGCAGCGTGGAGGGTAAAAATCGCAGAAGGAGACCAAGAGATGAATACACTAAGCGATTCAGAAGGATGTAGGTTGCAGTATTTACTGGGAGATGAAGAAGCTTGCGCAGGATAAATTAGCATGGAGAGCTGTATCAAACCAGTCTCTGGACTGAAGACCACAGCAACAACAGGCTAAACACGGTTGGCGGTGGCGTGTTTTTTGCTGTTAGAAGTAGTTTAACTTGTCGCGAAATTGAAGTAGATAATTCCTGTGAGTTAGTATGGGCAGAGGTCATTGTTGGCAACCGGAATAAAATAATAATAGGATCCTTTTACTGACCTCCCAATTCAGATGATACAGCTGATGAAAGCTTCAAAGAAAACTTGAGTTTGATTTCAAACACTTACCTGGATTATACGATAACAGTTGGTGGTGACTTTAATTTACCCTCGATATGTTGGCGAAAATACATGTTTAAAAATGTCTTCAGAAATTGTGCTAAACGCATTCTCTGAAAATTATTTCGAGCAATTAGTTCATGAGCCTACGTGAATAGTAAACGGTTGTGAAAACACACTTGACCTCTTAGCAACTAATAATCCTGAGTTAGCAACGAGCATCAAAACCGATACAGGGATTAGTGAACGCAGGCTTGTCGTAGCGAGACTGAATATTGTAATCCCCAAATACTCCAAAAATAAGCGAAAAATATAGCTATCCAAAAAAGCAGATAAAAATTCGCTTGACGCCTTCCCGAGAGACAATCTCCACTCATTCCAAATTAATAATGTAAGTGTAGACCAGATGTGGCTTGAATTCAAAGAAATATTATCGGCAGCAATTGAGAGATTTATGCCGCGCGGGATTAGCCGAGTGGTTTCAGGCGCTGCAGTCATGGACTGGGAGGCTGGTCCTGGCGGAGGTTAGACGGGCATGGGTGTGTTATTTGTCCTTAGGATAATTTAGGTTAAATATTGTGTAAGCTTATGACTGATGACCTTAGCAGTTAAGTCCCATAAGATTTCACACACATTTATTTGAGAGATTTATACTAAATAAATTAACAAACGACGGAGCTGATCCTCCTTGGTACACAAAACTGGTTAGAACACTGTTGCAGAAACAACGAAACAAACATGCCAAATTTAAATAGACGCAAAATCCCCAAGATTGGCGATCTTTTACAGAAGCTCGAAATTTAGCGCGGAGTTCAATCCGAGATGCCTGTAAGAGTTTCTATAACGAAACGTTGTCTCGAGATCTGGCAGAAAATCCAAAGCAAAGAGATTCTGGTCGTATGTGAAGTATACTAGCGACAAGAAACAATCAATGCCTTCTCTGCGCGATAGCAGTGGAGATACTATCGAAGACAGTGCTGTCAAAGCAGAGTTACTAAACACAGCCTTCTGAAATGCCTTCACAAAAGAAGAACGAATAAATATTCCAGAACTGGAATCGAGAATAGCTGCCAACAGGGGTAATGTAGAAGTAAATATCCTCGGAGTACTGAAGCAACTTGAATCACTCAATAAAAGCAAGTCTTCTGGTCCAGATTTTATACCAATTAGTTTCCTTTCGGAGTATGCTGATGCATTAGCTCCGTACTTAACAATCATATACAACCGTTCTCTCAACAAAAGATCCGTACTCAAAGACTGAAAAGTTGCACATGTCACACCAATATTCATGAAAGTTAGTAGGAGTAATCCACTAAATTACAGGCCCATATCGTTGACCTCGATATGCAGTAGGATTCAGGAACATACGTAGCGTTCAAACATTATGAATTACCTCGAAGAAAACAGTCTATTGACACACAGTCAACAAGGGTTTGGAAAACATCGTTCCTCTTAAACACAACTTGCTGTTTATTTACATGAAGTATGGAGTGTTATTGACAAGGGATTCCAGCTCTATTCCGTATTTCTGGATTTCCGGAAGGCTCGTGGAATATCATCTCAGTTATGTGACTGGGTGTGTGATTTCCTGTCAGAGAGGTCACAGTTCGTAGTAATTGACGGAAAGTCATCGAGTAAAACAGAAGTGATTTCTGACGTTCCCCAAGGTAGTGTTAAAGGCCCTTTGCTGTTCCTTATCTACATAAACGATTTGGGAGACAATCTGAGCAGCCGTCTTAGGTTGTTTGCAGATGACGCTGTCGTTTATCGACTAATAAAGTCATCAGAAGATCAAAACAAATTGCAAAACGATTTAGAAAAGATATCTGAATGGAGCGAAAATTGGCAGTTGACCCTAAAAACGAAAAGCGTGAGGTCATCCACATGAGTGCTAAAAGGAACTCGTTAAATTTCGGTTACACGATAAATCAGTCTAATCTAAAAGCCGTAAATTCAACTAAATACCTAGCTATTTCAATTACGAACAACTTTAATAGGAAGGAACACACAGAAAATGTTGCGGGAAGACTAACCAAAGAGGTGCATCGAGCTTCTCGTAGCCCTATTACATAACCTAGTTCAAAGTCGATGAGGTGTTGATAATGGCGTCTTTGTAACTTTGAAGTCTCTCTTGACTAACACCAGCTCACCACGTCCAGTCTGAAAGGTAACTAACGCTCACGTCTGTTACAGAGTGTATTTAAAGCCAACCTGATTTGTATCCTCGTAGTGGCCCTACTAGCGTCACTCTAACGCGACTGGCTCGAAATTCGAAGAGATATCATCTTTCAGATGTAGAAACACGCCTGCCAACTTTGGTTTGTGTCGCACAACTACTTCTTGGTGCTGCGATTTTTTTTCCGTCTATGTATTTGCTACTACTTACATTTTGCTTTTGCAGAACTGTTTCCTTTTTTCTCATGATTAATTAAGACGCACACATAGATGACAAGCTGCTCTCACATGGATAATATGCAAATAGTTCTA